>NC_139516.1:178937254-179537254 GCF_947247035.1 Vipera ursinii
TGAAGAACAAAAGCACAGAAATATACATAAAGACTTGGAGCCCACATATGTAGAGAACATCGACAAACATAGCTGCGACACAGCTATGACAGTACTATAAGCAGGCTATGTGATACATATAGGTTAATTTCCTCCACATTTTTCTGTAATGTATCTTATCTAATACTTATTTTCTGTGCTGAAGTCTTTTCTAGAAAAAATGTATTTATTAAAATATTTCTGGACATTTCCCATTAAAATTTTGTTAATATAAATTTAAAAATATCACAAGTGAAAGAGCCCATACTAGCTGGAAAAGGTAACCTAAAAAGAGGTGGGTTTTTTACAAAAATATTTAAAATATGTTAGCATTAGCTTGCTGTTTCACAGAAAACACAGTTACTTCACTGAGTAGGTGTCATTTCTATGTCAAGTAGCAATCAAGAAGCCATGATGTAACAGATAAACCATAAGCCATCATTCCCCATATTATCATTACAATAACAATCATATCAGAGGATATGAATCATATTGTCAACACTGCCTGCTGTAGCACTGTACAGCAGAAGAGGAATGGTGTTAAAATAAGAAAATAATTTTCATATAGTAAATTTCAAGAAGTTTAAGTTCATGACCCAGAAAGTTTGTATTTAGATTTTTTAGAAATATCCAATAAAGCAATACCTGGCTGACAAGTTCTGGTATCCCAAGAGCTCTATCAATTTCTTCTAGACCATCAAAATTCCTTAGTGCCATATAAAGCTGATCAAGGAGAGCTCCTTCATCATTTGGAGACTCAGAGGCAGGATGCTGACACATCAAGTCATCTGGAGAGCCTACAAATGGTTGCCTACAAAGGATACAACTTGATGAGCAACTTGAGGGACAAAAACATTTACTCTTTAGACATTCCAAGCTAACTGGATGTTATATACATTAGGTGTGCTAGTTTGTTGGGGAAATAAGTTGAAAGCAAACTCAACGTTTCTCTAGAACTTAGTACATCTATCTAGAACATACTTAAAATGGTAAAATACTTTTCATCTCTCTCTCTCTCTCTCTCTCTCTCTCTCACACACACACACACACACAAACACACCTGTACTTTTTTCCTAAACTACTCAAGTCAAAACCTGAATTAAATTGTACAGACTTATTCAGGAAGCGTGGAGAAAAACTGCTATCAATTTGGAATTTTTATTACAATGATTTACAACAATAAATTTTGTTCGTATTTACGACAATGTATTCTCTTTTGACCTTAATTCTGTAATAAGCTACATGACTTCCAAAAGCCCTAATCAGATCATTCAAATCTGAGAAGACAAGAGTTTGCTTTTCACTTTTTTATTAAACAGTTTATTAGGAATTCCTGATAGCTAAGAAATAATCACTGAAACAGAGTAATATTTTATCATAAAAGGAGATGAAATCTAGTTAGCCCTAAAATAGAGATTAGCAAATAGTAAAAGCAGTTGCTGGTGTAATCATATATACAAAATCATATACATGAAGTAAAAATTAAGTGCTTAACAGATTATAGTCATGACAGCAATAGCAATACCACTTAGACTTATATACTGCTTCACAGGGCTTTACAGCCGTCTCTAAGCAGTTTACAAAGTCAGCACATTATTCCCAACAATCTCGAAAGGATGGAACGCGGAGTTGAGCCCAGTGAGACTCGAACTCCTGGAGTGAGCAGAGAGTTAACCTGCATTCTAATCACTGAGCCACCATGGCTCTGATACAAATTCACTGTTCATGAAATACATAAATAAGAAATTGCTGACATGAAGCAGCCACTACTGGGATGTATTCAGTGCTGTCCAATGAAAGCCAATGACAGAACAGAACTGGAGAAATGTACAGGAAGAAAGGAAGATGGTGTTCTGGTATACAAATGGAAATCCACTAAAGTTATTCCAATGTATCATGTTATTGCTATTATCTGCTTTTTAAAAAACGTACTGCCCATTGCTTAATAAAAAAATAAATTATGCATTCAGCAACAGATGTGGGAAATGGTAAAATGTAGGGGCACTTCCACCACAGTCACTGTTCCCAATTGCTCAAAGCAGTTTAAAGCTGAGCAGTGATCAACTCCACTGTTACTAATCTGAAAGGACTAATAGATAATCTGCTTTTTCATTCAGCTGTGCAATGATAGAATCTGAAGTACAACATTCAATGAGTGCCATACCCAGAATTTAACTGAATGTTGTATGCATTTGTTAATTGCTAATGAATATCCAGCCAATCAACTTGCTCTGAGCGTGGGTTTGGGGGGGAGGCAGAAGTGTTGAGGTACATCTTGTTTCATATAGTGAGTGAATGTCTGTGGACTGAAAGTAGAGACTGGCTGAAGCTGAAAAACTGGAAGGCCAAATTCTCACTAATGAAAAAAATGGTCCATCCAAAAGATCCTGCAAGTTTTATGGCTATAAACAAAAAGATTGCTTTGATTGTAAGTTCAGATACATCTCTACCGAGTCTGGAATAAACTGGTTTATCTGCCAGAGACCACAATGTGAGGCCAGAAAAGTGTGGACTCCATGCGGATGTGCCCTAGCCTTACAAGTCAATAGTATGAGGCTGCATTTGCTTAAACATTTTGCTTAATGTTTGACTCTTGTTGGTGCAGTAATTTGTGCTCACATGGTTTATTTAATGATTAAATTCTTATAGTTTCATAACAGATTTTATGCTACCTTGAACACTATGAAGATGGAGTTAACAGAACACTTAATGTAACAAAATACTAAAAAAAATAACATTTTATTCCACTGCAATCTTGAAGGTCCTCTAGAGGTACACAGGACATACCATAGGAATTAAAAGATCCATATTTCATTTGAAATTAGGAACTTGTAAATACATAAAACACAAACAGCCTGATAAAGTAATTAACAATTACTAATTATAACCTGAGAAATTGCCTGAAAGTGAGATGGGTGGGATATAAATTTAATACATTTATAAATAAATAAATAAAATCTAAATATCCTCCAGAAGAACTCTTAAAAAAAAGGTAAAACAAGATTGCCAAAGATGCTGATCCTGGTATAATTTTTAAGAATGAATATTACATTAAATTTTGTAGTCTCAATTGAATTGAATTGAATTCCAATGCATTCATCTCTCTCATCTTGTTGGAAATGGCGCCTTCCTTGCACTAGTCTAGCTAAACAGGGACATGTTGAGCCATCTGCATGGAATGATAATGCGGGAAAGATAATGCGTAGGTGTAGTCTAAGTTGCCAACAACCCCTTTCCACTCTGCCAATCATTTGTCACAGTCCAGGAATATTCTTGGTACAGTCAAGGGATGTTTGCTGTCTTCTTTGTGTAGCAAGTAGTAACAATCAATGAAGCACCTTTCCCTTTTTAATTTAATTGTGGAGTCCAACGAACAGTACCAAGGCAGTTCAGAAAGACAAACAATATAGAAACTGAACAAATTAAATAAAGCAAAAAATACAAAAGAGTTAACTATCAGCAGGAGTTTACAACAATTCAGCATTGACGCTTAAGTAAAAGACTTACCGGTTCTGATTACTAAACGATGCCTGATCTATGGGCAATATACTGTCAGGCCAAGGAGCAGTCTGATTGGGAGGGGCTTGCTGTTGGGTATACTGAGGAGCTCCCATATTCATCTCCAGTTCTGAAGCACCTGAAGAGCAACCATCACAAGTAAAAATTCACTGGAATTATAGGTGTTGCAGAAGACCAGCCATCTACTACTTACTGTATATATTTCCTTGAACATTATAAATGAATATTTTTGCATAAGCTTGGACTGGGACTAGTGGAACCAAACTCAATTCGAATAAGGCTGCTTCAAAAGAAAATAAATTATGTTCTTATATAATCAGCATGTTATGCAAAAACATTCAATCAGATCCTTTGTCTACTGTATAATTGAACTCCCACATCTGCATTTGTATCTAATTAAAATGTATTTGTCATCCCTGTTAATATCATAATATTCAGTATCTGCTGAAACTATGCAGATTATGACTTGGATTCCACCTTACCCATATTCATAACTTGAGACTGTAGCATCTGCCTTGGAACAGCTTGACTGTTAGGTCTCAAGGGAAGGCTGGATGTTGGGTTACGTATCATGCCTCCTTGGATTGGCCTGTTCATGGCACTTGTTGTTGCAGCACAGGTCACTCTTACAGCAGCAGCTTGGCTCCCCCAGTCTCCTGATGACATAGCGGGCCGAGGGGTATTACCAGCAATCATTCCTATTAAAGCACACATATGTTTATGTTGAACTATGGCTTGAACCCAGTGCTAATTAATGCTACTTTCTAATGCCACTTTTACAATCAGCTCATAGGTCAAGCCATAAGAATCAAGTATGTTTTTAAAAGTAGCAGTTGGCATTGATGCAACATCTCTGCCCCTCTGCTAGTTTAGAGCTATGGATAGATACCTGAGCATATTTCTTTACAAAGATGTGCTCCAAAAATAATCCAATAAAATATGCACTCTTATAATTAGAAAAACTAGAGATCCTTGTGTTGTCAGATTAAGATGATCAGATCTCAAATAATTCAGGCAGAATTTATTTCTGAATAAATTCTAAATAGACTTATACTTTAAAATTGCAATATTATAGTGTAACCAGTCCCATAAAAATACATCTATCTGAATTCAGTGAAAATGAATTCAGCATTGGGTCACAGTCTCATGACCCGATGAAGCCGTGACCCAATTTCAACATATTTTATGTTGGTTTTAGGGTACTGCTGGGGTAAGCGATCCTTGTAGTCAGATGCCTGCTCTTTCCATATTAGAAGTAATGTGTTATCACAGAAAAAAAACAACCACCAAGCTTTTTGTTTTTTACCTTGATTATTATTCCCAAGGTTTCCTTGATTTCCCATCATTCCTTGACTACCCAACATGCTGGGCTGAGGTATCACTGAATATGGACTATTGTTTCTTATGGGTGGAAAAGATGAAGCACCTGGTGGATTTTGCAAAGCAACGTCAAGCTGCAAGTTCTGGTTCGGCAACATCCTTCCCAACTGTGCTTGTCTTGCATTAGAAAAAGCTAAACAGTAGGAAAAATGGTGAAAAACTGGGAGCTTTGAAAGTTACATTATAAATATACACTATTAAGTTCTTTTCAAATTAATTTAAAAACTATGTTTCAAAAACAAACGCAGATATTTACACACATTTAACAAAAAGTTCTTTTAGCCTTTCAGGTGAATCCATACAGAATTTAAAACTAAATGAAAAGCTCCACCATCTACTCTACCTAATGTCCATCATTCAACTGGAGGTTCCTGCACTGATTTCTGACTTGGTAATCGTTTACAAAACTGTTTTCACACCCAACCTCTGTCCTGTTACAATATTAATCTTGCCATTTAATAAAATACTACATTTAAAATTAATGAAGCTAAACAGAAATTTCAACAATTTCTCCAAGACCTGACTTGTATAGATATCCTCATAGCACTAACTCTGGATTTCATGCAACAAAGAAAAGTCAAAAATGTGTTCGATGCTCCCTTCCTTGCCCGCTTAAGTAATAGTCACATCTGTTGAGTTTCCCTTTAGAGCTAGAATGGGAATGCTTTTTTCTTAAACTGTGACCCAATCATGTTTTACGGATTACTACATTTAAAGAGATAACTTTTATTTTTTAGCCTTAGTGAGAACTGAGCTTATAGCATGTAGCTCTTTAGTGATTTCATTGTACAGTGCAAGTCATAACCATGTGGTAATCTCACAGATTACTGATGGAAATAAAATAAAACTTTCAATAAAATGAAAAGTGATTTATTTATTTCTAAGTCAAACAATATTCTATTAGTTGGAAGATTTCACCATGCTGTGATTTTATAAGGAGAACAGCAGATGGTGCTGTTTGTTCACTGAAGACTTAAAGCATAGCAACAGTCTGAAACTGACATGAGGCTTTTGAAAAGATCCATTTCTTTTGCAACAATAGTATTTATTATCTGTTTCTAGAACCTGATGAATAGTTCAGACTCACTGCTCTGAGAGATCCTCCCTGTGGGTTTCTGGGATCCAACAGGTGTGCCAGGACTGTTTTCACCTGTAATCTGCATGAGGTCATTGATAATGGCTTGTTTGTCAACTGATCCTGCTGAAGCAACCGGTCGGGTGTCTGGGAAAAGTTGAGACAACTGGCTATTCTGTAGATCATCTAGAATTTCTTCCAGGTTATCAAGCTCGCTGCCAGGCTTTCATGAAATTTGAAAAGAAAACAGATATTTTCATAAGGTCTTTTAATCTTGATTAGACTAAAATACTAGGAAACAGAATCAATACCTCCAGCACTGAAAACACGCTGAAAACATCAGGATATCTGAAATCTGTTCCTACACATAACCCTTTAGTTTTCCTTATCATTGTGCCTTCTGGAAGTACAAAATAGGCCAACTATAGCTCTCTTTTAAAAACAAACTAGTAATATTCTCTGTCTGTAGTTTAGCCATGAATTGGCAGAGAGATGTCTCCAAGGGGGGGGGGGGAGAGGATGCAGATTTCCATGATGTAACAAAGAATCTTTGTTCAACAAAAATCAACACACTGTCATTACTGTAATTCTACTTGGTTATAACAGGACTAAAAATGTTCTATGCAATAGTTACTTCCACATGGTTAAAAACATTTTTCATCTGAAGTTTTAAATCACTGACAGAAAAATACCAACCATTTAAAGAAATGAAGACAAAAGAAAATATAATAAGAAATAACTTTTTTGGCTGGAAACTTGTAAAATGGAAGTAATGTTCTACTGCTCAACATGTAATAAGAGTGAAAAAAAACTAGGCCAAAAGAAGTTTAGAGAAATAGTTCCAAATTTGAAAAAAAAAGTGGAAAGTCACAGAATATTTATAAACATAAACAGCCAATAATCCCCTTAAATCGAACAAAATAGGTATAGAGCAGGGGTGTCAAACTCAATTTCACTGAGGGCCACATCAGCATTGCGGTTGCCCTCAGGGGGCCGGGTGGGTATGGCCAGGGTGGGCGTGGCCTACTGGGTGGGCGTGGCTAGAGTGCATATGGCCTACTGGGTGGGCATGGCCAGCTCTACATCGTTGGCATCAAGGGTGCCTATGGGGGCCTGGGCAGGAGTGGGACAGATCTGAGGGTCTCTGGCAGAAGGAGGGTCTCTGGGCAGGGCCAAGGCAGTGGGGGCCATTCCCTCACTGTTTCCAGGATGGCTTCGCGGGCCACATGAAACCACTTCATGGGCCGGATCCGGCCCCCGGGCCTTGTGTTTGACATGCCTGGTATAGAGTAATAAATTTCAGTATTTAATAACTTTGCATGCTACCTCAGAATAGTGCTGGAGCCTATTTTCAAATGGAGGATATTATTATGGCATAGTAATCATTGTGCTTCTTCTGTAAACAAAATGTTGCTTGCAGCATGTTAGTTCCCTTGCACATGCTACTAATATGCCCTCAATTTATAAGTAATAGTTTTAGAGGATTGAGTTTTAACAGTCCCATCCTCCATATATGAGCTCTAGAGCAGACATGTCAAACACAAGGCCCGGGGGCCGGATCCGGCCCGCGAAGTGGTTTCATGCGGCCCGCGAAGCCATCCTGGAAACAGTGAGGGAACGGCCCCCACTGCCTTGGCCCTGGCCCAGAGAGCCTCCTTCTGCCAGAGACCCTCAGATCTGCCCCACTCCTGCCCAGGCCCCCATAGGCACCCTTGATGTGAACGATGTAGAGCTGGCCATGCCCACCCAGTAGGCCATACACACTCTAGCCACGCCCACCCAGGCCACACCCACCCGGCCCCTTGAGGGCAACCGCAATGCTGATGCGGCCCTCAATGAAATTGAGTTTGACACCCCTGCTCTAGAGGCTTTAAAAATGGCACAGTACAAACAAGCCAGCCAGCAAGAACTGTCTTTTATAATACTTCAAAAATCGCCAAACCAAATTGCTGTTAGAAACTACCTTTCTTTTATTTCCTCCCATGATAGAATGGTTGACATAGTATATTCATACAACTAGATACTGAAGTAGGATTGGGAGGCCATGAAGCTCCCTTGGTAACTGATCTACTTGAGACTTCTCAGGCTAATCTGTCCCCAGAAAATCGAGTATATAAATTGGGGGGAGTGCTGGGGGTGAGGTGAATCATGTCCCTTGAGAACAGATATAGAACAGGCTGGAAATATAAACAAATAGAGCAAGCAAATAATCAACCCCATGTAGTAAAAGAGATCAGTATAAAAAGTGATGACAATGGACTACGTAAGAATTATCACATGCTGGAAAAATAATTCTTTTTAAAGATAAACATAATTAAAGGATACTTATATACAGTACATTGTTGAAAATATTTTCTCCGAACATTTCATTTCTTTTTATGTTTTTGCAATGTTAAATAACATTAATAAAAATGTAAATGATTATGTTAAGAATGAGTAGTTCCTACAAACACATACATAGAAGCAACAAATATAGCAAAGAAATTGCTTCTTGTGCCTCTCATGCTATACCCAGGCCTTCGCCAGGAAGGAGTGACAGATCGCTGGGCCAATAATCCAAAGTTTATTCAAATGCCAGTTTGAAAGCTCTTGGGCACCAAGGCTGGAAAAACCTGCCAGAAATTTTTAGGAGCTGCTTTATTTAGAGAAGATAATACCTGAACTAGTGGCCAGTGTCAGCCTAACCAAAATGTATATATTTTTTCTGGTGTTCTTTACCTAGCAGAACTGCAGAACAAACTGATAAATGTAAAAATATCCATCAAACAAAACAAGTCACTTCTGAAGGATTAAAATTCTTGCTTCTAAGTAATTTTTTTCCAATGTCTTCAACACTTAAGAAGCAGACATCTCCACTGCTGAAGCACACTGGGCTGTTCAGTGATTGTTCCATTATGACTCAGACTTTTTCAGAAGTGTTTTAGCTGTGTTTGCTCTTCAAATATATATATGAAGCTAGGACTTTCCTAAGCAATGTGCATCATTTTGCTCTTGTATATAGATATCATACATACATACATACATATCTGACCTAGCTGCAAAGTCTAGAGAAATTCTCTAGAATTTTTTATTGATCACTGGAAATATTCCCATCTTAATTTTGGGTGGAGGTAGGAAATGCACTATTGGGTTGCTGCCTAACACTGAATTATCTCAAAGTGTTTAGACAAACCTAACCAGTTTTTCTATATACTTTCAGGATGCACAGTGACAACTAGTAAGTGAAATGGAGACAGGGAAACGTATGACATGCTGGTTTCACTAGATGAGCATTATGTGGAAACTTTGATAAGAGGACAGTTTTTCAAAATATCATAGCTAAATGTTACCAGCAAACCTAAATAATGAGGCAAGCATCTTTTATGGAAAAGACTTTCCTGTTTTGGCAAGAATTATTCTCAAGCAGCTCCAGCCTTAATGTTTTCCAACAAATTATGTGGCGATGAAGATGCAACATATTTTCACATATGGTGGATTTGTAAAAAGGTTAAGGCCTTTTGGATAAAAATTTGGTGGAACATGCAGAAGATTTTCAAGCAAAGGATAAAGTTTTGTCCGCAACTTTTTTTGTTAGGTATAATTACAGATGCTACGGTTGTGGACACTAAGCTGATATTGAATTTAATTACGGCAGCAAGACTCTTAATAGGTCAATATTGGAAGAAGGAGGAACTGCCGACTGTAGAAGAATGGACTTTAAAGGTTTCTGACCTGGCAGAGATGGCAAAGATCTCGGCTTACTTGAAAGATCACTCGCAAGAACGTTATATTATGGAGTGGAGAAAATGGATTGAGTATATCCAGAACAAATATGGGACTAAAAAGTTTCATGTAGCATTTGAATAAGTCTTCCTTTCTTTTTCTTTTTTCCTTTTTTTATATTTAATAGTAATAGTGTTTGTAGTTATCCTATATGAGCTAGAGAGTGATAGATTTTAGAGTTTATGGTTGTTAGCATATGGATGTTTATGATTGTTTTTTTTTATACCTTGTACTTAGCTCTGGGAAGTCGGGGGGGGGTAGGGGGGGAGGGGTAGGGAGGGATGGGTACGGGAGGGGGAGGGGGATTGTTAAAGATAAAATGTATGTTAAAACTTTTCAATTAAAAAAAAAACAAATTATGTGGCAGATGAAGAAACAGGAGAAATTGTCACCTTTATTTTCTCCCTTAATTCTATTCTTCTGTAAGAATTGTCAGATATGTAATTTTGATAAAATTATGTGAAATAAAGGATTGACTTTAGGTTTTCATTAAAGTCCAATGCAGATTCCCAGGCTTGAACATGGCAAATTCAAGACTTGAACCTTGGTTAAAATTGCTCTGAGTACTACAAATACTGAAGTTTATAGTCCTTGAATAGGTGCACTTTTCGTGTAGTTAATGCACTGTTTCCAAATTCAACTTTTTAGTTTACAATCACTTCTATCTATTAAAGATTATGTAGGTAAAACCAGTCACTTGTATTTGCCATGTAATGCACTTTGTCCAGCTTTTTCACTGTTTTACAACTTATTTGTCAAAAACTAATAAACTGCAGAGGAAACAATTATGAAAAACCATTTTTTCTATTCTGCATAGAATAAAGTGTACACTGTGCCAGCCTGTCTCTCACTTGGCTTATGTGTTCAATGACTTTGTAAGTACTGGAGTGGGTGAAAGGAAGAGCTGGATTAATAGTTTCTCTATGATATTTTCCCATAATTATTTGTGCTAGTAGAATATTATTGTGGACTTTTTTTCATCAAAGAATGTTTAAAAGAATGTACAATGATACAGGCAATAAAATCTATGCCAACAATATGGAAATAAAATGACAAAGCGCACAGACAACATAAATTATACCACTGCTGCAGAAACATGAGATTCATTTTGCAGAGATTTAAGAGGCAAAAGAAGTTCTGTAAATTATTTTTGAGCTATAGAGAAGAAAATGTATCCAGAAATTAAGAACATTGTTTCTTATAGCAAAACTTACTGCAAACACAAAGAACCCAAAACTTTGTTATACCGTATTTTCCGGTGTATAAGACGACTTTTTAACCCATGAAAATCTTCTCCAAAGTTGGGGGGTCGTCTTATACGCCCAGTCGTCTTATATGCCGGAAAATAGTACATAAATCAATCGAGCGGCCCCGTTCTTGCAAAGCAACTTCAAGCCTCCTTAGTCCAGTCCCCCCTCCAACGTGACTCTCCCTTCCCACCCCCAAGAGCCTCTAAGCCCCTTCCCCTCCCCCTTGCAAACGCCAGACCCCGGGAGCTTTTGCGTTTATTCCAAAGGGTGGGTGGAAGGAAAAGCCCCTTTCGGCTCTGGCGTGGCTGCAAGTCGACGAGCCTGGGAAGGCACGCCCTCCCCTCTCACTGTGGAGGAAGCAGGGCAGGCTGGCGTCAGGCGGGAGCCAACAGGGCAGTCCTGCGCACGCGCGTGCTCCCCGGCTGCTAAGGATTGCTCGGGGAGCCGTGGCAGGCACCTCATACCCTTCCCTCTCGAGGCGGCACCAGCAGAGCCGTCCGGCTTCGGGCAGGAGCCGGCAGGGCAGTCCTACGCACGCGCACGCTCCCCGGCTGCTAAGGAGTCCTCAGGTAGCCGTGGCAGGCACCTCACACCCTTCCCTCTCGAGGCAGCACCAGCGGAGCCGTCCGGCATCGGGCGGGAGCCGGCAGGGCAGTCCTGCACACGTGCGCGCTCCCCAACTGCTAAGGATTGCTCGGGGAGCCGTGGCAGGCACCTCATACCCTTCCCTCTCGAGGCGGCACCAGCAGAGCCGTCCGGCTTCGGGCAGGAGCCGGCAGGGCAGTCCTACGCACGCGCACGCTCCCCGGCTGCTAAGGAGTCCTCAGGTAGCCGTGGCAGGCGCCTCACGCCCTTCCCTCTCGAGGCGGCACCGGCGAAGCTGTCCAGCGTCGGGCGGGAACCGTTAGGGCTTTGCACCATCTGCATCAGATGGGTCTGAATCGGGCTTGTGTCAGACACTTGGCAACTGGCATGTAAGTATTTTCCGGCGTATAAGACGAAAAATCTTGAAAATCCTCTCAAAAGTCGGGGGTCGTCTTATACGCCCAGTCATCTTATACGCCGGAAAATACGGTACATTTGGATTATGTTTCCTGTGAAAATGAGACTTCTATATAAATCTTATTTGTATGCTTTCTAATTAGTCTTTGCTTAGAAGCATCTATAAGCTTAGGTATTTTATGTTCAAACCACTTTGTTTGCATTTAGTTCTGCATTTTTCCCCCAAACAGTACTTGAGTCTTTCTCAATTTACATTTTATGATTCTAAATGTTGCCCTTTAAAAATCACACAATAAATCAGATGTTAGATTGAAAATTACTTTTCCAAGTAGCTTCTATCAATGGGTGTTATTCCCATCCCACATTTTCATTCTCATCTCCAAAGCTAAATGATACTATGCCAAGCACTACATTTTAAATTAAGTGGCACTTTCCAGTTCAAATTTTTCAGCCAGTGAACTTTTGGCCACAGAGATAATGGTAGTAATTCTAATCATAAAGGACATTGTGTTAGAAGAGATACAGAACAATAATTGTTTCTGTACCTATCTCTGATACAAATAATATAAATAAGTAAAATAAAATCCCAAGTTCTTACCTGTTCATTCGGCTCAAAGCGCATTTCTTCTTTTTCAGTCTTCACAGCTACTGGCTTTAGTGTGCTACTGGAAGGATCTGTTTTACTGTCCGACCGTTCCAGTTTGGGGGTTATGTCTGGTAAACCAATTTCTTTTGTATCATCTTTATCTAGCAAGTAACGAAGTAGTGCATTTTCTTTCTTCTTGGGACTCACCGGTTCCTGTTTACCAGTTATCTCTGAACCTGGAGCTGTGCTACTGGTCTCCTGATTCAGTTCTTTGCCTGTGGCCTCTGCTGTGAGTTTGGCCAAATCTACAGGAGAACTGCTGTCCTGCAAGAGCCTGTGCAAAATTTTATGCTTCTCCTTGAGCGAGGTTGCATGTGCTGAACCAGAACCAGATAAGCTTCCCATGGAGTCCTTGTTAGCATCTCCCATAGTATTAGCCAAAGATGAAGGCTCCATCTGATCAGATTTGGTGGTCAGCAGCTGTAACAGCTTTGTCTGGCTTTTGCCATCATGCAGTCTGTTCTGTCCATCAGGTCTTTCACTGCCAACTTGGGGCATGTTATCATTTTCTTTCTGTTCTCCTGAATGGCAGACACTTTCTACTTGTCCAGTTGTTTCGTCTGATTGTTCCCCATGCAATCCAAAGCTATCTTTAGAATCCAGATTTCCCATTTTGGTTAGTTGGGGAGGATTCATACTTACAGGTGAATTCTGTAAATTACCCATTTTTATATCAGGTGAAGCCAATGATGACCCGAGAGAGACTCCATGCCCCTCACTGAGAGCCTGAAGTGCATTGAGGGAACTGTTGGTATAACTATGGCTATTTCCTGTGCTGCTGCAAACTCCAACAGGTGAATGCAAGCTTCCTGCAGGAGAAAACTGGTTGGGTGGGATCCGAGGACTTCCTGCCACTCCAGGACTCACACGATGCCTTGGGGAAAGCATAGAGTTTGGCTGACCAGGTGTCATGCCAGGGCTGTTTTGAGAAGGACTATTCATTTTAAGTGCATAGTTACTGCCCTGAGGAGTGGAGGTTTGTATACTTGACACATGGTTCATCCCACCTGAACTACTAAACCTGCTTGTTGGCATACCCATTTGTTCCTTTGGGCCATTTATGGCAAAATTCATATTGCTATTGATGGTCATATCCTGACCTGGATTCCCACTGCACATGGCTTGATGGGCAGAACTGTTAGAGCTAATTGTGTTCAATGGCTTTCCCAGTACTTGTCCAGTTAAATCTTGGTTCATCCCACAGACATTCTGTTCCCTACAATGTGAAAAAAAGAAAAAAAAACCCTATAATATTGTATGTTACATTAAAACAGCTTAATAAAAAGATACCATAGAATATTATGCTCATAATCAATCCCATATGCAAAAATAAGTGTAAAATTTGTTCAGTTGTACTATATCTAAAAACCTGTGTGCTTATTTTCAAAAATAAACAGAGTAGAAACAATTTCTTACAACAAATATCTTAACCATTTTCAGTAAAAAAGATAAGATTTGTGAGAAAAATATGTTGAGTTTAATATATGTATTATCCTATTATATACAAAAAAATATCTAAGTCTTTGATCTGTCTAGCACGTTAGGGGATACAAATTATGTGATGGGGCCGAAGCACCTAAGTCCAACAATTAGGCCAGATACTGTGATCTGCAAGATGGTAACTGTAATAAGAAAGAATTAGTTATTAACTAGCTTTACTGATATTAGATTATATAATTCTCATTCTACACATACAGATGAAGATCACTGAATTGGAGGCTATTGCTATCCCCAGTGTAGTCAGACTTCAAAGACTTGATGTCACACAAAAGTAGAATTAGACATTTAAAAGTTATTTTTTAAAAAACAAAAAATTGAATTCCTTTGTTTACTAACATGGGGACTGATGTAGCCAAGTTTAGTTAGTGTAGAGAACTAAGGAAATAGGTAAGAAATGCCATTCTGGTATTATGCCATTTAGGTAGTGGTTCATATTTTTTCCCTAAGTAAATCTGTATCAATACATGGTTTGCACTATTTTTTTAAAAAAGCTTTTAATTCAATCTTGGAAATCTCAGATTAGCACATTTCAGAACAAAAGAGGAATTTCTGAAAACCACAGATTCCTTGTGTCCAAAATGCTAGGGTTCTGCACATCCCCAATAAGCAATTTACTTACTTTGTTGCTTTATATACATTGCTATGTAGGTTCTTTTATAATAAACCAAATAAGTTACTCATTTATATATTAACTGAAAGATTTAAAAACATTCTACAGTAATATAAAAAATAAATAACATTTCATACATACAGAACTATACTGCATTTTAAAAACAGGATTGTAACTTCAGTTCAGTATATATTTCTATGTTATTTTTATGCCATATTGTTTTCAATGATTGTTGCTCATAAATAAGGCCTCTGAACAAAGATTTTTGTCTGAAACAAACTGGGTTTAAAATTGTAATTTAAGTTATCCCCCTTAATGGCTACAGTGCTGATTAAGCAAGCTTCATGCCTCTTCACATTATCTTCCAGTTAGCAATGTGGTGTTTCCTCAGGCATATATCAGTCCTCATCAGTGGACATCCTTAACTTCAGCAACTAATCCAATGTACACCTGTTACTATGACAAGGATAGTGACAAAAGACAGAAAGTAGTATCTATGTATCCTCAATTCATATCAAATGTATTTCTGCTTTAATAAAAAGATTTCTTAAGTACACAGTGGTGCTTAAATGTTTATGAGCCTTTTCTATATAGTTCTGGAGCTTTTCCTCAATAAATAAATGAACAAATATAATGTTTATGACTCATCTGTTTAACTGAGAACTTTTTACCTAGTTTTAGGACTTATATAGAGAACAGATCATATTTAGATCACATTTATGTAGACATGTTGAAAATTCCCAAGGATTCACAAAGTACACTGTATTTTCCACAAACATTACACACTTCTTTGACCAGTAAGTAAAATGGACAAATTCACAGCTCTATGTAAAAAAAAGTGACAAGAGTTTGCTAACATTTAAATGTATGTAAATATATGTTTCTCAAATCTGTAGCTGTTTTACTAATTAATAAGACTTATAGAGAAAAGCAAGTGTTTAAAATCACCTTGAGACTTCTCACCCCCACCCCCACCCCCAAAAACAGCTTTATGGAACAGCTCTTAATAAGAAACTCTGAAAACAAAAAGCTTAAATGAGATCCACCTAGTTTTAGGAATATTTGTATTTCTGCTTGAATATGTGTGTCCGTGTGTGCGTACAAGCTGATGCATGCATTTCCAGAGGAAAATAGTAGACAGGAATCTTTTCTGCATGACTAGACTGTTCCAACCACATTTTATCTTTCAAAAGAAAATCATACAAGCAGCAGCATGAAATTCCATATACATACAATAGATGATGGAGAGAGGGAGGAAATGATAGTTATCCTGCAAGGAGACATGTACTGTGTTGATTGCTCTCCCTTAATATTTTACAAAGTACAATAGCTTGTTAAATGCAAGTTTCAGTGTAAGTAAAGGTTACACAAAGCTTTCAAAGTTTCCACCGAATAGGAAATTCAACCTATCTGCTGGGAAATCATTATTGTTGAGGAATTTACAGTGTAAAGCTTATTTTAGGGAATCACAGGACAATGATTACTTCTGTCCAGTTTGAGACACAGTAGCTATTACTTCTTCTCAGTTTTGCAGCTTCTTAAAAAAGGATACATCTCACATTCTGCCATTTCAATCTTGTAGTGGCTGCAAGTTCCAGAGACTGAGCAGATGCTCTGAGGTATTTTATATCTTATAAAAGTTGTAGAGGAACATTTTGTGAGAATTTGGGAAAGTTTGCTTTAAATCCTACTGGACTTTCTGACCAAAGTCTAAAGCAGGGGTGTCAAACTTCCAGCCCAGAGGCCAGATACATCATGCCGAAATCGCACCCACCAGCAATGGAAAAAAAGTTGTGATACGTCGCGACACATCACGTGATGTTGCGAGTTTGACACCTCTGGTATAAGGGATAGCTTCTTTCCTACTCTTTTCTTAAAGTTCTTTTAAAAATGTCACTCTGTAGATTTCCATCATTCCAAGTATTAATGTAGGAGATGTCTACAATATATGGAACATAATCAATACCAGGATGAACATTTGCAAGTCCTCCAGTATGACTCACTAATAACCATGCTAACAGGAAGAAATTATAATTTAACAACTAGAGACTCCACATTTCTGTTCTAAATGCTAACATTTTGGGAGGATTTTTTTTGTCTTTCAGAGACAGTTGTGAGGAAAGTATTTCTTTCAAAAATGTGTTTTTTTTTGCAAAGATGCATGAACAAAAATATTTGAAGATCTTCCTTCTTCTTGTTGTTGTTGATAGATATCTGAATAGTTCCTTTCCTCAACAACTTAAATTTTCCAATTATTTTTCCTCTCTTCCAAAGTTTGTGAAGTAAATTGGCAACAGTTTATACTGAGGGAAATATGTTTAGGAACTACATTTCAAAATATTTTGGTGGTAATGTAGGTATTCCTTGTAGATAGAACTTTGCAAGATTCTCAGCCGAAATATTTAGTCTGCTCTGTTTATGGCAGAGGTCCCCAACCTTTTGAGCACCAGGGACTGGTTCTGCAGAGAGAAGTTTTTCTGCAGACCAGAGGGGATGTGGTTTCATGTACTGCCTGCATCCCATATATGGGGCTTTGCTTGTTTCCACGGACCGGTTTCTGGCATGCCGTGACTCGGTGCTGGTCCATGGATCGGTGTTGGGGACCCCTGGTTTATGGCACGAGAACTTGAAGAAAATCAAGCAATGAGTGAAGTAGAAAAATAAAACACAAGAAATATAAAGGTTTATTTTAAAATCTTTTCTCAAAACAATATTAGTATATAAGTTCAAATTGTCTAATATTTCATGTTTTACTTATCATTTCAAGAACCACCCCCAAAATACGAAGAGATCTCAGTCTTTCAATGTGATAAATACCTCCTCTTGATTTTGTTAAGGGTGGTTTTTTGATGTTTGGCTGCTATGTATTTTTATTTTTATATTGTGTATGTTATCTTTTTATTGTAAGATGCCTTGTGTCATGTATATGAGATTCATGGATATATAAATTGAATCAACAAATAAATAACAGTTTGAAATTGTCAAACTGCAATTCTTTAGATGAGTATATTCAAAATCAGATATTCTCCTTTTATTAAATAACGTTAAACAATGTTTTTATTGAAAAGAAGCAGAAAAAATTGAAGAAACATTGTTATTTTAATTACCATTTGAGTGCATGAAAGATATTTTTCCCACACAAAGATCCCTTCTTTAGAAAGTCTAGAGGTATTTCAACTATTTAGAAATCAGTCAGATACGTAAATAACAAATATTTGCATATCTGAAGCACTGTCACATCAGTTATTTTTGCTGTTTGCTTGCTAAGTACCTTGTAAAATGACTTCATTAGTATAAAAATGTACAAGAGACTTTGCTAGATGCACATCTCCAATGCAGGTCCCTGCCCTCTAATCTTCAAGTAATAGGATTAAATCCAAGTTGAAGATAGAATTATAGAAACAATGCTATCAAAGGAGTAAACTTGTCATACAAGAAAGTAAATTGTTGATTAAGCCTGAATACATATAACTACAACAGATAAAAAAATCTCATAGTGAAAAGTTATCTTTAAAACACCATTCGGTGTTCTGAATCGCAGACACAATTTTATTTACTTATACAATGTGTTCAAGTAACAGGATTCTCTTTCAAATAAATGTTTAGATCTTTGATATTAGTATTAGTTAAGAAAACAGAAACTGAAAAACAACTTAGTTTATTATTGGAATCTATAGTCATTGTAGGTAAAATATCTTTAAGGTTATAATATACTACAGATGTAATTGACAGTGAAATCCAGTTTTTTTAAAAATTTTAAAAAAAAGTTTACAGAATTACCTGTGAAGCATATGTAAGGATATTACAAGCTGAGGTTCGCTAGTAGTCTGGGAACGGATGAGCTTGCTCTTCGTTTGGGCAGCAACTATAGTGCCATCAGACAAAGAAAATCGATACACAGGACTGAATGCTAATCCTTGCCTCAGCACTGTAAGCAAGCAAAAACAAAAACAAAGCATAAAGACACTCAGCCTACTATAGGACTAATCACACTAAAGTGGAACTCTGTCCACTAATATTATTCCTTACTTTAGAAGGCAAGAAGAAATCTGCAATTTCTTTTGCAAAATCAGCAAGGCAGTATTAAAGTACTTTCGAGTTAAGACCAAAGAGCAAGTGGAGTAAAGTATTAACCGAAAGAGAAATGTTGCCAACATTGATAAAGCGATGTAACTACACATGAATGGATGGGCTTATGTCACATACAAGAATAAGGTCACAGACTTTTTTGTTGTTTTTTTACAATTGTAAAATGAATTAACCAAATTTGAGGTTTGCTGCAGTTTTCCTATGTTCCTTTCTCAAAATGGCTGGAAAGTGGTATTTCTCAGAAAGGCTATTGGCAACTATGACATGTTAAAAAACATGGGCTGAAGCTGTGCAGCCCAATGGCTACTGTTGCTCATCTCTGCTACAAACTGCCCTTGCAGTTCCTGAAAATGTTAGTACTCAGTTTCCTCAAATAAAAGTTTGTTTTTTTTCTCTCCCTCTGCTTTCCCACCTCTTTCCCTCCCTCCCCACAGCCTCTCCTAATCTACTGTCACCATCTCACAATGGGACTCTGAGAGGATACAAAAAATAATTGCAAACTAACAAGAATAATTTAAAAAATACTAAAACAATAAAGTTATTAAAAAAATAAAAGGCATTATCTTCAGGAGAGCACAATTAATCTCACTAACACTGCAGCTATTTTGCAGAGTCTGCTCCACCATGCCAATTCCCAGGCCAAACAGCAAAGCCATGTTTTCAGGTCACTCCAGAATGCCAAGCCTGTTTATATTTACATGTTTATTTATAAATCTATTAAGGCTATAGTTCCAGAAGACCTACGTTTTTCCTTAAAATATACACATTTTTATTATTGTTCAAGGTTTATATACCAAACTAGCTCAAACAGCATAATCCAGAGGAATGTTTCAATAATCCAATTTAAAACCCTATGATTTTTCATATTTTTAATTTTTGCTTCTTTTTCTAATAGAAATAAGTATTAAACCTGGTTATTGTAACCTTACTTTGATACTTCATTGAAAAATGCATTAAACTGGCTTCTATGCTATGGGCTCAAAGACCTCCATTTATGGAAATCCTTTCAATAACTGATTTTTCAATTGCTTGCTGATCCTTTCTGCTAGTATTTTAGTGCTTATTTTGCTATTTTTTATTTAGCATTGTAACTATTTTGATAAAAAGATGTATTATATTTTAATTGTTTAATTGTTTTGACTTGTAATTTTTAATGGCAAATGTAATTGAAAATGTATATATATTTCAAGTCAGTACACAAATATTTTAAATAAGAGATCATATATCTAAATTTTTAACACATTAGACTTCAGGCACTCCTAGAAAAATATTTATCTAAAGATATATCTAAAAATGAGTATATATTAATAGTTGTATCTTTGATAATTGTCTTCTTTCTTTCAGTGCAAAAAGGTCCAGTTCATATTGTTGCCTATTATCAGTTTGCAGCTTTCCTATATAAATCATATCACATACCCTTCCACAGTTTTTTTGCTTTCCAGAAGCACATTATCTGGGAAAAGAGAGTTATAATCCAAAACTTTTGAAGGGCCAGGTTGGAAAAAGCTGACAAGATATATCAAATGACATTAAGAAACTGACAGTTCTAGGCATTTCTTTCTTGTCCAGACTTGCCACACTGGTATTGCAGGATTTTCTTTTGTTTTTAATCTATTTTTGCCTTCAAGTGGTCTATCCTGTTATAACATTCATCACGAAAAGTTTGGCAGAATAAAATCAGAAAACATAACTTTAAAAATCATAAAGGTTTGTTATAAGAATGAGAAACAAAGGCCATGCTAATGGTGGGATAATGTATAATAAAAGTTCACATTAAAGAATGCCACTGATTCAGCCTGAATATTTGGGCAACAGTTCTTTTCATAAGGAGCAGGAAATTCCAATACATCCCTGTCAAGAACACTGAGGTTAAGATTCTTAACAGCATTTAATAACTAAAAGGACAACATTCTAACTGCAAGCAAAGGGATTTTAAAAAAAATACACTATGACAAATTGTTTTTATTTAAAATTATAGTCAGTTTAGATTTGAATAAATACATCTAATGATCTTCACAAATAAACAAAACAAAAATCAAGCTATGTTTGTTATCATTTCTCTCATTCATTATAAAATGTGTGATACCTCACTTTTCTGTTTGTGACCAGTAGCAATCCTACTTGAAAGTTTTGTTCAGAGTATGAACCATTTTAAGTTTACAGAGGAAAGCAACAACAAAAAAAACATGATTATTTTCTGGAGTAACTTGAAACTTGGCAGTAAAGTTAGAATTCAGCCAACAACTAAAATACTGGTATTGTCCCAAATCTAGTTCCTAATCCTTGTGGAATTGGCATGTATAATACATTAAACAAGATACAAGATCATAAGGAAAACCCTTATGGATGCATCAGGCCTCATCTTAGTCTATCATTTTCTCACAATTACTATCCAGATGCCTCTGAAGTATTCTAAGCAGTATTCTTAAGTATTCTCTAGATTAGGCAAAGGCTTAATAAAGAAATATCTCCTCCTTTGACCACAGAAACAGCATACAACATGTATGTGGTCTTCTGAGAGCATGCTCTATACATCAGCACAGATGACTATAAGTTGGAAGGAAGGGAAAAAGACTTTCTGACAAATAAAAGCAGTAATAATAACAGCAATAAAATTCAAACCTGTAGCATGCGACATACAGGCCTCAATATTCCTTTCAATGTTTGAATTTACCTACTGGCCAACATAGGACATTATATCAGGAAAATAATGTTTAGTAACTCCACAGCCAGAATCATACAAACTGGATTTTCAGACAGAATGGTCAATGTAAAAATATTTTCCTTAAAATCTTGTGAAGACAAGTTACAGTTCTTACCACATTCTGCCAGAGGTATTTAACAGGATCAAAGCCCTGTCCTTTAACTTTAAAATTAAAATGCCACAATTGGTTTTTCCTTTTTTTTAAAAACAACAACATAGTGAATGCTTATTTGAGAAATGTCATTATTTTACTTTAGAAAAAAAACCTACAATGTAAATAAACATCCATATGTAATTGCACAAAGTTTGCTATGAAAATGAACAACATTGAAATAACCAGAATTAATTTTTTTATATCACAATTTGCCTCTAAAAGTTCATCCTTATCAGTTAAAACTAATTATCCTGTTATAGGCAAAGGTTAAGAAATTATTTTTGCCATTGAATTTGCATATGCTATTAAATCCATTATTCTATTCATACAGGAAATATGAAGCTAGTTTAGATAAACAAAGTTTACTGAATTTATTTGAAATTGCAGATGTGATTATTGCCCTGTTTTCCTAAATAAAGTTATTTTATTCTAGACATATAAATACTGTACATTGCTTTTAAAAGGAATTTCTCATTTGACCCTACCTACAAGACTGTATGTGCAGGTAATGCTTGTGTCTCAGGATTCATAAACCTTCCTCTCTAATTTCCTAGGCTGGACTGTGAAGGGAAGCATTCTTCACTACACAATCTGAAGTATGTTAAGAAACACAACTTTAATGTGTGTGTGTGTATGTATGTGTGTGTGTATGTGTGTATATATATATATATATATATATATATATATATATATATATATATATATATATATATATATATATATATATATATATATATTTGTTTTCTGAGGTTTTCGCGGGTGTTTGTATGTGGATGTTTGGTCATTCGGGTTTTTCCCCGCGTAGAACTAAAGGTGTAGGAGCAACGTTTCGACGAAATCCCATCCGTCATCATCAGGCTAGTGGCTTCAGCTTCCTTTTTCTGGGAGAAGCATGTGGCTGTTTGTTTGTTCCTCTTTTTTAAACTGCCAGAGGGGGTGTGTTCTGTGGGTGGAGGTGTGCTCTGATTGGGTGGGGATTAAGTGTGTTCTGATTGGGTGGGAGTGTGTTTTGAATGGTGGGTGTGTTCTGATATATATATAACTTGAAAGATCTTGAGAGAAAGAATCTGACACTAATTTTAAAAGTTTCTCCTATCCCAATCTATAAACATTAAACAAGTTTTGGTCCAAACTTTTAGCAAGAAATGGTATCATTCATACTATTATTAATGGCATGGGCTTCTGATATGAGAAAAGCATATTCAGTGGTTCAGTATTTGAATAAACTTTTTATATAATTTTTAGTTTTTAACACAGTTAATTTCTTCTCTTACCACTTTTGAATTCTGTTTAAAATATTCCAGTGTTTTTGTCAACAGTGCTGCTCAAAAATATTTACATATACTACCAGCCATCAGTCATCAATAGACACATAGAGATAAATTTATCATTCAAAAGAGACAATAAAAAGCTAAGAAGGAAACAAAAAGACAGACCACATCCTCTCCATCAGCCTACACCCAGATAAACAGTATTAACACCAGAAAAACAATCAGACAGAAAATAATACTCTATTCAAGGAATTACCAAGGAGAAAACCATACCCCAAGGTAAACTACTGCATGCCACGCCCCCTGTCAATACTGGCAGGGCAAGCTACCCCACATTTACTAGCCCAAATAATGTTAACTGTTATGGCAATGAAAAGTGTGCGAGCAAAAGCCAAGCTCAGACAGCATGAAGGACTTATATACATATAAAAGGTAAAGGTTCTCCCGCACATGCGTGCTAGTTGTTTCCAACTCTAGGGACCGGTGCTCATCTCCGTTTCAAAGCCGAAGAGCCAGTGCTTGTCCGAGGACGTCTCCGTGGTCATGTGGCTGGCATGACTAGACGCCAAAGGTGCACAGAATGCTGTTACCTTCCCACCGTAGTGGTCCCTATTTTTCTACTTGCATTTTTACGTGCTTTCGAACTGGCGCTCACTCTGTTATGCGGCACTCGGGATTTGACCTGCCAAACTGCCGACCTTCTGATCGACATGCTCAGCGTCCTAAGCCACTGAGCCACCGCATCCCTTTATATACATATACATTACTATAAATATATTCTATCCTATACAATCTTCTTTATTTACTGTAGCATTTCAATCTGTTTGCTGATTTATTTTTGTCACTTTTTCTTTATTTTACTAGTTTTTAACAATTTTGGCAAAGTGCATTAAATGTTATTTAATAAATTACAATTTCACATATTACATAAGAATTATTCTTAATTGCCATGCATAACCTTATTTCCATATAGCAAGTAAAAATGAACATCCTTACCCTCTTGATGATGCCTCTTAGCAAAAGATATATCTCCCTCATGTTGTGCATAGAATCTCTGAATGCACCTTCTCACCACATCTTCCCAACCAGGTTTCATAGCTGCTCGCATGGTACTAGTGTCCAGTGATGTTATTTTACCTGTTTATGCATAAATACATATACATATATATGAAGAGACTGATACGAGAGATTGTTCCGGTCTTGCAAATCTTTTAAACTAAAGATTTTAAATGTGTTCTTTGTACCTTGTAAATCCTGCCGAGTACTAAAAGTCTCTGAGGAGGGCAGAAGTGGCCTTTCCTTCATTGGAACTCTCCGTGCCACACAAATCAAGCAAGATTGCAAATCTTTAATGGAACAAACATATTTTTAATCAAACAAAAATATCTGATGGTATAATACAGATTTACCGAACACTTAAACAAGACAGCAAACATGACAACTGCATGCAGAAAGCACTATTTCCCTACTGTAGTGAACTTGCTTAGTTCCCCAAGTAATCCCTAAGTTCTTTTGACTAAATTTCACTAATGTGAAATTTCCTCAAATCAAGTATTTCCTCAAATCAACACTTTTCCAAGCAGTTATTGATAGAACTCTGGTTAGAGCACAAACAATTTTGTGCTTAAAATAGCACCAATATACATTACTTTGCCTACATAATTCTATCCCTCAATGCTCAGCAATCAGTAACACAATAGCCTTTCTTACAAGTTCCAAATCATGAGTTGTTACTCCTTAATGCCTTAAAATCTTAAGTCTCTGGCTCCCTTATAAAGTTGATCTGCATTCTAAATAGAAAATGACAGTACTTCCCTAGAGTACTACCAAATTTAAGAAAGTACTAATAAGCAGTTCTCAAAGAATTCATGAATACACTTTAGTTATTTAATGCTGAAGCAGCTGCTGGTTGACAACTACATGCAAGTCAAGGTTTCTAAGTCAAGCAAAGAAAGTTGAGAAGAATCTTGCACACTAAATCCATTCATTTTTGCATTTTTCAACTAGCTAATGTTCAAAGTATTCTGGTACAATTTATTTTATCTTGAGCCTTTTAGAAGACCATTAAATAAATTATGTTTATCTTTTTCACTTGTATAGCACACCTATCTTGAATAATGTACCTTAATTTATTTTTGTTAGTCTCTGCAGTCTTAAGAACTCAAGGTGACACACATTACATTCCTTTCTACTATTTTTTTTACACAATGATGACCCACTGATAATAATAATAATTAGTGAGGTTATACAGCTGAAGATTGACCTGCTTTTCCTATTAATCATCATCACTCACTGGTATTTCATACAAAATGCCGTATGTGGGAATGCTTATTAAATTTGAAAGTTGCAATGCTTTTAACATCATTTTTCAAGAAAAACAATGAACACTAACAAACTTAATGAAGTAAGTTGTAATTTATAAAAAGTAAGTCCTACTGTAACTTAAATAATTTCTATCAATATTTTTAGGTATGCATATTTTACAGCAAGTTCCATGAAACAAAAATGTCTTACATTCTACACTGTCAGCTTGGAGAAGAGATTAAGAGTATTCAGATGCAATAATTGCCATTGCTTATATACAATAAGCAAATAATTATGCATACCTATCTGCATATACTGAGTGTCAGCAAATGTTTAATTTAAAAATCAAATAAACTCTAACATTGTATTAGTCAATTTTAGAGAGGTCAGAAAATATAAAATGTTTCCTATGGTCTTGTAAATAGTGCTTAATTTACATCATATAAGTAATATACGCTGCACAGAAAGCTCTCAGTTTTTGTTGCTGCCTGCTTTAAGCTCCTCTATGGTAAATGCATTGTGGAGTGAATATGAAACTATACATGGACTCCTCATCGGTTTTTAATCAGTTGTTAGTTTGTTGTCTATTAGTTGTATTAGTAACTAAATTGTGCCAAGAAAGAAGAGATGAGGAAAGCCATTCATCATACTTATAAAATTTCTGCTTACCTTCACCATCTTCCTTGATGGACTTTGGCTGAGAAACCGCAAAGCACTGCATAGTTTCATATTTCTGATGTGCTTCCTGGTTTTCATGACTTTCTTCTTCAGAATCAGTTAAAGGTTTTACTAACATCCGACAGTTAAAAGTATGGCTATTGCGCCTAGGAGATTCACCAGACCAAGGTCCACCATTCACTAAATAAAACAAAGTTCACATAGAATAAATAGGTCCTTACCAAGATGTTCTGATCAATCATATTTAAAGCCGTAAAGGTAATTTATTAGCAATCAGTCTCTGAAATAGTAAATTACAGTCCATGCCAGTTCTGACATTGCTGCTGTCTCAGGACTAGTTCAAAGTTGTTGTTAAATCATATTCTCGTCTTGAGCTAAATCCTTGCCACAATATAAACACTCATTCCATATTTCAGTGGTTCATGTTTTTTATATCAATACTGCATCACCTTAAGAAAAAAAATCATCATGTGGAACAAGTTGATGAATATTATTTCCATTCATGTACTTCATATTCAGTGAAGTAGTGATTGAAAGAGCTGACAATATAACAGAAAGCTAAATTCATCCACTGAGGTAAAACAATATTAGGCATCCAGAAAAAAAACAGTTTTTTCCTGTATGCTTAATGTTGGGGTATAAAGATGAACTCCTTGAAGAAAGAACAGAATTTGCTAGCAGACAAATACAATTTATAATTTCTAGTTACCTGAATACATTAGAAATAAGCAATATTTCTGGCAGCTACCACTACCAAGAGTTTCTTTAGTATTTCAAATTTAGCATACTATCTTCTGTGTGTCAAAATAAAAAGATGCTTCATGCACTGAATTAATGAAACTTCTCTCTTTCTCCCTGTGTGTGTGTGTGTGTGTGTGTGTGTGTGTGTGTGTGTGTGTGAGAGAGAGAGAGAGAGAGAGAGAGAGAGAGAGAGAGAGAGAGAGAGAGAGAGAGAGAGACAGACAGACAGACAGACAGACAGACAGACAGACAGACAGACAGAGGTGGGGGAAAGTAATGGCAAACTCTAACTGTAAAAAGCAGTCAGAAAGGTCTTGGAAAAGGTATTCAAATACCTACAAAGGTCAGAATCACGCAAGGTATGATATTCCTTGGACAGGGCTTTTTTTCTCATAGAATGCTCAGAACGGAGTTCCGGCACCTTTTTTGGATGGAAACCTTGTAGGGTAGGCAAGTATGACACGTGTGAGTTCCGGCACCTTTTTCTTCTACAAAAAAAGCACTGTCCTTGGAACACTCTATGGAAGTGAAAGTTAGACTTCAAATAAGCAGGTTAGAACTTTGATGTTGGAAAAGACCTCTGAGAATACTGTGGACAGCCAAGAAAATAAACCTCTTACTTGAGCCAAAAATGCCCAGGCTCATATTATTCTACTTTGGACCCATTATACGAAAGCCCAGCTCTCTGGAAAAGGTGTTAATGATGAGAAAGGTGAAAGGAAAGAGAAGACAAGGACAACCAGCAGCAAGGTGGATGGAGTCAGTTACAATGGTGGTGAGGGCACGTTGAGAGACTGGAAAGAACAGATTCAGTCAGATCATCATGTGACTGAATCTGTTATTTACCAATAACAACTTGATAATACATAATCAGTCAATAAATTAGCAACTGTAAAAAGCACTGGTGATCATGTCAACAAAAGGAAAAGGACAGTTCATTTTTTGTTGGTATTGTCAGTGCAAAAAGAATTCTATTTGAAAAGCAATCTCTCTGCTATACCTCCCAGTGAGCTGAAATGCACAATGGCCAATCCCAGCAAACAACAAAATGTTCATTCTCTGTTGATCTGAAGTGAACTCTGCCTTGAAATGTAGGTTGTGTGTAGGGAGGGTTATGTGTGTGCATGATCTCAGAGAGCATGATGGACATACCATTGTTATCCATCCATTTTAATTTTTAAGGATTTTACTGGATATGCTCAGTAGTACCCATCACCACCAATGGGTCCCATTTCATTGAGACACTGGAATTTTTACTATTTTATCAATGACATTAAAAAAAGAAATATAGGTTGTTCAAGGCTTATGTCCATTCATTCAGTGATCATTCAAAGTTACGGTGTGCTGAAAAATGGACTTATGATGGGTCTTTGAAATTCTGGCTCTTACAGGACCCAGAGCCAGAAAAGATTACTAATCTCTGAAGAATATATGCAAACATTTGAAATCCATTCCAAATGATGGCAAAACCAAAATACAGAAGTAAACAAAAGCATATTCACTACAAAATATATCTTTAGAACACTTACTTAAAGACTTTGGCAGCAAGTTTCTGACAAATTCATTATGGTCTCCAACATGTAGGATGTTATATACACTTGTGTTCATCAGTTCTTCCTGGTTGTACCGTAAGTACTGTGTAACATTCTCTGACACAAATACCACATTACCTTCTAGATTCACTACAAAGAAGAATCCATCGAGGGCCTGAAGTTAGGAAACAACATTTTAAAACACTGTTGAGAATCCACAGAAGATGAAAGTAATATTATTACCATCACATAAAATCTCTTAAAGAGGACAAAGATTTTATTCATAATAATATTAAAATTCTAGCTGTTTTGTTATTTTTCTTGATTAAAGACAAAGGGGCAATGCTTTCTTCCCTTTTTATTAAAATAAAGTTTTCATACCAAAAAAAGTACTATGCTTAACAACAAGCTGCTCCATGGATGCAAACATGACTGAACATTAAAGCTTAGAAGCAGAATTTCATGTGCTATATTGTGCTGGAGACAAGAGGAGATACATGGCTTAAATTTATCATGTAAGTTTTCAGCAGACACACTAAAGACACAAAGTTTTAGTGAGTAGCATAAAAAGGTTAATTGCAAAATTCTGGAGCATGAAGGGAAAATTAAAATGTAACCTGAATTCTTGTGAGATCATTGAAATTATGAATACCTCAAAGTTAAAACTATTTGTCATAATATGTATTGAATATTTATACTGAAAAATAAGCTATATTTAAAAGCATATTTAATAACTTAGGCCGCAAATCTAAGAGAAGACTCACTGTACCTAACTAATCTTATTCCTTGGTTGATGCACACAGATTTGCATTATTTTAATTTAATTAGTGACTTACAGAACTAAAACCATGTTAAGATCCTGGTAGTAATCTAGGGTAATATATGAACAAACTTCTCAACATAAGTTCAAATTGGTATTCATGAAATCTTTTTTTTAATATCCTCACCCCAGATTTTAGCATAAGGTAGCACTGAAGTATGTTATCTCTCAAATAACAGAAATCTATGCTTTTTTCTGTTGGGTTTAGAAATCTTGTCTTCATGAGGAGTCATAAGCATACCTGTTTTTACAAACAGCACAGTTTTTTATTTAGGCAGGGTTGGACCCAATAAACCAACCGGAAAAGATATCAGGATGGTTTGCTGTTGGCTATGGCTCTTTAGCTTTTTTTTTTAATGCCCCAAATTCAGAAGGACATAATTGCAATTGTGAGAAACTCAAACAAGAATGTAACATTTGGGGGTGAGGGAGAGAAAAGGAAAATAAAGACTTTAAATCCCCCCCATCTAGATCAACAAAAAATATCAGACCCACTCACCTATGTATCTTCCTGCTAACTAAACTCCTTGGATTGTAATGTAATATAATCAAAATGAACAAGGAAATAGTATCTCATGGTAAATAAATTGTGATTCTAACCTTATCTCTACTTATCAGTAATTTATTTTCTGTCTTTCTTATATGACAATGGAAGATGGGATCAATATGATTTGTTTTATCAGCTCTTTTTGCTGAAGTTAACAGTCAATGCAGTCAATAGTTAAAATACAGAAAATGCCTAATGAAGGAGCTATGTTCTAGTTGGTTTTCTAAAGACAAACAGAAAGGATAAAATGCAAGTTCTAAAGATGTGCATTCTGTAGTCCAAAAGTGACACAGGAGAAGGCCTCTCCCTTTAGAGCAGTTAAATAAAATTCTGACAGCTGGGGCTCTGCAGGACAAATCCTTCAGAACTTAACTATCAAGCAGGACTAATTGAGATAATAAATTAACAGGAAACATTTATCTTTTTTCTCTGAATCTATGAGAACTAGCTACTTGAATTATGGGAATGAAATTTAAAGAGAACATCCTAGCATCACAGTCTGGTTTAGAAGCATCACTGCTTTAGACAGGAAGGCGGTGCAGAGAGTGGTGAGGATGGCTGAAAAGATAATTGGCAGTTCCCTCCCTTCCATGCAGGACATAGCAGGGTCCGTAAGATTGTCTGGGACACTACACATCCTCTTCACGATCTCTGCTCCTTGTTACCTTCTAGGAGGAGGCTCCATAGTATACGAAGCAGAACATCCAGATTCAGTCACAGTATTAACCTTGTGAACTCTAAAGCTTCCTCCTTCTGTTATGTATTCAAGATGGACAGTGATTAATATTTATATTTTACTTATATGTAAGGGTGTAGGTCTATACATATGTTGCATATAGTATGTTTAAATGTGTGTTACGTATGTGTACACTTAGCAAGCAATTAAATTTCATTTTTAATGTGTGCCATTGTGCCCACAGTAAAAAATGACAATAAAGGTTAAGGATGTCAATTTTGTCCATTCAATTAGCTGGAATCAAATACATTTCAAACTGGAGAAAAAAATCTTCCTTGAACAATAGTCTGCTGTTTCCTGTATAGGTACATCTGCCCATAAAAATGAAAACAGCATTATTAAATTGACTTCAATTCTGGCTCAGTAAGAAAAATAAGATGAATGTTATTAAATAGTCTATTTATATACTAACAAATATACAATTATTTGTTAATTGTATATTTGTTACTGATATTTAATTGTAAATATAATTATTTATATTATGAAAATGAAATTATGATCATACTGTTATTACATATTTATGTTATCACTGCCTCTATATTTGTCTTTCTCTAGCAGATTCATTACATAAGATACTGTTTTTCTAACCATCTTTGATCTATCTTTTACAGAATGCAAAGTACTCAATTTTTTTTATTACTCACTGCTACACTTTTAAGTCAGATTATTATCTAAATAGATATACTCTCTTATAGAAAACTAGAAACACAATGCAAGTTAACTCTTAATCTTTCAAAGAGTATTCTGAAGCTGAACTATAAAAATAACATGGAGAAAAAAAATGTAGTTTATTAAGTGAACCTTATCTGTAGAAACTAACATATGTTAAGTTTTTAGGACGGCACAAGATTTTATCATATACTGCTTTTGCAGAAATAAAATCTATTTTTTTTATCTTGCTGAATCTTACCAGAATATTGGAAATAATTCTAAATATGAAAACTTTCAACACTTTACCTCAAGCATCATTGGTCCAAGTGCATCCTTGTCAATTACACTCTGACCTGTGGATGACACATCAGCTTTCTGCACTTCATCTTCATTGGCTGCTGCTGCTTTCTCTGTACATAAAAAAGAGAGGAAAAAACACCTACTTTATAGTATATGGTATTGAGTCCAGTGCAGCGTAGTGTAGTAAAATATATAAGAGTATACTTGATATTTATTATTGAAAATGGACATAATGAACCCAGATGGAATAAATCACCATTTTTAAATTCATTCAGATAGTACCAATTCCTGCATGCAAGATCAGTGATTGTCAAGTACAAATATTCATGAGCAAACTGGTTATGTGAATGAATGGTTTCCAATGGTACATATTTATTACCAGGAATTCATTACAGTGAATTAATGAATACAAGTTTTGTCTTTGATCTCTCACGAATAACCTTTCAGTGGATCTTTATCTGTAATTACCTCTAAACTCAAATAGTTTAGAGGCAGGATATGTGATTTTTTTTATTACTGCTATGTTTTTATTAATTACTACAATATACTATTATTTACATTTTTACTTTGGAATCTAGTTTGAGATGTTTATTCAGAAAAGGGACCCCCTAAATATTACAAATAATACATTCCTTAAGTAGAGAAAACATTATATACATATATACAGTATAAACAGTATCTTAAAGCCAGCCTTGTTTTCTGGTGACTGTGTAGATTAGTCTACTCAGTTTTCTCGGGAACATTTTTGGAAGTGGTTTGTCAGAGCTATCTCCTAGGACTGAAAGGCCATGACTGGTCTAAAGTTATCAATTTGCTTATGTACCTAAGAGAGGATTAGAATTCGAATTTCCTGGTTTCCAAGTGCCTTAAACCAGCAGTCCCCAATCTTTATGGCTTGGCGGCCTGGTGGGTGGGGGGGAGAGAGGGTAACTGGCCTGCGCAAGTGGCAAAATGACTTCTGCCTGTTTATAGGATTTATGTCCTTATTTATCCTGTATTTAGAGCATTTTAGACAAAACTTTGGGCAGCTAAATAAGCACATCTAAAACAAAAATGTAATTTACTACTTAAACTGAAAGATTGTACTTTATAACTTAACTAGATTTAAATTCCTGATCATTATAATAAATAAACCTTTATTGTCAAAGTACAACATGTGTACATTGAGATTAGCTGAGCCTCCCCCTGTGCTCTCTCCCCCCAACACACAGTGACAACAAACCCTCCATCCCACCACACTATGTGAACCAACTACACCACACACCGGCCTCCCAAGTCAACTCTGCATAAGATTATATCCCATTCAAAAGCCTAACAGCCCACGGATAAAAGCTGTTCTTCAGCCTGTTGGTACGGCTGGCTATATTCCTATATCTCCTACCGGATGGTAGGAGAGTAAAGAGATAGCATGAATGCTATGCTAATGACTGGTTAGAACCAAATCTGCATGTGAGAATGATGGATTTAAGCGTTAGGACAATCTTTCTTATAAATGTACAGTACTTTCATATATTTATTATATACGTTTCCTAAACTATTAAATTTTCCTTCAATAGAGTTGTAGATGAATATTTGTGGTTCACTACTTTGAAGACTGCATTTTTTATTAGTTAGCATTATTAAATATTGAGCTCAAAGAATTTTCAAGGAAAGTGCTTTAATATAACTTAATATTAAAGGAAAACACACATAAAAAGCTATGAAAAAACAGAAACTCAATTTTTAACAGATTAATCTCTTTCCATTTCATATGTAGATGACAAAAACCCTGATAAGACAGTCAGATCAAGACTAGAAATTAAAATAAACTAAGACCAGAAAACAATTCTGGATGATCCTGTAAGTGTGAGAACTTTATTTATTTATTTATTTATTTTTGGGACTTATATGCCGCCCTATCTTCCAAAGGCCTCAGGGCGGCTTACAACAATAAAAAACAGCAGTACAAAAATTAAAAAACGAATTAAATAACAGCCCCAAAATAAATTAACTACAGTTAAAAATTAAAACATATTTAAAAACCCATCATCAATCCAGGTCAGCCTGATGGAAGAGAAAAGTTTTGAGGTCGCGGCGAAAGGACCGGAGGTCCGGGGCCATCCGAAGCTCAAGGGGAAGCTGGTTCCAAAGGGCTGGTGCTCCCACAGAGAAGGCCCTCCCCCTGGGGGTCGCCAGCCGACATTGTCTGGCCGACGGCACCCTGAGGAGGCCCTCTCTGTGTGAGCGCACTGGGCGATGGGAAGTCGTCCCCGGTAGCAGATGGTCCTGCAAGTATCCCGGGCCTAAGCCATGTAGGGCTTTAAAGGTAAGTACCAGCACCTTAAATCTCACCCGGAAGACAACTGGTAGCCAATGAAGCTCACGCAGGAGGGGTGTAATATGGGAGTATCGGGATGCTCCCATCACTACCCGCGCGGCTGCATTCTGCACCAAATGAAGCCTCCGGGTGGTCTTTAGCTAGCCCCAGAGAAAATTGACGCCATAATCCAACTAGAACTTATTTAAACTCAAGACAAATATTATTGGATCATCTAATTTTACAGGATTCAATTATTATCCCAATTATTGGATAAAAGCAAATTATTGCTATTAAAAGCAAAGCAAAATAGTGCTGCTAAAAATAAGTGTGAGATCCACACAGCATTTTAAGTCTAACTGGCAAATCAAGATTTACTAATAATGTTTTACTTGCATCAACAATTTACACTTCCTACATCTGTGTAAAGCCAGAAATACCACACTAATGATAATTACTGAACTAAAGCATTTGGATAACAGTTAAGGCTAGAAAATATAAAACATTAATCATGAAAGAACGGCTACATCACACATGAAATATGATTTATAATATATTCCATTAAGTTTAGGTAATTATGATGTCATCCTATTTACTTGTGAGTAGATTCATGGGAGTGAATGAAATGAGAAAAAAAAGAAAAAGAGAGAGAGATGATTATCTGGTATATTTATATCAAAGAGTTCAGAAGAAATACACAATACAATCCAACATATATTGAAACTCAAAGTAAATGGAGCCATTTTTAAATATATACTTAACCTTTAATTTACATTCTGTATTTTTAATTCAATCCAATCTTATTATTACACTAAAGACTATAAAATTGGAAAAAAATCAAAACTTCGTACAACTTACAAGAAAACAGAATAACATTTACATAATTACAGTATTTATTTGAACAAATTTCAACAATCCATGGAATCTAAAAAGCCTTTTATTCTATTTCATAAATATATTTTACAGGCGGTGAAGTGGGAATGATAGACATGATGGCAGTTGAAATATCTGGATTTATTTTTATTTATTAAATTTCAAATAATTCCAAATGTATAAGAATCCACAATATTGTTCAACTAAAACAAAATGGCAAAACCCCCAAATCAAACATTTTCATAAGCGTTCGAGTCTGACCAGATTGCAAATAGGTCAAGTGTAATGAAATATTCCAACATTATTCATACTCTTTCTTTGTTCATTATTAAAGATTATTTTCACTGCATTAGTCACTGCATTAAAATTTTGGATTTTTAATATAAAAGCATGTAATAATCATGTCTAAGCATTTCAATCAGTTGAGAAATGTATTATTTTCACAAGATTTTCAGCTTTTCAGAAGAGTTTATAAAATTATTAGCTGCCATTCCCATTTCCAGTCTCAGGAGGAAAGCTACGCCCTGCCCTCCCTAACAATGTTTACCTTTTATTTAAAGAACATACTTTCTCATTATATTTTACAACATACCTTCATAGACCTGCACACAGCCAACAGGCACCGTTATTAATAAAAACCCCAAAAAAGATAAAATTGCAGAATGACTTTAGAAGGTAAAACAAGGGAGAATTATGCATCTGTACTAAACTAAAATTAGAAAATCTGCCATATGGCACTGTGAAGCCAGCAGAACATTCTTATTCATTAGGAAGCATTCTGCCAACATTAAAACACAAGGCCCCTTCCTGCAATCTTCAATTGTGTTTATCTTTTCAACATTAATGCACGATATGTCATCAGCTTGCCGAAATCTCCTGCAGTGCATATTTTAAAAGCACAGCTGCACTATTTCCCAGTTTGTTTACTGAGATCAGCTTTAAGGGTAAAGATTTGCTTTACGCCCTTCTTTAGGCACAGTCCATCCTGTCAGCAAATGAAAGTGTCTAAAAATCTGCTGAGTGACAGTTATACAGCCAATCCTAAACTATGAATGATGCTACATTTCTAATTCTTTTCTTTCTTTCTTTTTTGTACCAATCTAATGGCTGAGAATAGAAAGCAGTCTTGCTTTCATTTTTATCCCTAGTGATGCAAGTGCAAGGGGTGCAGAGGGGTAAATGAATTAATCCAAGAGATATTCAGGAGTTGAAAGCTAGCTGACTCATTTTTTGCAAGTCAGTGATTCTCTTCCAGTAGAATTTGCTCCTGTATTGTATTGGCAAGATGTGTTACTTGAGGTTGTGATAACTAGGTTCACTTGTCCTTCTTTGAGAAAGCATAAAACAATTCTCACATGAGAGACATGATAACAAATATTTAGAGGCACAACAGATCATTAGAAATTAGAAAATAGTATGTAAAATACATCTAATAAGGACTGGATGACAGTGGAGAGATACTGAAACTTTTAATATATTTGGATTCTGTTAGGAGACAAAGATATCTTACCGAGATTATACAAAATGCTTTCATTCAGCATATGAATCAGTATGTTCATCTAGACCAGTTTGCAAACCAACAATGACTAAAACTGACACTGAACAAGTGAAATATCCAAGAGAAAATACAGAGGATCATTCTTAAGAGTTGGGATCCAAGTTTGTATTATCATGATATGTTGTCAGTTGTATAGAATGGAATAAACTTGGATTTAATAGTTCTGTATATGATTTTAAATATAGGGTGTACCAAAAATCAGGCCCCATAGGCCCATCATGTTTTATTTATTATTTCTATCCAGAGAAAATGTTAGAATGTTTAGGAATATTCAAAGGTAATGCACCAAGGAAATAAGGACGTTTTTAGAAAAAACTTTGTATGTTAGACAGTTTGCTTCAGTTATGCAGGAAGAATTGTTCATGCTTTTATAAAAAACTTAATAACAATTTAAGAACAAATTCAAGCAACATACAAGTACATGGCAGAACCAACTATAATTCAAAAAATGAAAACAGAACAGAATACATGGCATCTTCTGTTATTCAGTGAATAATCTCGTAGATACTGCCTTCAAGTATGGCAATTGACTACACAACAGAGAACCACTGAGGGAGTTATTATGAACATATTTGTTGCTAAAAATTACTATACACTGAATCAAATCCTTAAAAATCAAGGACTCAATTGTATCCTTATTCAATTTTCAGCCATATTAATGTTTCCCATACTGTTTTAGGAGAACAGATGATTTCTGCTTCTGTAAACCTCAGTAAAACCCATTGCCAGAAAGCATTTGTTGCAGGAATCTTAAATCCTGTAACTTCTGATTCTTAAGATGCATACCTGCTATTCTTCTTACTCTAGATTGGTGTCATAGAGCTAATCTTAAAGACAAAGGGGAGCAAAATATTGGCACAGATTATGCATTTTTTAACCTGACAGTCCTAATAATCAATGTGCAATCAATCATACACACAACCTGTGAAAAAAGTCATGCTCTGAAAGTTGTTCTGTTGTTAATGCTGTATGATTTACCTAATTCAACTTTAATCTATATATGTTGAATATAGGACACCCCAGTAGACATCTCTGTGCATAGATTATCAGGTAATTAAGTTATCTTACTCAGCATCTAGAAGTTCAACATGTAAAAGTTGGAGCTAGAGAAATATGTGAGGCTGTATTTGGATTTCCATGAGCTCACTTGATCATTGTAAAATTGACTACTAGGCTTTATAGACAAGAGAGATAAGTCATATGTCATCCTGAGGTAACTGAGAACGCTTACTGTATGACCATTCTTGATGAGAAACCATATGCATGGGCTAAAATTATACAATATGAAAAGTCTTCCTGACAATTAGTTGACAATTATTATTAACTATAGCTATACTTATTTTATGCAGAATAAAGTTCCAACACATTGTTCTGCAATAATAATAATAATAATAATAATAATAATAATAATAATAATAATAATAATAATAATAATAATTTGCTGTGATCTATAATGAAGAATCACCTTGCAAGTCTATTCTGGCTATTGTACATAATTTTTACAAGCCAAATAACAAAATAGTTGTGTTAGATTTAGACAGAGGTATCAGAAACTCAGTATATCTATTCACAGGTATAAAAAATTGCTCGTTCATGATCTGAAGTCAAGGTGGAAGGCTCTTGCAATTACATATATTGTAGTTATGGACCAATAAATGAGCAGTTCATTCTGAGAAAGAATATTGCAAAAAACTGTCAGAAATCCAAACATAATATTACTCACCTCCCATTAATTTATTGTAATTATTCCTTTTGGTTGCATTTCAGTTCATAAAGAAGTGAACCAAAAACAGGGAAAAGCACATTATCTTTTAAATCTACTATGCCAAATGCACTGAATTTCTTGTTAATAATATTGAATAAAACAATAATTATATTTGCTCTCTCCATATTTCTCACTTACTGCAGAACTCAAGTAAGAGATGTTTTTCAATAAGTTACAGAAATGATAAAAGATTACTTTTTACTATACTAGGAAAAATGCCATTAAACAAAACTATTTTAAAAAGCATTGCAAATTTATATGCATTAAAAGTTTAGCATTACCTGTTAACTGTATCACACCTGACCTTAAAAAAGCATTAAATTGTTAGGCAAAAAAACAACAGATCTCGAAAAAGTGGAAGTAAGATTACATTTATCTTGAACCCTATACTTGCTTCCAACAATAGTCAAAACACGGTTCAAGTAACTACAATGACAACTAGTCTTCTGGTTACGCAACTCTAGCTGTATTAGCAAAATCACTTGCAATTTCTCACTTACAAATCTAGCTGAGCAAACCAACAGGAACATTTCATTCTACTACTGCTAGAACAGAAACTGTGATGTTGCATTACCTAAATGATACCTACACCCCTTGCATATTAAGTGGTTTACATGAAATTAGGGAGCTGAGGCCAAGAGGAGCCATTACTCCATAATGGCACATAGATTATGAAACAGTTTTTCCAGGATGCTAAATTAGATCCAGCATTGTGGGCCTTATGAAAAAAGTGAAATGGAGTTCTTCTGGAGATGATAAAAGTTCTGATGATAGGAATCTGTGTACTGGATTAAATTATTAACTTTATTTTTATACATATATTTTAATTCTTATATTGTGGATGCTTATGTATTTTGTGCAGTTACACTCCTTTTTCTCATAGCAATAGCAGTAGCACTTAGACTTATATAATGTCCCAGGGTGCTTTCCTGCACTCTCTAAGCAGTTTACAGAGTCAACATATTGCCCCCAACAATCTGGGTACTCATTTTATCAACCTCGGAAGGATGGAAGGCTGAGTCAACCTTGAGCTGGTCAGGATTGAACTACCAGCAATGGGCAGAGGGTTCATGATAGTGTTAAACTAGAACACAAATAAATAAACAAATACAAGGATGTAGAATTAATTTTATCCTCAACTTCTTAAAGGGAATAACATTTCTTGTTGGACAAGTGCCTAGGCAGGATGTCCTTTATGCAAAGGCATATTACACTGTATGAATATACAATATATAGTATTTTAACTATCTAAACAAAATAGACAATTTGCTTCCCTAAGGTTGCATATGGTTCCCCACTTTTTTGCAGCCTGGATATATCCTTCCAACCCTACTGCTGACTTTTGATGAAAGCAAATGCATGATAGTCTGCTATTTTAAAGGAAACACTTAGAAACTATATAGTGTGCCCAAACATTTGACAGTTATAAACAAAAACAGCATTTCCAGAAAATACCTTGCACACCAGAATGTGAAACCTGGCCATACCATCAGTGTTGAATCACCATCTCACCTCCTGAGCTCTTCCCTAAGTGCAGGGATTTAACTTGCTCTTCCCATCACAGGATATCAAAACACCCAATCTCGAACAGAGCTCCAGGCAACCAGAGCTTCAGCAATCAAATGGCAGGTAGCAAATGAGGACAGATTTCAGATTTCATGGACTATGGATATATTTCTTCAAAGTCTGATGAGATGTCCAATAACAAGGTCATATTACAGTAAAGAAGAATTCATTCTTCAGGCCAGAATAGGAGCTCCAACTCATTGGCTCATTTTTAAAACCTGTTGAATTGATAGGCACTTCTGACAAAGCCATCTTAAAGTTTGTGGCCATACTTTTATAAATCTTGTCCCAAGATTCATATTTGGCATATTTTTAAAAAATGAAGTAATTTTGACTGGCTTTTAATGAGTACTTTTATCGTTTGTGCAGATCCACTAATGTTTTTATTGTTGTAGTTCTAAACTTACTTTTATGTTGCCTGAATTATATTTTAATATATATTTCGGTTTATATTTTTGAATTTAAAATTACTGATAATCTTCAATTCATGACTACAATCGAGACCAAACTTTCTGTGCTAGGCAAGAGATTTTGTCAGAAGGTAGGAAAAGGTGATTACATGACCCTGGGACACTGCAACTGTCATATATATAAACCAGTTGCCAAGTATCCAAATTTTGATCATGTGAACATGGGGATGTTGCAATATAAGTGTGAAAAACAGTTGTAAGTCACTTTTTTCAGTGCTGTTGTAATGTCAAAATGGTCACTAAATGAATGGTTGTATGTCAAAGACTACCTGTATATTATAACACATACTGATAACAATTGATTTTTTTATATTATGTTGGTTGCTTTGGGTAGATAAATTATATTTAAATGAATATGCATGTTTTCAAAGAACAAAGAGACATATATCATAATTCATCCTACAGTCAAATGCTTACTGAATGTAAACTAAATTTAAACTGGATCAGAAATACCTGGAAAGGTACAAAATGTTTAAAATAAAGAATGGCTTGTAAACAATAAAATGAATAGCTAGGCTAATATAACCATGATTGCAGCTGTAACAGATAGTGTCTGTTTAAATTAATCATTCTTCTTGTCGTTTTCATAATCACAGTACCATTATTAAAGGAAGAGGCTGATTTTAAAGATAAACGGAACGAAGTATAATGACCAGGCTCTAATAAAATGAACTGCTAATGTGCTAACTGCCACCAATGTCATATTATACTGCACTCTTATTGAATTGGATCCAAAATGAACAATATGAAGTATATTTAAAGTAATTAATTGGATTTAATTCTGATTTATTTTAGAAAGTTCACTCTAAGTGCAGCTAACTAAATACAATTTACTATTTCAGGTACCTGTTTTGTTACTATTTCAACATAAATAAATAAATTTGTCATTTACTGGAAGAATTGCAGATCCCCTCTTAAATGAAGGATATATTTAAGCATCCCTGATAGTATATGACATTTCTCCATACTAGTATTATATATTTAGACAATAAGTTTCTTCAATACCAAAATAAATAAACATAAGGAATTACTATTGATGAAGCAATCATATCTCTACCCAAATAGAGAATTTCAGAAGATATATTATCTACATAACATTCACCTTCTGAAATCCAGTTAGTACTTTATACCACTGTGTTTTTCATTACCAATTTTTTTAGATTTACAAAATGTTTTATTTTCCAGGAATTCACCGTGAGTTATTTGCAAGTCTACTTTTTATTTTCTCAGCAACATTCTAACTGGGCTAAAAAAAATGTGACTTAAACTCACCCACTGAGTTTCTTGATGGAGATCCACTTGAATTTTGCTTGCTTTTTTACTACTGTTTACTATTTTTACTTCTCAATCATTTAGCCCTTGAGTTATAATACTAATTGGTACCAGAATTTCTATTGGAAAGTGATGCAGCTACAAGGTATGATGCCATGTAACCACATTTCTGAGCCACGGCAATCCTGGCATTCCCTCCTGCCATCATTAACTGAATCCCACCAGTTGTTAGCTCAGGACCACCCAAATCCAAGGAATTCCTGGCTTAGTCCCTGGCAGTTTAGAGCCTCAATAAGTAAGGGACTTTGAACTTCCCTCACCTGTCTATCTCCCCTCTCCCAACTCTGTCTTTTTGGCCACCTTTCACTCCACTGCCTCTGCCAGCCTTGCTGCTCTGCATTTTCCTTTTCTCCCAGCTTATGCTAGTTCACCATGCTGCCCCTGGCTAATCTTCACTGTCTTTCTCCTACAGTTGATTTGGAGAACAGTTAGCACCGCCTTCTTGGTTCATTCCAGTTTGGTCTACCTGGGAAGACTGACAAGAGTGCTAAAGGCCTTGGACCACTACTGCAGCCCTAGCTATGACGGTGAGTTGGCAGAAGATAGGCTGGTGGAGGGAGCTGAAGAGCCCCTGAGATTGTTAAATGCAAGAGGGCTGCCAAATGCCCAAAGTTTGTTCATATGACTGCAGGGACATTGGAATGGCCATAACTTCAGGTACTGGCATTAAGTATACGTAATTCATTTAGCACTGCCATTCCTTTAAATGGTCACTGAATGAATGGTTGCAACTTGAGAATTCATTATGATAATGATGTAATTATGATGTTGTCATATATCTTCATGCTTGTTAAAATGATATTTATGCTGCTGGATTTAAGTCAATAGCTACCACAGGCTGGTTTGACCTTGTGAAATTTAAATATGATGAATAAATTTGGATTCAGAATGAATACACCTATTAAAATATGTATTAAGAGTTCACTAAATTATTCCCACCCTTTAACATTTGAGGTTTAATCCTATAGTTTTTTTTCTCCATATCGTGGCAAAACTAGTTGCTACAGGGGTCTCTTGGTTTAGAATATTTTGAGAGCAATCAAAGTTTCAACAATGAATATGTGGCACCCCAGTATTTCAACTATCTGAAATTGAAAAACTTGCCTCCAGATGTTGTGGGTGCTCCAACACTGGAGGTTTTTAAGAAGAGATTGGACTCTGAATTGGTGAGGGTTTCCTGCCTGAGCAGGGGGTTGGATTGGAAGACCTCCAAGATCCCTTCCAACTTCATTATTCTGTTAAATTTATAACTACCTAACAACAGGTTATTACATTTCAATTTTCACCGAAGAAAATGAACATTTTTATACTGAAGTATTCTTCATAAGAATTGTATTATAAATCTGTGAATGATTTTAGAAATTAGCTACAACAGATTTTAAGGGCCCCATAAGGCATCTAAGACGCAATAACTTTATCATCTTTTTGTGGCCTAGACTTGTGTTAGCTTTTTTAAACTACTAACAGCCAGGCAGGCCCCTCATACCTTTTCTTCTCCTTCTTTCACCCATCCATACACATTGTCAAAATTACTGCTGCTGTGTATGTGTTATTCTTTTTGTACTTCACAGATATTTTTGTATCATATCTAAGTTGTATAAATCTATTTCTAATCCTTCTGGGAAACTCCTTTAAATGGAATACAAAATAGATAATTCCTCAATAAATCTCATAGTTTCTGGTTAGAAGCATTTTGAACAAAGGCTTTCAAGTCTACCGTAGTTCAAGAGCTTTGGCTGTAAAAGAGAATTTAAGAATAAAACTTATTAATTTTCTAAGTACAAACATATGAAATGTTTCAGGATCTCTCTCCTCGTTCTAAATAAAGCATGTTTTTACTATAGCAGCGTATTATGTCATCTAGGGTCTATTGAATAGAAGTCTATTGACTACTGATATATCAACACCTTGATAATTGTATAGTGCTGTAAGATGCTGTAAAACAGTTGTGTGGAAATGACATCATTACATCCTGATCTTCTAACATTATTTGGAAGATTCAATCTACTGATTACTTTTTTTTGTAAAAGTATTATTGGTTTTTTACAATAACAACCTTAGTGCCTGGTTTACAGCGTATTGTCTTGGTTCATAATTTTTTAAAAAAGAATATACAATTAATAATAGTTAATAAACAATCAATAATAGTTATTTTTTATATTTCCTTAATTAGTATATCAATTAATATATTTCCTTGATCTCTTCACCCAGTAGTATTCTCCTTCTACAACATTAAACAAATATAATTTCTAATATTTGATATTTTCCATATTTAAATGATTAAATAAAAACATTTTCTTCTATATTTATACCAACAATAGTAGCATTCATATCTAGCATTTTTTTCTTATCAGCTTATGTTATTTTCGTAAGTCATCTTATTGATTCACCATCTTATTTTCATAAATCTTGTTTAAGCTCAATTTCTCCATAATATTCAAATAATTCTTATCATATTTTTCCCAGTATTTAACATCTAAATATCCAAATTTTCCACTTAAAAATCCCAGTATTTTCATATTTCATATATTATAGAGATACTATATTACTTATTTATCATAACATCTACCCATAACATCTTTCTAGTCAATTTATATTTCACTTCTATTTGTAAAAATTGGTTAATTTTTACAAATATATATCCTTTTTTCAGAATTCTTATCAAGCCTAATATTCCCTCAATATTTCAATCATTCCTTAATCCTAAATCTTTTCAAACTTAATTTGTCTTTAAAATTCAAACTTTTCCTTCACTTACAACATCCTAATATTTTTACATTTTGTATCTTATCAAAATGTACTATATTACTTATATCTCTTATCCCACTTATTCTAACGTCCCTTTATGGCCAAAGTTACGGTATTTGTTTATTTAGCCATATTCAAACAAGTGTTTACTCATATAATATTCCATCTGGTAAGGCGAATCCAGTCTCTTCAGCCCTTCTCCAATCTTCCTTCTTTGCCAAATTGTTTTCCAAATTAATATTTTCAACTTGTCCAGTTTTTATATTTTTGTAGTTATTGTTAGGAGTAGAGAATACATAGTAGATAGAATGTATGCTTTTTGTCTCCCAAGCAATGACTCTTCTGGCACTGTCCATTTGTTAAGTCTTCTTTCTTCTCAGGTTTAATTTGACGTTCTAATGCATAAAGTATCTTTTCCATATTTATTGTTGTATCCAAGTCTTGTAAGTCTTTTCTTGTTTTCTTGTTTGTATTGTTATAATTCCCTTCATTTGTAACTTCACCAGTTAAGTCATTTTTTTCTAGTTCACATTCTGTTGTCTGGATTGTTTGTTCATTTTTACCATCATTCTTTGGATGTTTTTTATTGTAGATTTAAGTTAGAAGTATATTCACTTATAGTATCAAAGTTATGTTTAATCTTCTCATGGTTTAGGTCTATTGTAGTTTGTATCTGTCGTAGCACTGCATAAATTTTATCTTGGAAAATATTTGTCTTGTCTTGAAGTGTTTCTAAAGGTCTTTGATCTTTCAGGCTAAATCTTTCAGGAGTAGATATTAAGTGTGGTTTTCTATCCTTTTTTTGATGGGTATATCCATGTCTCCCCCTTTCGAGTAGTCCGTCATAAATGCCATAGTCTCTGTAATTAGCCTTGTCAAGCTAACCAAAATTCAAAATCCATACAGTCCAATTTTGTATACTTGTTTTTATATATAATTTTTGTAATCCACTGTAATTTTCAGTTGTCAAGGTTTCAATAAAATCAATGTTTTATAACAATTCTTTCTTTCAGGAGTCAATTGTCAATTCAAAATATTTAGCCCTTAGATCCTTCTTGTAACTTCGCTTCTCAATAATTTGTCATAGATCAAAGTTTTTAAACAGTACATAAATTTAAACCACAATCAAAGTATTTCTTTTCCTTCAAACATTTTCCAATCTTATAGTAGGCCCAGTATGCAATCTCTTCTCTGTTCCTTAGCAACTATTTTCTTAAAGGTTATTAGAGTTCATGGGAACAGATTTTTTTTCCTTTGTTTCTGGGCATTGTCTTTAATGTGCTATATTCTCATTGTCCACCGGATGTCAGCAAATAATTTATTTTCCAGCTCTTCCAGACAAAAAGTTCTTATTATTTTTATTTTTTTATGTAATTCAATCAAAAACCCTTTAGAATATAATCTTAGCAGTTTCTTTTAGTTTCTAAGTTTGATTAGATTGTAGTATTTTGAATTTAATTTCATTAAGGTTCTTTCCTCCTTAAAGGTTAATTTGCTGCTTCTGTCTATGGAGGAATGGGAATGTAGCCCTTTCCCTCACTTTCGGAGGTTGTTTGCTTTGGGGATCTTTCCCAGGGACTAGTTGTAAAATAAGGGAGAGAAGATCAAATACTCTCACCAGTTCCAAGCATGCTGTTTAGCGTTGTTCTTGGTACTTTGACTTCGGCTGCAGTATATTGGGCTAGATGCTGGCATGCGGCTAGGCTTTCTCCTGTCGGGTTCAGAGGGCTTTCCCCGGATCAGACAAAGCAATTGCCGTCGCTTCATGATCAACGGGGCACCCCTCCTTCGCAGTCACCTCTACAGGGTGACTTCATACCTATCTAGGGTCTACCTGGCAGGGCAAAATTAGCCATGGGGAGCGGAGGTCCGTTCTTACATGGCCATGCGCTACGAGCGCAAACTGGAAGTCCTACTGATTACTTTCTATTCAGTTCAATTTCAATAGAATTCAACACTGTGGGATGAAAACATATTTCAACAAAATAATCATGCGATTAATAGTTTCAAGTAGGAAATACTAAAGTTACCTAAGTTTTGATAGAAAAAACAAAGATATATGATTCTTAAAACAATTTCCCTACCTTGTTCTTTTATTTGACGAATCTGTTTCACAGTTTCTTTCAAGATTGCACATTTGTCAGGTTTGAAGTTAAAGTTGTCAATATCATTAAAATTAGCAAAAATCAGCTCTGCAAGCTCTTCTATATACTTATTCTCTTGTTCACGATTACGTTTTTCAGTGCTTCTTTTAGGACTGGAATAAAGTTTTAAAGTTAAACTCAAAAATGTACAAGTCATAATTAAAGAACAGTTTTAATCAAAGTAGCAAAATACAGGGAAACAAAATAAAATAAAAATAATTCATTAACAGTCCTTCCTAATTATGTTTTATTCAGAGCCATTTTCATACACACACACACACACATACACACACACACACACACACACACACACACACACACACATATATATATATACATACACACACATATATACATACGTATACATATATATATAAAATTAAGGAACAAAAACCAGGATAACATGAACCAGGATAAAAATCCATGTCAACTTTGTAAAGATATATTTTTAAAAAGTAGTACTATTTTGTAAAACTTTAGACACAATACTCTTTACTTATTATAGAACAGAGTATTCCAGGTGAGGATTACAATGAAACCACTGTAGGGCACTTCAGAGTTTTAACTGTTTCCATCCTCAAACCTCACTGGTCTTCTCTAAAGTGGCCAGAATGCCTTATCAGCAGCAGGAAAAAGATAAAGAAGGTCAGCTGAGGGTGTCAGGGGTAGGTAGGGGAATTTAGGGTGGCCAAAAGGGCAGAGACAGGGAAAGATAGGTGGGTGGAAAGAGTTAAATTCGAGGTGAGTACATCAGAGCAGAAAAGTGAGGCCTTGGCCTAACAATGCTGCCCTTGCCTAACAAATGCAACCGGGACTACATGGACTGCTGTTGGAAACTGTGCAGTCATGTAATGCTTTACCTAATGACTGCATCATTTCGTGATGTAAATTAGGGCCATTAAGCAAGGACTATTTGTAATCCTGTTCTGGATTCTAATTAGTTAGCCAGAAAATTTAACTTACTGATACTACCAGCGTAAAAGGATAATTTCTCAAGTTCTAAAATTATTTTTATCACAGCTTCATTGTTGTTTATTATAAAAAGGTCATAAAATGACCAATACTCTTTTGCTTCTTTAAGGAATTTTAATAGGCTAGTTGCCCAAGTTTATATTTACAACTAGACATGAAGATACAGCATGTATATAAGCTGACTCAATGTAAGTGTCCATAGACTTTATTTCTAGCCTGCAATATATAAGGTAATTTCTTGATACATAAGCAAGTGCTACTGCCAATTAAAACTGTAGAACTTGGGCTCTATAGGTTATATAAATTCTGTCTTCCAGAATTTACCAGCCAACCAACATGATCAGGACTGGGAATTCCTACTATTGAAATCCAAACACTTGGAAGAAGCCCAAGCTAGACAGATTGCTACAAGCAGTGATGTAGGAATAGGAGTTGCAGATCTTGGGGCACAGTCAAAAGAGGAATCAGCCTAGAGTCTCTTACTCAAATGGAGTAAGTCCCACCCTTCTTTAATGCTACTAATCCTTAGCTATTGCAAAAATAGTGCTAACTGTTAGTTGAATAGATGCCTGTGCATAGACATGAGTTGTAATAAATCAGTTTAACTGGAAATTGATGTGTGGTCCTGGTTTTTCAAGCCTGACAAGAGCTCATTTGTTTTGTGCTTCATCTGTGTTCATTTTTCTCCCACCCAAAATCCACTGCAGAGCAGAGACACTAGAAAGAAAGGCATTGCAAGAGAGCAAGTTGTTTACTCTTCTACCATTAAAAGCAATGTGATCACACAATCAACCCTGGGCATGCTCTGCAACAGCTTAAATTATTTCGTGAAATTTCTTTTTCTCCAATCTCTCTTATTTGCTTGCAGGGTGGGGAAAAAAAACTAACTGAACTGCTTTCAATGTGTATTAAGACAGTAAGCAGAAAACTCCATCATTCCAAACTGTGGGTGAATGGTTAGGAGGCAAACAAAAGCTTTAGGTATGAAAATGAGTTGTCTCTTTTCAACTGGAAAATACAGGTAGTCCTTGACTTACAACCACAATTGAGCCCATTTATGTTGCTAAGTGAGAAATTTGTTAAGTGAATTTTGGCCTGTTTTACGACTTTTCTTGTCCCATTTGTTAACTGAATCACTGCAGTTGTTAAATTAGTAAAACGGTTAAGTGAATTTGGTTTCTCCATTGACTTTGCTTGTCAGAAGGTTGCAAAAGGTGATCACATGACCCCAGGACACTGCAATTGTCATAATAAGAGTCAATTGTCAAGCATCCAAATATAAATCACATGACCATGAGGCTAGTGTAATTGTCATAAGTGTGAAAAATGGTCATAAGTAACCTTTTTTAGTGCTGTTGTAACTTTGAACAGCCATTAAATGAACTGTTGTAAGTTGAAGACTAGCTGTACAGACTACATGCAGAGTCTTCTAAAATCGCAATCCTGCATACATTTGTTGTTTGCTTTATAACAGGCTGCTCACTGTTCAAGATTTAATTTATTGAAGACCTGTTCCTTTAAAAATATTCACCCAACTTTCCACAGGTAGAGAAAGAAAAAATCCAAACTCTAACTAATTATGATGAGCCAATCTATACAGCTGTTGTTATATATCAAGGCAATAATGCTTTGGTAACATGAAAGTGCACAACTTCACATTATACCAAACATATTTTTCATGTCCAAACTAACCTGGGTCCAAGTTGATCAGGACATTCTTTGCGTTTTCTTGACTCTGCCCGGGCTGGGTCAGAGGAATTTTCACCAATTCCACTCATCTTAAACACATATCAGCAACTGAAAGACACAGAAAAGTCAGTAAAAAAACACATCATTTATATCACTCAGTTTTCTTAGCACTTAATATTTCACTTGTAATTTTATGCTCCCTCTTTTATACACACCTACTTCAAAATAGCACTTTAAAAATGGCACACTTTTTTCCTTTAAAATATAAAGTTAGTAACAGTAACGTTACTATATTTCTCCCCAAGTCTACAAAATTTATCCAATTACAAGTAGATCCAATAAAAGGAAATTATGATACACAATGCATTTCAATAATATGTAATCTTTTAAATAAATTACACAACAGAAATACACACAGAGGCTTTCACTACATGAATACTAAATATTCACCAAAGCAGGTTTTAACATATTTAAAGGCATAATACGTTGGATTTCTGTATTTAAAAGGCTCAACATTTTTGGAAAGAGAAATGCTAGCTCTTCAATAAGCATTTCAAGGCAGCATTTTTACTTTTCCTAATGCAGCATTCAAGTTGAAAAAGTTACCTACATTCACTACCTCATTGATCTAAGGCAGGGGTCCCCAATCCCTGGGCCGCAGACTGGCACCAGTCCTTGGCCCGCCAAGAAATTGGTCGTTCAAGTGAGCAAAGCCCAATCCGTGCATGTACAGGAAGTGCACAAACTCACACCCTCCCAGTCCATGGAAAAAGTGCCATCCACTGAGCTGGTCCATGGCATCCAAAAAATTAGGGGCTGCTGATCTAAGGGATCAGACAAACATTCTAAATATGAAGACATTTTGTGCTAACATTTATTCATCTTAAATAAGACTACATTAGACTATACACAGCAATGAGCAATTTTGACTCTCAATTTGTTCACTGAATGTGAAATCCATTTTCATACTGTTTAGAATCAAAATGACTGAAATGGCAAAAAAGTGCTTGTAAAATATAGACATACATACGCACAGAGTGTTTACCTTTAAAATATCTGTCTTTCTAATACTGTTTTCTTTTTATAACTATGCTAATTCTTTAGCTTCATTCAATACAATATCCTGCTTAGAGAGGCTCTGAACCTGCCCAAAACAGTTTCACTTTCATTTGTGTCTTACTTGTGAATATTCAAGGACAATTACATTCTCCACAATGGAAGTAACCAATGGACAATCCTCCTAAGCTCTTCCGAAAATTTTAATGAGACAATAGAGCAGGGGTGTCAAACTGCCGGCCCGCAGGCCGGTTTCAGCATACCAAAGCCGTGCCCACCCCATTGCCAGCAATGCAAAAAGAGTCACGATACATCACGACACATCACATGACAAGTTTGACACCCATGCAATAGAGGAAAATGTTGAATAAATGGGAAGTAACTGTATCAACTGAGTTGAAATTCAACAGATTTTTTTTTGCTTCATGCTTAAATTTTGGATTTAGCCCTTAATTTGCTGTTCAAAAGTTAATTATGGCTTTAAAAGGTTGCATAATTTTATTCTATATAATGCAGAAGAATTTTTATGTTACAAACTATAATTGAAAATACTATATTTTTTATAATAAATCTAATCTGAATGCAATTTTTTAATTCATATTATTTTCAAGCAAGCATGACATGAGGACATGTGTGTGCATGTGTAAGTCAAGCCAAAATAGGCATTAGAAGAATGGGACAGGTTTTTAAAAACTATTAATGTGTTTTAAGTATGTAAAACCTGAAGCTAAAAGAAAATTTTTAGTGACAATTGCTAATTTTCAAGTTGTATGTATTTCCTGATGTTCTTTTGAAAATCCCACAACTGCATCATTGAAATTTGACAATTGATATGATTGTCACTAATTATATCACAGATCCAAGATCAATATTCAACAACTGAAAACATTTCATTATAAAATTCTGTTAAAATTTCACATCACTTATTACTATTTTAGATCATCTTGTGTTTTCATTTTCACAGTTCTAAATAATCTCTCCACAAAATTCTTATTTTTATAAACTTGTACCAGAGGAAAATTATTATTATTATTTATTATTTATTTGACTTATATACCGCCCTATTCCCATAGGACTCAGGGCGGTTTACAGGGCAATTAAAACCATACAATACAAAAGTTAAAATAAATTTATAACAATTAATTAAATTTAAGCCCAAAAGTTAAAACTTTAAAACCCAATTAAAAACCCCTCAGTCTAGGCCAGACAGCTCAAAGAGCCAAGTTTTTAGGTCCTGGCGAAATGAACGGAGGTCGGGGGCAGTCCTAAGTTCCATAGGAAGTTGGTTCCAAAGGGCAGGCGCACCCACAGAGAAGGCCCTCTCTGGGAGTCACCTGCCGGCAATCCTTCACCGGCGGTACCCTAAGAAGGCCCTCCCTGTGGGAGCGCACAGGATGATGGGGAGTTAATGTTGGCAGCAGATGTTCCCTCAGATAATCCAGACCCAAGCCATTTAGGGCTTTATAGGTCATCACCAGCACCTTGAATCTCACCCAGAGGGCAACTGGAAGCCAATGCAGCTCGTGGAGAAGAGGTGTTACACGGGAGTATCGGGGGACTCCCATCACAACTCGCGCGGCTGCATTCTGCACCAGCTGAAGCTTCCAAGTGGTCCTCAAGGGCAGCCCCATGTAGAGAGCATTGCAGTAGTCTAGCTGGGAGGTCACGAGCGCATGGGTAACTGTGCGTAGGGCATCTCGGTCCAGATAGGGCCGCAACTGGGGCACCAGGCGAACCTGGCCAAAAGCCCCCCTGGCCACGGCTCCTATATGATCTTTAAAACTGAGCCGTGAATCCAGGAGGATGCCCAAGTTGCGAGCCCTATCAACAGGGGGTAACACCTCAACCCCCATCATTAACGATGGAACAAACTGGTTAACCTGAGATGCCGGTATGCACAGCCACTCAGTCTTGGCAGGATTGAGATGAAGCCTGTTTCTCCCCATCCAAACCCGGACCACCTCCAGGCAACGGGACATCACATCGAGGGCATCACTGGGTTGGTTCGGGGTGGAAAGAAAAAGTTGGTATCATCAGCATACTGATGATACCCCACCCCGAAACCACAAATGAGCTCGCCCAGCGGCTTCATATAGATGTTGAACAAGAGGGGAGAGAGGACCGACCGAAAATATCACTGATATAATTGAGATTTTTTTTCTCAGGGAAGTGTATGTATTGTGTATGCCACAATTTACAACAGTCTTTGTTTAAGCTGCTTCTGTTTCTGTTGATTCTAAAACTTCATGAAGTATTCAAGTAATACATTACAATTCTTCTCCACAGGATGCATTGGCTAAACCTGGTATTTGTTATTTACCCAATGAAAAAAGTCAGCAGAGTGTAATGAGTTATATTAAAATGATTTAATATAAAAAGTAATGGCCTACAGAGCAGCACTAAAATATACAGTATAAGACATTCACAAATATTGTAAAGAATTTAAGAGACACATAAGAAAAATTATGATATTGCCAAGTGTCTTAGTAGCACTGATGTTCTCTTCTGATACAAGAGTAAGCTTTTATATTTTCTTTAAAAAGTCAATTTTCCTCTGACTGTTAAAATAGGAAATATAAGATCCTTTTCATGAACATTAAACAAAATGTTATCTTGATAAGCTCTCAGGATGTAATTACAGTTATTCAGAACAATCTAGTTTCACCAGATGTTGGGTGAAAGAACATAGCTTGTTTCCAATCTCTCCTTGTTATCAGTAACTAAATAAAAGTTTCTGCTTTCATTGTGACAGCATACACTTATCCACATCCTCTACACATCTTGCATGAGAACAGCTTGAAGTTGAGCATGTAGTATAAGCAGTGCTTTTTTTGTAAAAGAAAAAGGTGCCGGAACTCACACATGTCATACAACCTGCCTTGCCTACCCTACAAGGTTCCATCCAAAAAAGGTGCCGGAACTCCGTTCTGAGCGTTCTATGAGAAAAAAAAGCCCTGATTATAAGCAATGATAATCCTGTTGGTAATCTCACTTTATTAAAATACAGAAAATTAAAAGTAAAAATGAAAAAAGATAGGTTTGCAAAAAAAAAATGCCACAAAACCCCCCAGAATGAATTAATGGTTCCTATTCAATTTTCTGGTATCGCATTTTTAAAAATTCAAATTATAGAAAATGTAATTAAATATATTCTTATAATTTTAATCCTCAATCTTAACTGATGAATGCTGGACTACAATTTGTTGCTGATGGCCTTCTTAGACCTTATACCATTAGGAAAAGTAAAGTGACACCATATTTAATCCAAATGTAATATATTGTATTACTAGAAAAAGATGAGACTTTATGAATAGACATAATCCCATAAATATCACACAATAAATGGAACATCTTATATTCATAACTATTGAAGGATAAGATAGTAGGTTCAGTTGGGATTTTCCATAGTATATTTTTTCATTCCCAAAATCAATAGCTGTCATGAAGTTAATTGTAACTGCTGGTGATTAAATTAGTTTCTCATAGTTTGAAAAAGCTTCATGTCTTATCAGAGACATATATCCACACACCAGAGGAATTTATAAAAAGGAATGAACAAAAGAAACAACAATAACAACATGTAGAGTTCATAACTTCAATAGCTTAGCACTGAGATTTAGGTTATTTAAATGTTAATATAGCAATAGTTGAGAATGCTTCAGTATTTATCTTAACTTCAACAAATTACTCCCCAAGTATTTGATGAAATAAATTAGGAGGTTTGCAAGGTTAAGTGGTTATGAGAAACTAAATATTATTACTCAAGGAAGAAAGAAGACTGAGAACTCAGATTTTATGCTCTGCCTAGATTTTTTCAAGATTGAAAAAGTCACTAGGTACTGTTCTACTCTATTTAAAAGGACTTGCAGGGTTTTCTAAGTTTCTATATTTATAGAAAATTGAAATATGGTAACTTTTTTTCAATATAATTCCTACAGCTGGAAACATAGAGTCCCTCAATGTTCATGTTTTGCACTGCTCCAGATTAATTCTAACTGCACATCCTCATCACACCAACTTGTTTCGAGAGCTGAATCATCATTTTGTTTTTCATTTTAGAATGCATTATATGAGGGTAGAGGAAAGCTGGATACCCCACCACTCCTTAAAACTATTTTTCTATTGCTTTGGCCTTTTGTTTCACTGTACAGCCCAAATTCAGGACACAAGCAAGCCCTTTGCTCAGCATTCAGTACAGCCTAACTATGCTAGAGAAGGTCTAGAACACGGGTGTCAAACTCACAATGTCACATGATGTGTTGTATCATGACTATTTTCGCATTGCCGGAGCTGGGGTGGGCATGGTCTCCACATGATGCAACCAGCCTGTGGGCCGGCAGTTTGACACCCCTGGTCTAGAAGAAACTATAAAGTAACTGATCTTTATTCTTCTAGTAAGTCCACAATTGAATGAAAAGCTGCCACAGTTCATTTTCTTGGTATATGTGTATGTGATCCAATCTCTCATCACCTATGTTACTTTCCTCCTCTAATATAAACCTATTGTGAAAACACTGGGTTGCAAAAATACGGTCATATTATACTTCCACTATCACAGCCATTATTCCAGGTTGTCCATTCCCCATAACAACTGCTGCTTCCTTGTTTTTGTTTTTTTTTTTGTTTTTTGCAAATAGCCAGACAAACAGAAAAGTACATATTATGAGTATTGGAAGTCAGAATAGGTGAAAATACTAGCATTGGGGCCTTTGGGGAAGGGTTGAATGGGGGCAAAATATTTTTGTTACTCTAGGTCATGGGTAGGATATGATTTGAATTCTACATTTAAACCCTGTTTCTCAGCTGGGAGGAAAACAGTGTTTCAATGTTCTGAAGCTGTCAGAAATGAAAATGTTCAATATTGGGGATGGAAACAAGAGTTAAAATTTTGAAGTGCCCCTACTATAGTTCCATTGTAGTCCTATCCATTGTAACTATGTTCTTCGATTAGCAGTTTGCTTTTAATTATTCTTTTTTATCATAATTATTATATTTGTTATAATTATTCTGTAAATATTCTTTGCTTTTAATTATTCTTCTCTTCCAAGATTTTCAGACTGACAAAGTTGCTGAATCAAATTAACATGTCTTAACAGTTTCCTTTGTAAATACACAAAAATATATTTTTCTTTCAGAATATTAAAGTATTTATGTTGGTTATTCCCCAATCTAATGTCAAAAAAGGTACAATTAGTGAGTTAATCTATTGGTTTTAAAGCCACACCTAACTAGGACAATCAATCACATGCCTTTCTCTCTTTCAATAGTTGCCCTGGTTAAAAAGTTAGATTGGAAAACTGTTTCTATAAAGAAGTAGCCTTGGGGAATGGTTGTTTGGGAACACAATTTACACAGTGCAAATTAAAGGAGAAACAATGTACTCTACAGACACCATTCTGACCACAATTATGTTGTATTGAATACTTTAACAGACCATAACAGATTAGATGAGTCAGCTGTAAAATTCGTTCACAGTTCTGACTTTGAGCACACTTTTGTAAAAATAAAAAAAAAAGAAATTTCCTAGCAAGAAGTTATTTTCAAGAACTATACTGAGTGCACTTCTAAATCAGTTACAACTCTAGAGAACAGAACTGGATAAGACAGAGAAGCTTCTTCCTTCTCCTTCCTTTTTAAATAAATAAATAAAAAACAAATAACAAATAATCCATTCAACATTTCTTTGCTGCAATGAACTAGATAGAATGGGGAAATTCTCAACTCATCATCTTCCATTCCTGTATAGAGAGAAAAAAATGTATGGAGCTGCTACATCAACACATTTCTCTTTCATTATATAGGTTGTGTCTATTTCCTATTTTTCCATACTGTGTGGAGTAGTTTAACATCACTTTTATAAGTTCAATATTTCTTAAAAATCATAAAACAAAAGTAAAGGCAAAATGAAACATTTCATCATGATTAAATGAACAGCTTTTTGAAACTAAGGAATGTTCAACTATTAAAATGCTTCCTTCATTTGCATTTCAGTTGTGCCATTCATAAAATCATAAATAATATATTTTAGTAGAAAGTATAAGCATATAAGATGCTTTATCTAATTTAATGTGATTTTTCCATCATAATATGCCAGTTAATACATTTCCCTTTATATCCCAGGATGATTGCTTGATGTTTTACAAATAATTTCCTAAGAACGTTGTTATTGCAACATCTGTAACTACCCTAAAACTTCACACAATTTTGTTCATAGAAAAAAAAATAAACTTCACTGTTAATAGCTTGGGTATATAATTACACATTGACTTGTGTTTCTGATTTAAATTTTTGTAACTAAAATATTAGTGAGAGCTAACCCTGTTCAGGAAGACATTGAAAACCAGACACAATTGAACAGAAGAAAAAAAAAAACCTAAGATATAACTGGAAGATTTTATGCAATGGAATGTCACACTGAAACAATTCAGTTGTAAATATAAAATATATTAAATAAATAAATCTACAATTAAAATATGCCATATTTTCAATTGAGTCTGATTCTACTTATTGCATATACAAATTTCAAAACTGAGGTATGGATCATTATAACATAGATTACAGAGATCAGTGGCTATGGAATGCATAGGCTACACAAGGATACAAAATTTGCCTATGGCTGACATATGGTTAAATTAGATGTTATTCTTATTTAAGCTATCTCATTTTATTTATCATTTTGTTAATGCACCGTCAATGGAACTGGAAATCCGAAAATAGTTCAGAATACACTTTACGCTGAGAAGTGGGTTTAGAAAATGTGGGTTGGGTTTTCTAAACCAGAACTTTTTATCATTTTTACTACCTTGGACTGCTTTTGGATCGATTTAAAAACTCCAGCTTAGGATTTGATATCAAATGATCACCTGACTCCATGAGCACAAATCTAGAGTTTAAAGTATCTTTTTTTAGGCCTTTCCCAATACTGTACGGTTTGTAGCTGAAGTATAATGGGCAGAGAATACAATTTTCCACTAGCAGTACCTCTTCTGTGGATATACCTTAGAAAAGCTCATCAGGCATGTTAGCCATTTTAAAGCAATACAGGTAGTCCTCGACTTACAAACACAATTGAGCCCAAAATTTCTGTTGTTAAGTGAGACATTAAGTGAATTTTGCCCCATTTTACTACATTTCTTGCCACAGTTGTTAAGTGAATGACTGCAGCTGATAAGTTAGTAACACGGTTGTTAAATGAATCTGGATTCTCCACTGACTTTGCCCGTCAGAAGATTGCAAAAGATGATCACATGACCCTGGGATGCTGCAATGGTCTTAAGTATTAATCAGTTGGCAAGCAACTGAATTTTGATCACATAATCAAGGGAATGCTACAAAGGTTATAACTGTGAAAAAAAAGTCATGTCACTTTTCACTATAACTTTGAACAATCACTAAATGAACTGTTGTAAGTCGAGGACTACCTGTATAGAGAAAATTTTCTCTCTCTCTCTTGCTCTCTTTCTGCTATGTATGTATCAAAACATAGAACCATAGGAAAGATAAATTATATACTGGAAAGACTAAACCAGACTATACATTATTGCAATACAAAGAACGATTATCATCATTCTCCTTAGCACCTTTCACATGTAAGTAGATAAGTAATGTTTATTACAGCCAAGAAATCTGAATAGATCTTTCACATGGGAAACAGTGTTGCCTTTTATCTATGCCTCATTCTTCCATGCTATGTTAGTGGAAACCTGATACTGGACTGAACATTCTGTTCCATTGTTATTAATTTGTTTCAGTTTACTATAGCCTCTATTTTTTATATTAACAACATTAAATTATTAGAAAAATGAATAACCTTGCACTACTACCTCACTGAAAACCAACATGGTTCATTTCTTTAAAGCAAAAAGATGGCAATAGGAAGGTAATGTAATACATACATTAGCTATAAATGTACAAAAGGAACTTTTTATCACAGGTGCATGGTTAAAATTCGTGATCAAGACTAATGGTATATATAAGCATCAACTTCACTTTTTTACATTTAAAAATCATTTCCGATATGGATAACTTCAGTTCTGGTATATTTACCTATCATTTTTCTGCTGTAAGCTACATATGCATTCAACAACAAAAATTGCTAGCCTGACATCAATACTGTAGTGCAAAATGGTTTCTAATTTCTGTGTTCATATATGCTAAGGTTCCTAATATAGCTATTCAGTGAGCTGTTTACATATTAAAGTACGTCAGCCACCTCTAATAAGCCCCTCTAAATAAGCTCCAAAATAGCAAAGGAAGGTTGTAACACTAAAACAGAAAATTGCTTTCCTTAAGCAATGTGCAGGAATCCGATTCTGATTAAATCATTCAGCAACTGATATTAAGATGCTTCTTGACTGAATCATAACAATTACAACAACAAGCTTAAATGCTATTAAAACAGGGGAAAATGAAGGTAATAGGGGCATTGGGGGTAACAAATCACCCATTTAATTAAGTTTCTCATTATTCAAAATTATAATAAAGCTACAGCCAAATTGTGGAACATCTTCTGCTAAAAAGCAAAGGGTACCACAAAGATTATTGTATACTGTTTCACACTGAATATGTATTTACTAATATTTATATGCCTTCCAGCTCCAAAGCCTATGGATAGCTAACATTCAAGAAATAAAACCCACAAAATAATATCAACATTAACAGTAATATAAAATACACACAGAGAGACACACAGAGAGACAACTCTCTTCTCTTCCCTGAATGATATGGATGGTATGAGTCCTTCTCAATCTTAGGTCTGATCCTCTACCAGAAGCATAGGCTTTTGAGGGTTCTTGGCAGTATCTTTGGTGTTACTTGCTCCCATTAGGCTGAGCATGTTTTAATACACAGATCCATATCCAAATATATATGATGTAGATGACCAGGCTGAGCCCCAGGGAGAAGTCAAATATGTCACTGGTTTGGAGTCCCTTCATCTACATCCAGCCCTCCCCGAATTCCACTGACTCATCAATCACCAATTTGCTTTAACAGTTCATAGTTCAAACTCTTAGTTAGAGTAAACATGGCATAAAATTGCACTCATTTTGAATCTAACTGGACTACTGATTTCTTGCACCTGATACACACATACACACACATACATATATAAACTTTTGAAAAAACAGGCACTTGTAATTCTCTAAAAAGGTAGGCATGTGGGAGTAATGTACACAATATACATTTGTATACTGTACTGCCTATCAAGGACTTAATTTCTTTAACAGAATTGAAAAATAAGGATTTTATATGTTTGTAACTGATGTGCCCATAATTTAACATGAAACTGAATTTAGATGCAATGTGCAGTTAGAATAAAATTACAAACATTAATGAAGATAAATTTTAAATAACATTCAACTGAAGTACTATTGCAGTATATAACATAAATATATAAAAGTCAAGCAGTTCATATTGAATTTAAAATTCCCTACCTCCCCATTCCATTTGACTACATGTGTATCAAAACACAGAAAATACAGGAAAGATAAATTATATATTGAAAAGACTAAAGCATATCATACATTACTGCTATATAAGCAGCAGATTATTATCTTGCTAAAATGACTCTTTAGAATAGGGCTGTTGAACTGCCAGCCGGCAGGCCGGATGCCTCACACCAAAAGCACGCCCACCCCATTGCCGGCAATGGGAAAAAAGTAGCGATACATCGTGACATGCCACATGACATCACAAGTTTGACACCCGTACTTTAGAAAGACAATAATGATGAAAAATTGATCATTTTAATTTATAACAATCACATGTCATTAAAAATCTTCTTAGTTACAACATTTTGAATTTTACCAAATATAGTATGTTCATTCTGGCCTGATAATTACGAATTCAATACACTTGATCAAATAAGAAATAACACCATACTGATTAAACTGCAGATTTCTAACTTGGATGAACTACAACTGTGGATTGCTGTTTTATATCATCCAGCTATTTTAAATAAAGATGTTTCATTTTCAACAGGTTGCCCCATGTTGCCTAAGCTAACACAGGATTTTTCTCTTAGGTGAAATATTAATTGGGCAATACAATAAACAGTGACCTAGATCCTCCTTGATACATAAATTTGTACATGATGGGAATCTTTTGGTAGCACCCTACCAGCTAGTAAATTATCATGGAAAGAGCACTGCTCATATAATACAGTTTAAACTGCATTTTGATTGAAAATAGAATAATTTGGGTGCTTTCTTATTTATTAATGTAATAAACTCCTAACACTTTAATATAGGCAGTCCTCACTTACTAACTGTAATTGAGACTGGAAACTTTATCATATGTTGGTAAATTGACACATGTTGTGCACCTGACTTATGACATCAATTCCTGCTGCAATAGTTAAGCAAGTCATCTAGAGGTGTTAAATGCGAGTCATGTGACTGCAACTTGTGACTTCCCCACTAGCTTCCCATTGATGTTGCTTATTAGAAGCTCAGTGTGAATGTTGCAAATAGTGATCACTCTTGACAGAAGGCAATAGGAAGCCACTTATGTACCGTCAAGAAAACATCAACATATTCTCATAGTCAATGGGAGTGACTGTGGAATGCTGAGATCATTGTAAATACATGCCAGTTGCCAAGAAGCTTAATCATGATCACGGCATGGGGATGCTGTGACGGTCATAAATTCTAAGACCAGATGTTACCCTTTTTTCAGAACCACTGTAGTTTTGACCTGTTATTGAGCTGGTTAGTAAACAAGATCTCCCTGTATTGCACCACAATGGATACCTGAAGTGCAGGAAAGGATCACCAACACAAGCTGAAGGCCAGAAATAAGTATGCAGAAAGATAGTCCAGCCAACAGAAACTGAAGAAACTATAAGGTATAAAGTTAAAAACCCATAACCCAACCAGCAAGTTACATTGAAGAAATGTATTTCTAGGCAATAATGAGTAGGAGTAGAGTATGCAAACTCAGCCTTAGTCTATTAACATTCTCCCCTATTTATAGTACTCACTAATAACCAAGGCTGGAAAATTATTCTCCTTTCAACTTTCCATGGAACTAATGAGAGTTCAGAGGCTACAAGTGGACAACCACTGATTAGAATCAGGGTTTTATAGATAATGGATTAATCTATCCAAACCCTTGAGAGGAGATAAATTATTCTAATTCCCATTAACTCCTTAAATAAGTTAGGGAAACCATGCGTAGCATGGCTTTAACAATTCTTTTCAATCTCTTAATAACAATCCTGCTCTGGGATTAGGATGGAGCAATCAGATGGCTATTGCTCAAATGCTTCTTCAATGGCGATGAAATGGGCAAATTTTTCTAGATTCATTTTCTCCACAATCTCAGCCTGATCTGGCCCATTAAGTTCAATCTTTCTTTTGCTGGCTTCTCTTTGCTGAAATAATTTGGTTCCTTTCTGTTCAGAAATATATTGTGCTGATTGTTTTTACATAATTTGATTCCAAGATTCTGCTAAGTTGGAAATAATAATTACTTAGAGAAAGGATCAGAACATGATTTCTGAATTTCAAAACAGTTCCACTCTAGGGCATGTGACTGGAAGGGAGGATGATTTCAAATGGAGGACTTGACAACATTTCAAGCTACTGCCCAATTATCTTTCCTATGGGGTTGCGTTTGGAGGCTGGCAATTTGTTTTGTGACAATCAACATCTCAGTTGCAAATAACAGTATACTCACACTTCTAAAGAATTATGTTGGATAAATAAACTAGTGAATGTCAAGAGGAAGTCAGATATACCAGCAAGAACCATGCCAACATTGTGTCACTACTCGTTTCTGACTTCTCCCTTGAGTTCCTAGCTATCTCTCAGATGTTAACATAGGTTTTCCATGCCTTAGTTAAAACCATCTCAACTACTGGAGTGCATTTTCTATGGGGCTACCCTACTAAAGCATTCAGAAGCTGCAAATTATATAAAACATGCTACCCACACTGCAGACTGGTACATAGTACAAGGATCATATCATGCCTGATACTGAACGATCTATCCATTTAATTTGTTGATGCTGACCTTTAAACCCTAAATAGCATAGAGATGATAACTGTAAGACTGCCTGTCCCGCCATGTGCTTGACCAGGTACCTAGATTAGTAGGAATGACCATTCAGAAAATGCTGGGAATATTTGGGAAAGAGCTTTTTTCTGGTTAGTTTGAAGGCTACGGAATGTATTCCCTAAGTTAGTGGCTTATTTCCCATCCCTCACTCCCTCATTTTATAAAATATATCTTTTTCATCAAGCCTTTAATTTCTAATTATTATTTTAGTAACTGCTTTTTAATTCTGGCTGAATAAATTGTGATTTGCATTTGTTACTGCTGTCCTGAGTATCAGAACAAACGAAATAAATACATGACATATAACATGTATGCCTACCCACACCAAGCAACCAAGTCATTCACCCAGATCAATTCTCCTCTCCTTCAGTCAGGATCTTGCATTTCTGCATTCTCTATGACAGATATGCCTCAGGAGCTGACAGGAACAGAGTGCAGACCCAGAGGGCATTCTAGACACTGCTGAAGGTTCAGGTTAAGGTTCCTGTTCCACATGTTTATTTAAGAAAATGTGTATGGCCACCCACTCACTCTCAGTAACTCTGGGCAGGTAAAAAAAAATAAAAATCCAATATACAAACAATAAAAAAACAATTCCCTTCCCCCATAGGCAACAAGAATCAATCAAACAAACCACTTGATGGGCTCCATCCCACTCTGGGTTCCCCAGGCCTGTTGACAAAACCAGGTCTTCAGGGCCTTAGGAAAGAGTATCATAGTGGGGGCCAAAATGGGATGATGTTCCAAAAGGAAGGAGTCACCAGGGTGATTTTGCTGATTTTCTGTAATACAAAATTGCTCAGCTTTGTTCAAGTATCTATGACTTGATGAAAGTCTTAAAATATTTTTCTTTCTCTATTGCTTAATAAAAGATGTTAATATTTAAATTGCTTATTTGCAATCCCAATAACTTAAAATATTGGACCTTTTCCTCCCCATACTACTTCATGATGAAAATCTGGACTCCAACTTCATAACCTCCAACTCTTTATCATTCTTTCTGGGATAGATCTATTTCTGAAAGAGCCTAATGTACCTCAGAAGCAGCTAGGCTAGGAAGATTTAATTTAATTTAAATTTAATAACATTTATATACCGCCCTTCTCCCTGAGGACTCAGGGCGGTTCACAGGGCAGAATAAAATAGCCAATACAAACATTAAAAGGTGATTAAACAATTGCCCTAATTAAAAACAATAGAAGTACAGTTCTAAAAAACCCCGAGATAAAATTAAAAGACCAAAAATAAAACAACCCCACCGATCCCCATCAGGCTAGGCCAGCTTGTACAAACAAAAATGTCTTGAGATCGCGACGAAAGGAGCGAAGATCGGGCGCCATCCGGAGCTCTACCGGTAGCTGATTCCACAGCTCCGGAGCGCCCACAGAGAAGGATCTCCCCCTGGGGGCCACCAATCGACATTCTCTGATCGGTGGCACCCTGAGGAGGCCCTCTCTGTGGGAACGCACAGGGCGCAGGGAGCTTGATGCCGGCAGCAGATGTTCCCTAAGGTACTCCGGCCCCATGCCATGGAGGGCTTTAAACACCGTTACCAGTACCTTGAATCTCACCCGGAAGACAACTGGCAACCAATGCAGCTCACGGAGCAGAGGTGTAACGTGGGAGTATCGGGAGACTCCCAACACCACTCTCGCGGCTGCATTCTGTACCAGTTGGAGCTTCCGGGTGGTCCTCAAGGGCAGCCCCATGTAGAGAGCGTTGCAGTAGTCCAGACGAGAGGACACGAGCGCATGAGTGACCGTGCACAAATCATCCCGGCTAAGATAGGGCCGCAACTGGCGCACCAGGCGAACCTGTGGTGGCTGGAGGCAAAATATGGAGATGTCTGGGACTATAACCTAGCTATTCCTCAGCAAAGAAGGAGGCCTGATAACTGAGGAGAAGCTGTAATTAACTGAATTTGTTCAGGGTTACTTTTTATTGTGTATGCAGTGGCTTCTGAGTAATGTGTGGAAAAACTCAAATTTGGTGACACTGCATTGGGTGGATGAGTGGACCTCAGAACTAAATATTTTAGGTAGCTAATCTGTACCATGATTGTTGGGGCTGCCCATGCACATTTTAGCGCTGTTATTAGATATGCTCCACAGTTACCTTTCCCTCTTGGATGTCTTTCATACCCACAAGGCAATATTATAGAAGAATATAGGCTGTTCCAATTATATTATACATACCTGATATCTGTTTATCAGGTTAAAAACTTAAACACACGAGATTAAATGATATAACAACATAAGTATCAGAAGCAGCAGTTAATTTACCCAAACTCAGAATCCAATACAAAAGAAAAACATTACAACTCAATTCCCTCAGTTGGGAAACACCCAGGTAGGCAGAGGGAAGGCCTAAAGCATGGAGTAGCCACAAGAAGTCCAGAGGTGACCCCATCCCATCCCTTTAATCTCCATAGAACCTTATCTATCTATTCTCAGGCTAAGGCTAGCAGAGATTCCTTTATAACAGGCAGAATATAATAAAGTAGTGAATCTTGAACCTTACACAATGGGGAAAAAATAACTACTACATACAATAAGAGATTGGTGCATAACTAAATTTTCAACCAGGTCTCTTGTGCTTCTCCATGATCCAGACTAAAAGATACTACTTAATCCTTCTAATGTAAGAGTGGCCAGGGAAAGCATGCAGGAGTGCTTTCCATTAGGGCAATGGTGTAGTTAGTACATTAGGTTCAAAGGCAAAGGTGTGCTTTGTATCACTTGAAGGGATGCATGTAGCACTTATTTGTAATTCCTTAAACCAAGTGTGTTTTCCCTGGGTTTATACTGTAAATGCAGCAAACAGCTTTACAATCCCAAGAAAGGATGAACATGTTTTAAGAGGTTATAGGCTGCTGCTGAACATCTACAGAAAATCTGCACATATAATAGCCATTTATGAAAGAAGAAAAATGTCATGGTTCCAACAGATGAAACCCATCAAAGCTTATACAAAACTGTAGATACAAGGATCTTATCCACAAAAATATGTTCCCAAAATTGGGGGTATCCCCAGAACAATGGGGATGTGATACTAAAAGTGAAAAGCAAAATAAATGAAAATAATGAAAATCACTTAAGGATTAATGTAGAACATTTTGTTCAAATACACTGAAAGTTTGACAATTTTTTTCACTGTTAACTCTTCAGAAATATAATGCATAACATATTTCAGCAGTTCATGTATAGCAGTATATAAAACAAAGTAAATATCCTTTAAGTTCTCATGAAGAAATATATGAATTTTCAAAATACAAATGTACCACTTTCACACAGCTACATTAAATATTTTTGAGAATATGACAGAATTTTCATTTTATTATTATATTTTATCTGCTATATACATTTAATGCAAGGTGAAAATAAAGATCTAATGCTTCTACCTTTTATTCTCCCCACAACAGTAACCAACTCTGTGAGATAGGTTGGGTTAAAAGAGAGTAACTGGTTCGAAGTCATCCAACTGGCTTTCTTTCCTAAAGGGAGGCCTAAGACTCAGTCTTCTGTTTCAGCACTTTAACCATTACACAAATGCCTAGGTCTGATTTTAGGGAAGTGGAAACATCACACATTGATATATAGTGTATCATGGTTAATTATCATTCTTTGCTCTTAAGACTTACAAGAGGACCTTCTTTATATATCCATTGCCCATTGATGTCTTAATGTAAGTAAAACTCTTCCCGATTTGTTTGAAAATTAAACAAAATATCTGGATTAGTACCATCATAGCCCAAGAAAAGCTAAAAAGCACCTATTTCTAATATAGCTGTGTCTGGATTTCTACTCTACAAAAAATGCAGAAGTTAGTTTAGTTATAGTAAAAAAAAGTCAATCATATAAAAGTTTAATATTAAAGATGTCTACTATTCATTTAGAAGAAATTAACAAGCATTCAACATTATATAGCTATTAGTAACTTGACAACGCCCACCTAGTAATATTTGTGGCGGGGGGGGGAGGTTAGCAGTATAATACTATGCATATCTACTGAAAAACAAGTTCCATGAGTTCATGGGGGCTTAATGCTCATATAATAAGCATACAGAATAGCTGATCAAGAATAGCATTTCACATTAAAAAAAATAAAATAAAAAGATTTGCAGAGAAATATTATTTAACAATATCAAGCTAATTTTCTCTTCAAGGTTAAAAGAAAGGTAAGGATTGTTAGTAAGGTTAAATGCATCAAAATATTCAGCATCATACAGATACACAGACTGAAGTTTAAGTGCCATTGTCTATATAGGAGCAAAAGACTAAAGCAATAAAGATTAGAAAATGAAGTTACTGAATGTAGTCATATTTACTACTACAGTACATGACCTATTTTAAGCCCTGGGTCAGTAAATACAAAGGTAATAAAATACCTATCTTCCTTTTATTTTAGAATTAGCAGTCAAAACAATGTAAGTACTGCATTGTAATTATACAGCAATTTAAGCATGCACATTCTTCAGCCTTTCTTCATCCTGAAAAACAGGGCTTATATATAAAAAAGCTTTTATTTTACTTGGCTTTACTACACATACTGGGCTTAGTGTTCAACATTTTCTATTCTACACTTTTATACATATATATTTACAATAGAATACCCAAAACATAAATATTAACAGGGGTATTATTAATGAAACTACAAGTAATAGTTTTTAAGTGAGAAAAATGGGTAATGAATATGCTAAGACACACTCCCTCTATTTGCTAAGGAATGCCAATGATAAGCCCTGCCAATGATCAATTGTCATGATCTGCATCTTCTACATTATACAAAAGACATGAACATACCAAATATGAAGTCATTGCACTTCTGAAAACACTCCTTGAAATCTTCCAGAGACTCTGCCATTCAATGAAAAATCAGCAGCTTTTCCTTTATTGTCAAGCTGTGGTGTTTATTTACACATGTCTCTATACTGCTTGTTTTATTAAAGCAAGCAACAATGAATAGCAACCTATTAGAAAATAAGTCCTGTGTTAACTTAAACTACCCGTCTTGCCCTAAACTAAAACACATGCTGAGTGAGGATGTGCGCACATAGCAGCTTATCTCCTTGCTCATCTGCTTCTAATGACAGCTGATAAACTAGCCACAACTAATCCTTTTTTTAGCTGCTGATCAAATAGACAATCCAGCATGGTGGAGCACTCGAAAATTCCTCTTGCTTCTGTTCTCCTGCTCCTCTAAAAGGCAGTTTCCTTTTCATTGAGATAATAGCCTTTTCTGCAGTCACATGACTCAGAACCTACATTAGCACAGCGTTATGATAATAGATCGCCCTCCCCCTTTCTACTGCTATTAAGAAGGGCATCTCTCTAAAACCCACTTAAACATTTTGCAGAGTAAAGTGCCAACACTGTATATCCCTTAGAAGGAAAAAAAATGGTGAGATAAAGAGACAGAAGAGAAAGCATTCTGATGCTATTCCTTTTCAATAATGCATATATCCTAGCTATAACCAATTCATGTAGAATGAAAACAATATTATACATGATGTTAGAAGACATAAGTACGGTAATTATTTGGTTTACAGACTCTAGATTTTCAGCTTTAAGCTTAGTTGAAGCATTATTTTTTTTGGCTCTGTAATATTCTCCTTTATCCTGGTCACATATTGTAAAAAATGTGTATTATTTTGTTCTTATCTCTTATGTATTTTCTTCATCTTTTTTGTGCAATGAGTGTTCCAAAATTTTATACTTACAGTACATCATATAAGGACAATGGACATAACAGATCCTTTTCTGATTAGAACTACGTAAAATTATTTTTTTCCTGACTATGCATGCTTTAAATATAACTGACAGAAAACATGCAAGGTTTAGACTGGTTAAAAACTTTCCTTCAATTATTAACATAAGATACAAGGTTAAATATATGGACTTCTCCAAGTCTGACATTCTACTGTTTCAAAATGTCAGAAAACCACTAGGATGAAAACTGACAAATATTTCTGATTTTTGTTGGCAAACTGTATGAAAAAAACAATTCAATGAAGTACATTTGATCTATGATTAAACATGTGACAGAATACAATGTAGTACACACCTAAGAAAACTTGATTTTATTTGCTGTAAAGTTATATTCAAACCATAACAATAGCAGCAAAATCTGCTTGCCAACTCTATATTGTTCTGACGGTAAACATTACAATTTGTATGGATTTTGCAAAATAGAATTGTAGAGTAATACTACAATACTTTAAGACACTAGACTAGAAAAAGGGTGACTGACTGTCAGCTTTAGTCCTCTCCCTTTGTTGTTATTAGTTGTGAAGCCGTGTCTGACCCATCGCGACCCCATGGACAATGTTCCTCCAGGCCTTCCTGTCCTCTACCATCTTCTGGAGTCCATTTAGGCTCACACCTACTGCTTCAGTGACTCCATCCAACCACCTCATTCTCTGTCGTCCCTTTCTTCTCTTGCCCTCAACCTTTCCCAGCATTAGGCTCTTCTCCAGTGAGTCCTTCCTTCTTATTAGGTGGCCAAGGTATTTGAGTTTCAACTTCAGGATCTGGCCTTTTAAAGAGCAGCCAGGGTTGACAAGGTTGTCCTCCCTTAGGAGCAAGCTAACTAGTGACTTTGGGCAAAATAAATCAATAAAATTGAAATATCAAAATAATTTTAATATGTATTATCTTATTAATAAAAAAGCAGTAATATAGATCATTATCTCTATCTTGCATGGATTCCATGGAGACTCAGAATACTGTAGAAGTTTCTTAAACATCCATGGCATAGATCAGTGATGGCAAACCTTTTAGAGACCGAGTGTCCAAAAACTGGCCCAAAATTTCTGCTGTTAACTGAGACATTTGTTCAGTGAGTTCTGCCCCATTTTATGATCTTTCTTGCCTCAGTAGTTAAGTGAATCACTGCAGTTGATAAGTTAGCAATCCAGTTGTTAAGTGAAATCTGGCTTCCCCATTGATTTTGCTTGTCAGAAGGCAGTAAAAGGTGATCACATGACCTTGGGACACAGCAACAGTCATAAATATGAACCAGTTGCCAAGCATCTGAATTTTGATCACATGATCATGGGGATGTCGCAAAGGTGGTAACTGTGAAAATGGGTCATGAGTCACTTTTTACAGTGCCGTTGTAACTTTGAACCATCACTAAATGAACTGTTGTAAGTCGAGGACTATCTGTAATGTATCTTACTTTCTTTTTAGTCTGGTTTTAAATAATTATTTTGCATTTATTTTGTTAGCTGCTTTGGGTGGTTTCTGGGCATAAATTTGAAATATAAATTTAATAGTAACATCTTAATTCAGGGGTGTCAAACTCAATTTCACTGAGGGCCACATCAGCGTTATGGTTGCCTTCAGGGGGCCGGGTGGGCGTGGCCAGGTGGGCGTGACCGGGTGGGCGTGGCCAGCTCAATGCTGCTCACTCAGCGCAGCTTACTTACTCGAAATGCCTAGGTCAGGAGAGAACAAGTTGCACCAGCTAATTTGATGTGGGGACATCTCATTGCCCCACAAGCTCTTCACCTCCCCAAACATCTGCAGCCAAGCATGTGCAGAGGATGGAAAGGGCCTTCTTCCCAAGCCCAGGCATGATTGGTAGTTTGTTAGCTCAAATGTAGATAGCCTCCTAGTCTCCAAGCTTGGAGAGAGAGAGAGAGAGAGAGAGAGAGAGAGAGAGAGAGAGTGTGTGTGTGTGTGTGTTCCTTCTTCTGCCTTGACAGATCTCTGGAGAGCAAGAGGAGGCAGGGAGCAGCACTTCCCAGTCCTGCATGAGGGAGGCTGGCCCTTCTTGAAAGGGAAACCCCATTTCCACTCATGCGTGGAAAGGATTCTGGCTGGTTGGAGCAGCCTTCCCTCATGCAGCTTCCCTGCCACCTTATGCTCCTCTCCAGAGATCTTCCCTCAGCAGCGGCCGGCAAAGTAGCTCGCACGCGAAACAAGCCCGGCAGAGGAGCCGGAGCAGCGAGCAAAAACACCCGGCCTGGATCCTGCAAGGCCCGGCCGAGACGCGTCCCCAGCAGCGGAGCTGCTCCAGCTCCTCTGCCGGGCTTGTTTTGCATGCGAGCTACTTTGCCTGAGGCTGCTGGGGGCGCGTCTCGGACGGGGCCTTGCAGGATCCGGGCCAGGCACCTCTGCTTGCCCTCAGAAGCACCTGGCCCAGAATTGCATGCGAAAGAAGCCCGGCAGAGGAGCTTCAGCACAGATGCGCCCGCGGGAGCTGAGCCGCTTGTCTCCTCGTTCGGGCGCTGCGGAGGGCGAGCCGAGGCGCCCGGCCCAATCCTGCAGCGCCCCAGCCCAGACGCCCCCGCGAGAGCTGAGCCGTTAATCTCGTTCGGGCGCTGCGGAGGGCGAGCCGAGGCACCCGGCCTGATCCTGCAGCACCCCAGCCCAGACGCGCCCGCGGGAGCTGAGCCGTTAATCTCGTTCGGGTGCTGCGGAGGGCGAGCCGAGGCGCCCGGCCCGATCCTGCAGCGCCCCAGCCCAGACGCGCCCGCGGGAGCTGAGCCGCTTGTCTCCTCGTTTGGGCGCTGCGGAGGGCGAGCCGAGGCGCCCGGCCCAATCCTGCAGTGCCCCAGCCCAGACGCGCCCGCGGGAGCTGAGCCGTTAATCTCCTCGTTCGGGCGCTGCGGAGGGCGAGCCGAGGCGCCCGGCCTGGATCCTGCAAGGCCTGGCTGAGATGCACCCCCAGCAGCGGAGCCGCTCCTTGCCCTCCGCAGCGCCCGAACGAGATTAACGGCTCAGCTCCCGTGGGCACGTCTGGGCTAGGGCGCTGCAGGATCGGGCCGGGCGCCTCGGCTCGCCCTCTGCAGCGCCCGAACGAGGAGATTAACGGCTCAGCTCCCGCGGGCGCTTTTGGGCTGGGGCGCTGCAGGATCAGGCCGGGCGCCTTGGCTCGCCCTCCGCAGCGCCCGAACGAGGAGACAAGCGGCTCAGCTCCCGCAGGCGCGTCTGGGCTGGGGCGCTGCAGGATCGGGCCGGGCGCCTCGGCTCACCCTCCGCAGCGCCCGAACGAGGAGATTAACGGCTCAGCTCCTGCGGGCGCGTCTGGGCCGGGGCGCTGCAGGATCGGGCCGGGCGCCTCGGCTCACCCTCCGCAGCGCCCGAACGAGGAGACAAGCGGCTCAGCTCCCGCGGGCGCGTCTGGGCTGGGGCACTGCAGGATCTGGCCGGGTGCCTCGGCTCACCCTCCGCAGCGCCTGAACGAGGAGATGAAACGCCAAAGCATGCCAGCAGAGGTAACAGAGCGGCTCTTTCTCTGGCCTCCTCAAGTCCGCCCCCACCCGCCCAGCAAGTAGAAAAAGGTCCCACTCACCTTTCCACTCCTCCTGTTTCTTCCTCCGTTGACTCCATGTGCAGTCCAAAGAAGCAAAGAAGTTTGTAGGCAGTCCCACAAACCAAAGAAGTTCATTCAATCAATTCGAACTTTGAGAGTTGTTTTTTTTTTGTGAGCAGTTTGAATTGATCGATTGAATTTTTTTAGTCCCACTTTTTTTTTGGAACTGGGAGGAGGCTGCCTGGGCTCTGGCCAATGAGCTGTTGAGGGGCTAATGAGCTGCAAATGTTGCTGGGCTCCACCAGCACTTGCCTCCTACTGAGCAGGTGCTCAGCCGGGCCGGCGCCAAGGTGGTGGGGGCCGGACCTTTGTAATTTCTGGGAGAGTTGTGCGGGCCGGATTCAATCATATGGCGGGCCGTTTGTGGCCCGCGGGCCTTGTGTTTGACATGTCTGTCTTAATTCATAGCCCAGTTTCATAGCCATTTCTTTTAAAAAAAGGTTTTTAAATTCTCAGATACCAGTATAAACTTTTTAGGTACAGACCTCACTTAGGGATGCAAACTGTATCAAAATGATATATACCAGTAACATATCTGAAGCTCTGATGTTAAATATTTCTTTGAAAATTATAGCAGAATTTTTCAAAAAGGAGAAAATGTCAGACATTAACATTGCATGTCTTTAAAAAATCATTGCCATATTATCTGAATGAAATTTAAATATTACAATATATATGATATTTAAAAAAGGCAACTGTGAATGAAAAACCACAAAAGGGCATATTAGCCTACTTAGCAATATTAACTGTCATATTTCTTTATTCATGCAAAGCACTTTCTTTCCAGTCCACCTCCCCCCTCTCCCTATTAGACACACATATTCAGAGGAATGGGTGGCAAGCTCACTGATTAAATTTGCAGACAATATGAACATAGGCAGAATAGTGAGCACTGCAGAAGCAGAGCTAATGTTCAGAAATAGACAAGCAGTGAGAAATAAAATGAGCTTCTACAAGGACAAATACAAAATAACCCACTTGGGAAGTAAAAATTAAGGAGCATGTACAAAATGACAGCATGCTGCCTAGACAGTAGTAGAAAACTGCAGATCATGTAAAATATACTACAATGTAGTAGTAAAAGGTTTTTAGGCAATACTGCAATAGAAAAGAAGCAGAAATAATATAAAGAACTAGAACTACCAGGATAATTAAAAACTAACACAAATGAAAACAGGTAGTATTCAACAATTTACAGCAGCAAATTGAATTAAAGGGAAAGGATGCCAGAAAAATTATTACGCTATATCACTATCTGCCTAATTTGGCATAAAAGTATATTAGCAAAATAATTTTTCAGCCATACTTTAACATTTTTAGTGAGAAATTTCAGTTTCTGCCTAAAATGATTTGTTGGCAATTAAAAGCCCTAGGGCTGCAAAGGACCCCTCAACTCATTTTTGAGGTGTCAAGATTTCTAAGAATATACCATCTGAACTTTTCTTATTTTCAAATGTGAATCTTTGTAATACTATGATATATAGGGGAAGAAAGCCTATCTTCTCTACAAACCAGTGAAACAATGAAAATTATGGCCCTGCTCACCCAGTTTATGTCTTCAATCCACTTATTTTGGCCTTTTTGCTTTCCTCCAAAAAGCCCAATGCTGTCTCAAATTATTAGAATTTGAGTATCATATCAACTACTTCAAAGTTGTTCTAATTTATACCTATTACAAGACTTAATATGTGAAGGAATCTAAAACAAAACAATGGTCCTATACTGAATGTATATAATTTTAATAAGCTCAGACAGTAGATCACAGGGTATTGTATGTATAATGCTCTGCTGATCCAGTTTTGTCAACAAGGTTGTTTCCTTAAGTAAGAAATGGAACAAGGTGTCTTAGGATATAGCCACAACTATGACGACACAAACTGATGATAGCAAATGTTAACTACAAAATACATCCAACAGACTGTACTTTTTAACTCCAGGATTTTTTGTGTTCTAGAACACCAATCATCTTTTTGTTCGTAAGTATCAAACCGGCAGGACAAGGTTCCCATAAAGGTCTAACTCAACATCTCATGTTCTATATTGCACTGGTGCGGCACATTTGGCATATAGACTTACAACCACAATTGAGCCCAACATTTCTGTTGCTAAGTGAAAGTGAGTTTTGCACCATTTTACGACTTTTCTTGCCACAAGTGTTAAGCGAATCACGCAGTTGTTAAGTTAGTAACATAGTTTTTAAGTGAATCTGACTTCCTCACTGACTTTGCTTGTCAGAGGATCACAAAAGGTGATCACTTGATCTCCAGTTGTTGCAATAGTTATGAGTCAGTTTGCCAAGCACCTGAATTTTGATCATGTGACAATGTGGATACTGCAATGGTTGTGTGAATAACAGTCATAAGTCACATTTTAGTGTCACCTTGGAGGTCTTCTAGTCCAACCCCTTGCTCAAGGCAGGAGTCCTTATACAGTTCTTTTAGAACTGTTGTGAGTCAAGGACTACCTGTACTGTACCTCTGGTCACCATGATACAAAAGATTGCCGAGACCCTAGAAAGAATGCAGAGAAGAGCAGCAAAGATGATAAAGGGTCTAGATGCTAAATCATATGATGAAAGGCTAAGGAAACTAGGTACACTTAGTCTAATGAAGAGAAGGCTCAGGGGAGACCTGATAGCAGTCTTCCAATACCTGAAGGGCTGTCATAGGGAAAAGGATATTGATTCTATTCTCCATACCACCCAAGGGCAGACAAGAAGCAATGAATGGAAGAACGTCAGAGGGAGATTCAGCTTGGAAATAAGGAGGAATTTTCTAACAGTGAGAACAATTAATCAACGGAACAGCCTGCTCTGGAGTTGTAGGTGCTTCATCACTGGAGGTTTTCAAAAAAAGATTGTCCTGGATGATAGGATTACTGCCTTGGGCAGAGGGTTGGACTAGAAGACCCCCCCAAGGTCCCTTCTAGCCCTATGATTCTATGGAACTATGTAGCAGTTTCTGGGTTTAAGAATGCATGGATTTATTACATGTTTATCAAATATATTATTTGAAGTACATGAAGTGCTATACTAAAAAAGGCTCTGAAATGTAGTTATTGTGTTTTAGTCCTTACGTAGGCCAGCAAGACTTCTTTTAGCTGTTAAAAAGGCTTTATACAGGTCTTAGAAGCATCTTATTTGGATTCAGAAGCTAAGCAGGATCTGGCTTGAAAATCCTCAGATCAGAAATTACCACGGAATATCAGGGCTTGATCTGGATTGCGATTTTAAAAACATTCTGTAAGAAGACAATGGTACACCATATCCAGACTTTTGCTAAGAAAACTGCAGATTATATCCATGCATTCATCACTTATCATCCTCCATAAAATATAATTTTACTTTCTGAAACCTTGCTCTCTAGGCTACAGAGAAGCTCCCTGAGGGATGGGGGCTCTAGCATGAGTCCGAAAACTCAGAAGATGAAAACTCTGGTCCCAGTGACCGACCCAGATTGGCTCCTGCAAAATTTCTTTAATCCATGAACAAAGTTTGCTAGATTGTCCAATTTCTTTATTTTGCATTTTGATAATGGCCTTTCAGAAATTGTGGATATTCAGAATCTGCTCATAAGTTGCTTTACTCAGACTACTCATAAATGATGGAGTTCATTTTTCAATTGCTGGTATCTCCCTATCAGATGACGTTCTTCAAATAATCCTTGTTATTTAATAAAAATCCAGCTCCTTGATGAAGCAAGGTTACTGAATCTCTTGAACCTTATTAAAAATTTAAGTATTTTTATATACACCTGTTTATGTCCTTGAATATATGTAATCTACTGATATTTTCAAACAAAACAATAAAATGTAATATAAAAAGCGATAATCTTACATTCATTAATGTGAAATTAAGGATTACTGATTTTTAAAGACTTTCAAGAAAGTATATATAGTCTTCAACTTACAACCAACACTGATCCTAGAGTTATGGTTGTAAGTCATGGTGGTAATAAGCGGGTCACCATGTGACAGTTACCCAATGTTATCTTTTTTTGATGGTCATTAAGCAAATGTGAGCTAGCTGTTAAGCAACCAAAATGCACTCATGTGTCTGTGGGTGGGTCCAATGGAACTGACTCAAAACTGAGTCATAAGTAACTATGAGGAGATATATTATAACTTCAAATTGTCCCTAAATGACCTGTTATAAGTTGAGGACCACTGGTAGTAGTAAGCCTTTTGGCCACATCTGACAAAACAAGACAAAGGCTTTCCATAAAATAGATATCTATCATTTCTTTGGTTGTATGAAAAACAATTTACCATTTTAGTTGTTTGGTAACCGTTTGGAACGGTTGCTGGAATTGGGTATGTGTAGTTTAATGAAGAGAAGGGTGAGGGGTGACATGATAGCAGTGTTCCAATATCTCAGGGGCTACCACAAAGAAGAGGGAGTCAAGCTATTCTCCAAAGCACCTGAAAGCAGGACAAGAAGCAACGGATGGAAACTAGTCAAGGAGAGAAGCAACCTAGAACTAAAGAGAAACTTTCTGACAGTTAGAACAATTAACCAGTGGAACAACCTGCCTCCAGAGGTGGTGAATGCTCCAACACTGGAGGTTTTTAAGAAGATACTGGACAGCCATTTGCCTGAAATGGTATAAGGTTTCCTGCCTGAGCAGGGGGTTGGACTAGATGACCTCCAAGGTCCCTTCCAACATTATTATTATTATTATTATTATTATTATTATTATTATTATTATTATTATTATTAACCTATTAAAATACTAATGTGAAGCCATCTATTAATACTAGAAAATGAGAGCCAGTTTGGTTAAGGTTAAGGCTTAGAAAGTAAAAAGACAGACAAAGCTGGCTGAATGACTGGGTCAGTCACTCTTGCTCAGTCCAACTCACCTCACAGGGTTATTGTTATGTGGAAAACAGGAGTCTTGTGTTTAAAAGTGAGATAAAAATTTAATAATAAATAAAATAAAAATTAGAAAATGTTTTCAACATTCTCGACTGTTGAAAGCTTTTAAATAGTTAACAAAAATTTGCAGACATGTCCATAATGGACTTTGTTCTTTGTTTTTGCTAAGTTAGAAGTTCTGTTTAATATGTTTTGAGTGGATAGGCCTCTGATGTTGAAACTCTAATTAAGGCAAAGCTACTTCTGCAAAACAATGGAAGTGTCAATTACTTGAAACAGTTTTCAAATCAAATCTGTCTTCACTATAAAATGAATTTGCAAGAACACTTCACCTTTTCAGAATTCAATTAAACATGTAGGTTACATAAGGATCCATCTTAGGCCCAGTACTCTTCAACATCTTCATCAATGACTTAGATGAGGGAATTGAAGGAGAACTCATCAAATTTGCAGACATCAAACTGCCAGGAGACAAACTCAGGATCCAAAAAGATCTTGAGAAACCTGAGCAACAAAATGAGTTTCAATGTGGAGAAAAGCACATTTACATTTAGACAGGAAAAATCAAAGGTACAACTACAGATTGGGTGAGACCTGGCTTAAAAACAATCTGTGAGATGGACCTTGGAATCCTAGTGGATGATCACTTAACCATGAATCAACAGTGTGCAGCTGCCGCCAAAAAAGCTAATACAATCCTGGGTTGTATAAACAGAGGTACAGAATCAAGATCACACGAGGTATTAGTACCGCTTTATAAAACTCTAGTAAGACCACACTTAGAATACTGCAGCCAATTTGGTCACCATATCACAAAAAAGATGTTGAGAGTTTGGAAAAAAATCATAGAAGAGCAACTAAGATGATCAAAGGCCTGGAGACTAAAACATACGAAGAACGGCTGCAGGACTTGGGTTTGGCTAGTGTAAAGAAAAGAAGAACTAGGGGAGACATGATAGCAGTATTCCAGTATTTGAGGAGCTGCCACAAAGAAGACGGGGTCACGTTATTCACCAAAGCACCAAAAGAAACAATGGTTAGAAACTGATCAAAGAGAGAAGCAACCTGGAACTAAGGAGAAACTTCCTGACAGTGAGGACAATTAACCAGTTGAATAGTTTGCTCCCAGAAATTGTGGGTGCTCCATCACTGGAGATTTTTAAGAAGAGGCTGGACAGTCACTTGTTTGAGATGGTATAGGTTTTCCTGCTTGAGCAGGGGGCTGGACTAGAAGACCTCCAAGGTACCTTCCAGCTCTATTCTATTCTTAATTTCAGCTTTAGATATATGACAGCTGAATTTTAAAGAGATTTCTGGAATTTTTCCTATCACTTGCAACAGATGTATTCGATTGCAAAAAAAAGTTTTTGCTTTAAACACTGTTATAAAATAGTTTTTGCAAAGGAATCTAAAGACCAACTGATTTCTGGTCTCCAAAGTTCATCTAGAAGCATACTTTAAGGAGTGGTTACAATCCTACTGCTCTAATAAAAATCACAGCAAAAGTTGAAAAATAAGTTCAACTTATAAAAACAACATAGCTTGTAATAAGTAATAGGAAACTTTTCTAAATGTGGCACATTTGAACCTTTCTTTTGCCTGAAATGATAAATATAAGGGACATGAACCATTACGTGCAAACTTTTGTAGACCAGTATTCTAATCTAAAGCTTTGTGGATGTATCTCCACAAAACTTTCTAGCATCATGAAGGTGTATCTTCAATGACAAATGTTTTGGTGATATGGAATCTGCACAAACTTACCATCATCCATTTTTATTAACAACTTATTTTATACATCCTAAATTGGATATAGGATGCACCCTGTAGTGGAGATAGGATGCATTATTTTATCCATCTGGTATAGGTTTATGGACGCGGTGGCTCAGTGGGTTAGGACGCTGAGCTTGTTGATCAGAAGGTCGGCAGTTTGGCGGGTCGAATCCCGAGTGCCGCTTAACAGAGTGAGCGCCTGTTACTCGTCCCAGCTTCTGCCAACCTAGCAGTTCGAAAGCACGTAAAAATGCAAGTAGAAAAATAGGGACCACTACGGTGGGAAGGTAACAGCGTTCCGTGCACCTTTGGCAGCTAGTCATGCCGGCCACATGACCACGGAGACGTCCTCGGACAAGCGCTGGCTCTTTGGCTTTGAAATGGAGATGAGCACCGGCCCCTAGAGTCGGAAACGACTAGCACGCATGTGCGGGGGAACATTTACCTTTACCTATAGGTTTACAAAATGTCACAATAATCTGCCTGAAATTTCAAATCAACTCATTCGCAACAAGACTGGTCATATACAAGAAGCTCTTGAAAGGACATGCAGATCCTTACTCAGGCTTTTAAATATTTTACATTTTAAATTTAAAATACTGTGCATTTAAATACTCCAAAGTCATGTGTTCATTCTCATGGCTATTGTCATACTGAAACATTTTTTCAGATACATTTGAAGTTAGCTTATACATACCTCCCGAAATATTAAACTACACAAGCAGATTAATTCCCCAAAAGTAAACATGATTACATTCAAAATAATTCTGTCAACATATCTGTTGAATGAGAACATATTGATTTATTTAAATATAAATAAGGTACTATAAAAATATTTAAAATTTAAATATATATTTAAAAATACGTACAGTACATACAGAAAGTATTCAGACTCCCTTAACTTTTGTCAATCCATTTTTCCCTTATTTATCTATACTAAGTACCCCATAATGACAAAGTGAAAAGAGAAGTTTAGTCATCATGGGGTACTGGGTGTAGATTAATGAAGAAAAAATGGATTTCAAAAACTGTAGAATCAGACTGCAGCATAACAGAATTGACAAAAGTGAAAGGGGTTTGAATACTTTCTGATTGCATTCTGTCTCTCTCTGTGTGTGTTAGTACCCAGGTTGTAAAAATGCTTTGGGGGGGTAATCATGCTGTATATGTGAAAGATTAAATTATATTCCATCTGTTCACACTTTAAGAAGCCTTTCAAATAAGCCAGACATCCTTTTTTTAATAAGAAAAAGGCATCTTAAATCTTCAACAGTATAATTGGGTATACAAAAAACTTTACTAGAATTTTTCACTAAAATTTAAATTGAAAGCTACCCTGTCCCACACAAACTGTATAGGCCAATATATAGTTCCATTCTAGTATCTTTCGGCCTTCTTTAATGGAATAAGCCTCACCAAAGTTCATGACTTTTAACCAGGAGAATGTTCACAATTATTGTCATTTGAAAAAAATCTGAGTTTGTAGTACATATCTAGGACTAGTATTTCTTTACATAAATCTTTCAGTCACAAAAAGCGATCATCTTATCAAGATTCTCTTGACAAGCTGTCTAGCTATTAAAATGTATATGTATCAAAGAAAACATTCAATATAATACAATCAATAACATTTTTCAGGGGAGCTCAGACTTTGATAATCATATTTCCAACTATCTATCATAAGCAGGATTTCTTATATTTATTTAAATTAAAAACACTGAAAAGAACATTCTATTTGTGTAACCTAACATACTTTATTGTAAAAAATTAAGATGCTCCTATATTGAATAGAAAACATAGAACAGAATAAATGCAGCCATTTCACTTTTCAACAGAAACATCTGAAAAAGTTACATTTTTCTGACTCAGAAATAAGAACCTGATATTTCACTTTCTCAGTTGTCAATGCTAATCTGTAAGGTGAACAAGCTAAGGCACAGATAAACTACTATCATATTTATTTGAAAGAGATTGTTACTATATAAAAAGGGCTTTCTTTTTCACAAGATATACAAGCTTATTGAGATGACATGACTGACTGCTCCTTGGGGCAATTAATTCAAGTACTGTGCCCTGAAAATGCATGGCTGCACATGAAATAGCCAATCACTTAATGGCCACAACTTTTCACTAGAGGATATCTTCGCTTGATTTTTTTTTTTTTTGGTGAAATACTTCTGATGAACGGATTAGGATAAGAAGTTGGGACTTATTTACTTTATTCTTTTCCAGCCTCTTGGGGACAGTGAGTAAAAAGAGACAAGTGTGCTTTTTGCAGACTTATTATAGAATGTCATTTCTATTTCCAGAGCAGAGAAAAAGTTAAATGATGGTGGGGTCAGAATGACTCCAAACAGCCAGCCAAGGAAAGTCTAATCCCTCTTTGCATAACTGGGCGAGTTAGATGATGGGATTATGATATTACCACATTGACCTGGGGAAGTTAAATAACAGGATTATGGTATCTCTACAATGACTTAATTTCCTCTTGACTTCAATATGTCACACGGATAGTGAGATGCAAGTTGAAAGGAACATTGTGAAGCAAGCTCTGGAGTAGTTTATATGATCTCCTAGAAAATCTTCCAACATTTATAATGAATTTACAACACAAGAACATACAGTATACACAAAAAGGGGTTCCAAAAATTCCTCAGCTGAGAATTATTTGGTTTGGTTACATTTTTTATTAACTAAAATGCCTCTGTGGGATGATTAGTTATACAGAATTGAAATAGTATACAAGACTAACCTTTAATGGTCTCTCTCCAGATAAGACAAAATTGCTTTAACACAGAGAGAGTAACAAGCTGTTTTTAACTTTTAGGCAACCAGTTGTGTAACTTTGGGCCAGTCATTCTCTCTCAGACTAACATCTTCACAGGGTGGTTGTTGTGGCGAAAATAGGAGGCAGGAGTATTAAATGTGTCTGCCGTCTTGAGCTGATAAAAATACGTAACAGTCAAGATAAAAAAAACTATTGTGAACAATAGCACTAATAACAACTTTAACAACAACTATGCACTCAGCTAATCCAAAGTACATGTAGATAATTAGAGCCCTGTGCCAGTCTACCAGTAAGCAATCTGTAACTTTTGCCTAGATCAGAGTCCCTCATAAATGCTGCCAACCACTGAATAGAAAAATCAAAACATATATACTAAGATTTATAATTCCCATTCATTTTCACATTTAAAATTCTAGATAGGCAGTGGTAGAGATCATAGGAAATGTAAGGCACTCTCCATATCTGAGGAAGGATTCTACATTTTAACTACCGTATTATCTCTTTAGGAAACATAGCTAGCATAACATTCCAGATTAGAACTTATATAATTGCCTAAAAATGTTGTGACCTACTCTACCTAAAAGTCTGCACAGAACAGAACTATAATTACAGATTCACAACTGTTCTTATTTAAATATTTTCAAGCACTCTACCCAAAATACTCTTCTGCAACCAGACTGGTATATATTCTCACAGCAGTTATAGAATACTGGCAAACAAAGGTACATTTAATGTTCTAAAAATATGTGCAAAACTACTGTCACTCCTATTTCTAAAGTATTTTCCACTATTTTTTTTACTACTAGTGATCAGAAGGTCTTTCTCGTGATTTTCTTCATCATGAGAAAAGCTTTGCCAATGTTATATATAACCCTAATACACTAACTAAAGAACTTTCATAATATACCTTTGCAAAGTACCTAGTTTTAATGTTTTTCCAACTAATCTCTATAAATCCACAATATTTGTTTTCCCAATGGATCCTGTGTAAATCCATTCTTTTTCCCAACCTATGAGTATATTCACTATCTTTCATATTCTTTGTTTTGTATCTTCAGTACATTGTTTTGTATTTTTACAGCTTTCTTATATCACCATAAGTGCCTGAAAGTTTTCAGCTGCTCTGTCTGAAACAGGTATAGACACGGCTACCATGCACTTAAGAGAGATGCTTACAATAATTTAATTAAGTACAAGATTCAGCATGTATTGTTCAGTGTATTTTACTCCACTAGCATCAGAAAGTAGTTCATCCAGTAGAAATTAAGATAATTGTATTAAACAATGTTTATTAGCAAGAATTAATGCACTGCATCTTCCTTATTCCCCAACATCTAAGGAAAAAGTCTTGATTGCAACACAACTGGGGTGGTGGTGGGGTGAAACTAACTTAGTCACAAACAGAAAAGAATGTATAATCTGACAGGTAAGTAAGTGAAACATCTACTGAGATAAATTTATCATACTTCTTGCTATATGAACAACAAAATAAATTGAACATCTTTGAAATCAGTCAATGTTTCTGGATACAATATACAAAAATAAATAAATAAATATAAAGCAGTTCACTAAATTGAAAATAATCTGTTATGCAAAAAATGTCATCTTTAATTTACTAACAGCAAAAATACTTTGTGTTTTTTTCCTAGTTTCTTAATGTCTATACAAAAAAATACAAGATGAAAATACAAAGATGTATAGTATTAATGACTTTTCTTCAGAGCTTCTGAGCTCCAAAAGTACAGACTGATGATATCCTAAAATCTGTAGGGATTGTATAGTTTCAATTGCGAACATAGTACAATTTTGCTCTCTAGCATAAAAACCTGTTCTATCTATAATCTCTGACTACCCCTCAAAGCATAGTCACAAAAATATTAGAAAAATCCCATACAATTTTGAAATCATGTATTTATTGTGTAATCAAATTCAATAAACTGGATGAAATAATTATTTTTCATTCTGCCCTTGAGGGCCAATACCATCATAGGTGGAACAATGAGTCATGAGCTTCAAGCAACAGATTTTGACAGGAAGTGATAGTGAGCTGTTGAAGGACATAGCTGTATGCACAGATGTCTAGTAGCTGCTGCTCCATAGCCTGACATGCTTAAGCTGGCCTACAAGTCTGATGCAAGGCAATGACCTACTGCCCATGTTTGAATAAGACTGAGTACTCTTGAATCAATTTTTGGAATTGAGCTGCCACCATATTACAGGTACTCTTCCAGGTATGACACTAATGGGCTTACTCTTTGCTCCACCATCATTTGTGAACCAAGAGGCTAAAGAATTTGCTCAACAGCTGGAGCTTCTGGAGGGAATGTCGACGGCCCAACAATTGTTCTGGCAAGACCAGGTGGCCCTCCATCTCCAAACTACAGTGCCTGCAACAGGTGCCCAGACTGAAATTGGATTGGGTGGATCAGCTGTTCTACATGCAATCTTCAGTAGTACACACAAATCCTCAAGGCAAAACAAAAGACAGTACAGGGGAATGCAGAACATTTTTCTGCAAGCAATCTCAAACTATATGCAAGCACACAGTACAGTGTAATGCAATGGAACTTTACAGTACTAAATCTGCTTTCTGTGGATGCGGGCTAGAAGTTCTGTAAGCAATTCCAAGACAAATGCAAACACACTAATGGAAAAAAAAATGTTATCTTTATAAATTACTTACAAACAAGTACAGTACTATAATGAAAAAGAAAAATTTAAAGTACTTACAAAGGCAACTACAGTATTCCAGTCCTCTAGGCAACAGCAACAAAAGAAGCAATAAGGGCAGCAACGAGTGATTCACACCTCTAGTTGCCCACCCAGCAGCAATAAGGAAAAAAAATAGCAGTCTGGCTGCAGGCTCTGATCTTGATTGGTCATGTGACCAGGGAGGGAAAGCTGACCCTATGAGCCTTGGAAATTGCCTGTCCTAACAGAAGATGACAATGGGCAGACATAGGACTAAAAATGGCCACCACTTCAGGAGTGATAAATCCAGGTCACATGACTGCAAAGGCCTCTTGGTCGCAATTTTGAATACCTGTCATATGTATACTTTTGGGGTACATTCGTAACTTTGAACAGATGTTAAACAGATGAACATATTCCATGTAAAAATTTATTTATTCTTATTCAATTTACATTGTGCTGCCCTGGAACTAATGCAGCAGATGAAAGGGTTTTTTCAATTGCTAATGATTTTTGGAAAAGTGAGAAATCGAGATTGAATGTTGATACTCTAGTTGCAGCACTTGCTGTAAAATTCAATATGAAGGATATTTCTTGTTCAGATATTTCCAATACAGTTAGAAGATGATACATTGACAAAAAATATTCATTCAATGGAAAAGTACTCATTTAAATAATAATTAATAGGCATGTAAGCATAATTACAATATAAATGTTATTGTTACAAATGTTTTTTATTATGCATTTATCATATTATAGTGTATTCTGTATTATTGTTGCAATGAATAAAATGTGTCTTTTATTTACAATTTTTTTTCCTTCAATTTATTTGTGTCCTTCTCATTGTAAAAAAGTTGGTCACCTTATTAATAGACTTGCAAAATATATTATTTTTTCTGTGACATTTAAACATTAAGTCTAGCAAGATTTTTCTGATTATGTAGAAGGAAATACAATAGTTTCAGTCAAACTATGATGATAATCAATACATTAAAAGTGAACTAAATATGTACATGAATAAAAGAAAAAGGATGAAAAGAATAAAAAGAAAACTGAAGTTCTAAAATACGACCTTCTCTTCAACAGATACTGACAAACTCCTTCTCTTTCTTCCCTGTTATCTTTTCCAGAAATTTCTTCTGGGATTCTCATCTTTTTCAATAATTAAATCCATAAATTTTCATTTCACATTTTTTTTCTTTTAGGCAAGAAGTTTTCAGTTAATCATAGATTATTAAATGGGCAAAATGTTTTACCTGACCAATTACTAAATATTGTGCAGTAAATATATAAAATTTCCGTAAGTATAATTGTTAATAAAAAGTTTGTATCTAAAAACCTAACTGGAGAAAAGAATGATTACAGAGAAGAGTATACGTATTGTTTAAGAAATATGTTAATGAATTTTGGATATAATAAGCCTTACTTTACGATTACTTTTCCTATCTTGATCTGAGAATTGCTTTCTTTTGATATTATTTTCAGCCCACCGCATATATAGATGCATGTACCATTAATACTATTTCATGTTATTTCATATTTAAGAACACATGAAGTTGTTTTTTAAAAATACTTAAAATTAACAATTAAGGTTATTTAAAACACATTTATATACAAGCTAAAATACAATTAAAAATATCCTTTAACATTATTTTAAAGCATAAGCCCATGACCTTAAAACAAAACAACCTTACTAATTCTCCACTGCAGCAGTTAAATAGTCATATATGAGTAGTATTCTGCTTTTAGTACTACAAGTTCATCTATGTGTTTAATACCAAATCTGTACAATCAAGTGTATAATATAAACTGTTGAAAGATAGATATTAATGCTGAAAGACATTGATGTAAGAAACCTAAAGTTTCTTACAAATTAAAACTTTCCAATGACCAGGATGTGAGACATTTGGAAACCAGGTTGTAAATTTTCTTTGGAAATTTCACTTAGTTTTAGCAGGTTTTTTTATGACATGAAATAAATATTCTGGTTTGCTTATTGGGTACAACACAATAACCTTACCTGAACTTAATTATGAAAGTTGCAGTTCAAGCATATCTATAGAAACTAAGATTGCTCAACTGGATTGGCAATTTTTGATGAAAGTTTTAGATAAAATGAATTTTGGGGATAAATTTTTACAACCAATTAGGGCGTTATATCAAAAACAAACTGCCCAAATAATAGTAAATAATAGTTTGACTGAAGTATGCAATATTGAAAAGGGGACAAGACAAGGGTGTCCGTTATCACCTTTATTATTTGTATTAACATTGGAGATATTATTGATTAAAATACGGAATTCGGAAAAAATTAAGGGTATTCAAATTAGAGATCAGGATTATAGACTGAGGGCGTTTGCAGACGATCTGGTTGTTACGGTGACGCAGCCAGAAAATTCTGTTGTGGACCTGATGGAGATAATAATGCAATATGGGAAGGTTTCTGGATTTAAGGTTAATGTACAAAAAACTAAAATATTAGCTAAAAATATGACAGCATCGCAAAAGACCCTTTTAGAAGGGTTAACTGGATTCGAGATTGTTAAAAGGGTTAAATATTTGGGGGTGTATTTGTCACCCTCAAATGCAAAGTTATATAAAAATAATTATGAAAAGCTATGGGGAAAAATTCAAAAAGAATTGGAGAGTTGGGAAAAATTGCAATTGTCTTTACTGGGAAGAATTGCAGCAGTGAAAATGAATGTATTGCCTAAATTTCTATTTTTATTTCAAATGATACCGATTCTTAAAAAAGATTCAAATTTGGAGGAATGGCAATGGGGTATCAATAAATTTGTATGGGCAGGGAAAAGGCCACGAGTTAAACTTAAGATTATGCAGGATACGCGTGAAAGAGGTGGTCTTAAAATGCCCAACTTTAAATTATATTATGAAGCTGCTGCGTTGTCAGGGATAAGTGATTGGATTAATTTGACACAAGGGAGATTATTAAATCTTGAGGGCCACGACTTGTTATTTGGCTGGCATGCATATTTACTGTATGATAAAAAGGTAGATAATGTGTTTAAAGTGCATATTTTAAGACAGGCATTGCTGAGAGTTTGGAAGAAGTATAGACATAAGTTAGACTACAAGATACCGTTGTGGGCAATTCCGAAACATGCAATAGAAAACATAAATGTTGGCTTCAAACATGATGTGACTATGTACAAGGAGATCTTAAGTTTGGAGAGGAATGTATGGTGTTTGAAGCCGTATAATCTTTTACGAGATGAGAAGATTGTTCAAACTTGGTTTCAATATGGTCAATTACGGGCCAGGTGGAAAGAAGACCAGAAAATTGGTTTTTCAATGACTGATGAAAATTTGGTAAAGCAAATTAGAAATCAGGGTCCAGCACATATCAAACGGATATATCTTGCACTGATAGAAATTGACTCAGAAACAGAACTTGTTAAAGATTGTATGATAAAGTGGGCTCAGAATATTCAACAAGTTATTACAATGGATATTTGGGAAAAGATCTGGGTGAGGAACATAAAATTTACACAAGCTCAAAACTTAAGAGAAAACTTTTACAAAATGTTTTATAGGTGGCATTTAGATCCTAAAAAGCTTGCAAGTATGTATCCGAACTATCAACCTAAATGCTGGAGATGTGGTGGCGAAGATGCAACGTATTTTCATATATGGTGGACCTGTAAAAAGGTTAAGGCTTTTTGGATTAAAATTTGGTGGAATATGCAGAAGATTTTTAAGCAAAGGATAAAGTTTTGTCCGCAATTGTTCTTATTGGGCATAATTACAGATACTACTGTTGTGGACATCAAGTTGATGTTGAATTTAATTACAGCAGCAAGAGTTTTAGTAGGTCAATATTGGAAGAAGGAGGAACTCCCGACTATAGAAGAATGGACTCTAAAAGTTTCTGACCTGGCGGAAATGGCAAAGATTTCGGCTTATTTGAAAGATAATTCGCAACAACGTTATATTATGGAGTGGAAAAAGTGGATTGATTATATCCAGAACAAATATGGGACTAAAAAGTTTCACTTAGCATTTGAATAAGTTTGTTTTTCTTTTTTTTATGTAATATTAGTATTGCTTGTAGTCATTTCATATGAGCTAGAGTGCGATAGACTTAATAGTTTATTGTTGTTAGCATATGGTTGTTTATGATTGTTTTTTGCTTTTATACCTTGTATTTAGCTCTGGGAAGTCGGGGAGGGGGGGAAGGGGGGGAGGGTTAGGGAGGGTTAGGAAGGGGTGGGTGGAGGGAGGGGGGGAGGGATTGTTAAAGATAAAATGTATTGTAAAACTTTTCAATAAAAAAAGAAAGAAACTAAGATTGGGAAGGTCAGTTCAGGCTTTTAAGAATCCTAGTTTCATTTTGGTGTTTAAGCATGCTAAAATACCTATGGATTTGTGTTGCAACAGGTGGCAACAGTCTTCTATTTTCTATTTCATAATACCCAATATTTTACATTAAGGTATTATAAAATAAAAGAATCTTAATATGAATTAATTTGTGAATTTACCATCTATTGCAACATAGAACTTCTAAGACAGGGGTGTCAAACTCAATTTCATTGAGGGCCACATCAGCATTATGGTTGCCCTTGTGGGGCTGGGTGGGTGTGGCCAGCTCAACGCTGCTCACTCAGCGCAGCTGACTCTTGGCTTCCATGTTTGCTAACTTAATGTTTTGTAGCATCATACCAGCAAAGTTTTGATTTTAATTTAATTTTCATGAATAAAATACTGTCTGGATTCATACACTCTGGGAAGTGATGGATTATTTAAAACATGAAGTACCAAATGAACAATTAGCTGCATGTAGACCATCAGGCTACTTCATAAATCATGGTTCAAAAATCCAAATGATTAAAGACTAAGAAATATCATTATGTATAAACTCATTATACAGATCCTTCCTCTAGCGTCCCACAATAAACCTTAAAAGTGGGCCTTTAATTCTAAGTTAAGGTGGTGACTTTATCAATTGCAGATAGTCCTCGACATACACCATTTCATTTTGTGACTGTTCAAAGTTGCAATGGCACTGAAAAACTTATGAATGTTTTTCACGCTTATAACCATCACAGTATCCCCATACCCATATGATCAAAATTCGGATAGGTGGCAACCGGCTCATATTTAGGAAAGTTGCAGCATCCCAGGGTCACATAATCACCTTTTGCAACCTTCTGACAGGCAAACTCAATGGAGAAGCCAGATTCACTTAACAACTGTGTTACTAATTTAACCACTTTAACAATTGTGGAAAAAAAGGTCATAAAATGGGGCAAAACTCACTTAACAATGGTCTCACTTAGCAACAGAAATTTTGGGCTCAATTGTGGTCATAAGTCAAAGACTACCTATATTGGCAAAATAACTTCAGTTTTACACAGAAAAAAACCCAGATGCATATAAGTAGGTCATGTTTGGACTATCTCATGGGTTGTTCAACCATCACAGAAGTCTCTATACTGGGATCTACTCTTCAAATCTATGCAAGTTACCTCTTGCAGGATCCGGGCCGGGCTGGCCGGGTGCCTCTGCTCACCCACTTTCTCGCCCTCAGCATCGCCCAGCCCAGGAGCCCATGCGCCAGAGCAGCCCAGCAGAGGAGCCGGAGCGGCTCCACTGCTGGGGGCATGCCTCGGCCAGGGTGTTGCAGGAGCCAGGCCGGGCCGGCCGGGCATCTCTGCTCACCCACTTTCTCGCCCTCAGCATCGCCCAGCCCAGGAGCCCACGCACCAGAGTAGCCGGCAGAGGAGCCAGAGTACCTCCGCTGCTGGGGGCGCGCCTCAGCCGGGTTGTCGCAGGATCCGGGCCGGGCCGGCCAGGCGCCTCCACTCACCCATGACATGCCTACCAGGGGCTCCTGCCGGTCCACACTCCAGCAGGCAGAGCTTAGCGTCATGCCGCCTCCCGTCTATGCTCAGCGCCGCCGCGGGTCACACTCAGGATAAGGAATGGTACCATGGAGTGGCCGCCGGGTCAACTCCAGCCTGACTCACCACCGGCCAAGCTGCCGGGCCGACTGCTGGTCTTCTTCCAGTACCTGCACGTGCAGCTGGGCGGCAGCGCGCCCTGGGGCTTAACCCCATGGGGCAGGCTGGAGCACGTCAAGCCCCTCATCATCTCCAAGGTACAGTCTCCCCAGGGAGTGCAGGCTGCACGGCTCCGTGCACCGGGAGGTCCGGAGCCAGCCGCGGCTGTTTCTCTGGCTGCCTCAAGTCCGCTTTCCCGCCTGGGCACCTCTCCCCCTCGCCGGCTGGGGGTTGCTCACCCTCCCCCCGGCATCCCGCCTCACGCCCTCCTGCCTCCTGCTTGGGCACAACTTCCCTGCGTTTCTGGGCTAGGTGACGCTCCGCAGCTCTAAAGAGACCCCAGCGCTCCACAGCAAGTGAGAAGGGGCGGTGGAGCAGGCCAAGGGGAGACCTGCCGGGCAGGGAAGAGGCAGGCCCGGGGAACCCAGAGACTGTCCGCCCCCACCTGCATAACAAGTAGAAAAAGGTCCCACTCACCTTTCCAGTCTCTTCCTCCACTGACTCCACGTGCAGTCCGAAGAAGCAAGGAAGTTTGTGGGCAGTCCCACAAACCAAAGAAGTTCAATCAATCAATTCAAACTTCAAGAGGTTTTTTTTTTGTGTGAGCAGTTTGAATTGATTGTTTGAATTTTTTTAGTCCCACTTTTTTTTTTGGAACTGGGAGGAGGCTGCCTGGGAGCCACAGGACACGGCTCTAGCCAATGAGCTGTCGAGGGGCTAATGAGCTGCAAATGTTGCTGGGCTCCACCAGCCCACGTGCACTTGCCTCCTACTGAGCAAGTGCTCAGCCGGGCCGGCACCAAGGTGGTGGGGGCCAGACCTTTGTAATTTCCAGGAGAGTTGTACGGGCCGGATTCAATCATTTGGTGGGCCGTTTGTGGCCCGCGGGCCTTGTGTTTGACATGTCTGTTCTAAGACATTTAATATCACATTTTAAAGATATTCTGTGAACTTAGATCAATAACCCCTCACAAAGTAAAAACAGAATCAACACTTCCTAAACATGTGATAGATTCAATGCAATCTCTGTGCAGTAACACATAATTTAAGAAAACAGATTAAGAGTTCATGAAATAGACTTAAAAATAATTGAGAAACATTGTTAAAATAATAATAATACCAATCACAATAATAATGTTATATAAGTAAGGAAAATCATTTTGTTGATAGTGTGTCCTTCATCAAGAAGGCATAAAAATGTCAAAGGTTATCACCTAGAATATTAGTACTCAATGTTGGGCAATGAGTAAAAAAGCTCCAGAATTATATTGTTAATCTACTGGACTGGATTTTATTCTTTCTAATAATAAAACAAGGATATTTATCTTGCTTCTTAAACTGCTGGAAGAGATTGGGTGTTAAAACCTGAATTGTCAAAAATGTTTAAATACCAACAACCATATGAGGGCAGAACATGTAGCAATAGCTTCCAAAAGTGTTAACAGGATTAGCATAAAGTGTATTTCTTTCAATAACATTCAAGTGAATTGTTCAAAACATTCAGCAAGTATCAGGGGAAAGGCTGAATCAATAGAAGAAGCCTTATGCATGTAAGTATGCATGTATGTATGTATATATGTATGTGTGTATGTTTTATGAAATTTATTTGCTGCCCATCTTGTATCCAACAACTCTGGGCAACTTACAGCGTATAAATCTTTTATGTGTAAAGACAATGTCTAAAAGAATTATACCAAAAACTAATTATGTCATAAATTACTACTGATGGTCTCTATTCATGCCATCTTAAGAACTAACTTCAAACCAAAATCTTAATTGGCAATATTCCCCATATTTTACATATACTCACAGTACAACAATAAAATATATTTAGTTTAAAATTATAATGATATCGTTATTTTTAACTTTGTTCCCTGCCCAATGTAGTTTGGGTGGGATGGGTAGCCATATAAATTGAATAAATAAATAATTACAGTAATAGAGAGATAGCTACAATTTATTTTGATTTGTAGGTCAATATTCATTCCTTGTGGCACATATTTGTTTTTAAAGGAAAAATATTAATATCCATTAAATATACTATGAGAAAAAATAGGCATCTGATGCAAAAATTTGCACAATTTCTTTCCTCTAAAAAGAAAACAAGCATGTCTTGAATAATAACTGCCCTGCTGTCCTTTAAGTAAACTTTGAAGACCTGGCTCTTTCCCAAACCTTGGAACAAAAAGTCATTTTATTTGATTTTCTGTTTTTTTTTTTTTTAAAAAATAATTTTATCAGTTGGGCATTTTAATTGGATTTTTTTATTGTAAGCCATCCAGAGTGAACTGATTTGGATGACCGCATAAATTGATAAAATTCATCAATCAATTAATCACATTAATTTTGGGAATATTGTAAAGATACAAGCAAAATAACAAAAGCAAGTTTGTTCCAGCTTTCAGTACTAAAAGGGAAAATTAAAAAGCAGCACATTATAACTAAGCAAGAAACAGTAAAAGGTCGACAATCAGGAAAAATTTTAACTTTTTAAAAATTTTATTCTTTCCAGTCAATGAATATATATTTCAAAGATAATAAAATGAACATGACTGTAAAATGTAAAGCTATTTAAACTGAACGAGGGGCTACAAAACCACAGTATTGTAAAAGCAATAAAAAAAGTAATTAATTTGAGGTAAATTTTGATCAGGAGATAAAATGATGCTGATATTTGATAAAATTACTATCCCTGTAGTCCAGGTTATTATAGAATTCAGACCAAATTATTAATCATAAGTAGGACAAGGAAGAAAGCTCTTCACAAACGTATGAAAAAAACCTCACCAAGTGAATCCAAGAGAATGCTGCCCAACTAGATTCTGTATAACAACCTTTTGTTCACCCCACCCATAGTAGCAAACAGTAACAATTAGAGTCTAGAGCCACTACCCTGAAACTAGGACACAAGGCCATTTTGCAATTAGAGAATGGGGATACAACGTAAATACATTCCTCAGTAGTATAAATATAAGTTGTATTCAAAGCCCATATTAACTGAATATTACCATGTCAAAACAGATCAGGGGAAATGAAAGAAAGGGAAGAAACATTACTGGAGGGAGAGGGGATTCTTAATTAAAAGACTATTCACCTTTTATGAATATATTTTGTTATCATTGCTTCCTTTTATTGACCTGCAATGTTTTTTTTCTGCAAGAAGGTTAATTATGCTTCTTTTGAATTAGACAAATTAAGTTTGATGATGCGTTGACTATGACATTCACTGCTAAAAACAAAAAAAACTGACTGAAAACAAGGTTGACTTTTTAGGATGAATCACTCTGGATATCCCATTCTCACAGCAACCGAGCTCATCTTTAGGCAACTGTGCCCAGCTACACAGATGACAAAGTCATGTTAAAAAATAAACACATTCCATTCAGAGGAAGGACTATAAAACTTATTTATTGATTTAGATATCACATTTATAAACTTCAAACTATTGTCAAGAAAACACCCACTGTTCCTCTAGTGACCAGAGTTTCATTCCAACAACCACGTTGTTAAGTAAAATGGCCCCTAAGTGGACAGGTAAAGGGGAAGGCCCCCCCCTGGAGATTGCTGGTTGCTACCATCATTCAGATAAGTTTTCTTATTTGTTTTCTCATAAAGCTACACAAGTATTATTCTCACTCCAGTATGTGTTCTTCGCAGGGAAACAAAATTTGGTCATAAATGAATGTTTTATTACTGTTCATTACCGTTATATTTGCAAATGGTTGCTAACCAAAGTAGTCACTAACCCAGGAGGGATGTAGAATGTATGAGCAATTCCATTGCTAAAAAAATAATGAAAACCAGTAACTAATTTTCAATAGAGAAGCCAAAGGAAAAATCCAAGCAAATGCAATTATATAGTCAACCATTTCAGTTAAAAATAAGGTGTAACAGTTTGACCAACAGCTAATTAAATACATCTGAATTTGATGCAAAGTTTTTTTTCCTTCAAAATACAGATTGAAAATCTACCTTTGTGCTTTAATTCTTACAACAACAGAAGTAATAATTGGTTTTAGATATCATTCAAAATAAAATTTTTGGAATCATAAATTAAAAATTCAGAATATGTCCAGTACTGAAATCTAAAACAAACCTGTCATTAAAATGTCTTATTTTCTACACTAATAAAACCTTACAATGGTAGCTAGAATGCAATGACTCTGAGGATAATAATTAAAGTGGCTTTTTCTTCCCATTACATTTATATAGACCAGTTTTTCACCAGTAACCAGAGACATCTAGTCCTATTGTGGGGAAAGTGTCCATTCAACTCTTAGCCTAAATGAAAAGAAACATTCACAATTAAGCAATAATATTTATATTGAAATATGTTGGGTTTTTTGTTCATAGAAAGACATGAAATTCAAATCAGAGAGGTAATGCTATGGCTAATAAAAATTGGTGTATAGTTTAAATGTAACTCAACATTTGCCAAAGTAACACTACTAATCACCAAAGCCACTTTGAGACAGTAGAGAGCTTTCCAAATGATCATTGTGTATTGCCTCATCCATATTTGGCAGCAAACCCAACCATAGAGCAGCCCAATACTGCTCACTATATTTTACTCTGAGGAAAATGTGTTGATTTATTTCCTAGCTAATCTCAGCAAGTCAGAGAATATTAAAAACACACTGATTGTAATTAAATGAATGTATTCTCTTAAGAACTTAGAACTTGAAACCATAATTGTATCAGATTCCCACTCAGTCTCAAGGCTAACTAAATTGTTCCCAAACAAGTTTCTCTATCTAGTCCAGGGATCCCCAACCTTTCTGGGTTGGCGGCCCAATGGGAAAGGGAGGAACAGGCACCTTTACGCACACATGCGTGCGAAGGCAAATGTGGCTGCATGCATACGAACGGGGCCTGGAGCATGTGTGCCCTGCAAATGGGGTTAGTAGCACTGGCGCAGAGCGCTCAGCTTGACTAGCGCCGGCACGCGGCTCATGGCCCTGCTAGTGCCAGCGAGAGGCTCACGCTTTGGCTAGTGACGGTGTGTGTCTTACAACCTCACAGTTCAGCTAGCACCAGCGTGAGGCTTGGGACTGAGCTACCACTGATGCAAGGGGGGATGAGCATGCACACATGCACATGCGCATTGGCCAGCCACTTACACAGCCCGGTGGCCAAGAAGCCACAGCCCGGTAGTAGGCCGCATAGGTTGGGGACCTCTGCTCTAGCCTACATCACAGTATTGATAAAAGTATTCACATCATCAGTTTATATCAATAATTTCAGAAATGTATTACATACTGATATTATTGCCAATACAACAAACTTGATTATTAACTCCATGTTTCAAGTTCCCTGTTATGTGGGAAGCCCTCAGAAACCTATTGAGCTGTACTAAAATAGGGATTTCTAAAATACAGTATTAAAATAAATAAGAAACAGAAAACTAAGGTTTGATTGGATCATAATATCAATATGATCCTCAGGTTTAAAAATAGACAATGAAACCCCTGGTTCAATTTTGTTCTCCTTTTACCTTAATATCACCCATTGAAATACGGGTATCCTCAACTTATAACCACAACTGAGCCCAAAATTTATATTACCAAGTGAAACGTTTTAAGTGAGTTTTGCCCATTTTATGACCTTTCTTGCCATAGTTGTTAAGTGAATCACTGTAGTTATTGAGTAACATGGTTGTTAAGTGAACCTGGCTTCCCCATTGGTCTTGCTTGTCAGAAGGTGGCAAAAGGTGATCACATGACTCTGGGATGTTGCAACCGTCACAAATATGACTCGGATGCCAAATGTCTGAATTTTGATCTCCTAACGATGGGGATGCTGCAAGTGTTATAAGTGTGAAAAACAGCCGTCTCTTTTTTATTGCCATTGTAAGTTCAAAAGGTCACTAAGCGAACTGTTATAAGTCAAGAACTACTTGTAATTGCTTCAATATCACGGCAATTTACACTTCAAAGTATTTGAGTATTAGCATTAAGCAATTGAAAAAATGATAAAGGGAAAACATTCAAACATTTTACTTTTAAAAAAGTTTAAAAGGCTGAAAACAAGAGCATATTGTTTTCTGTTTAATAACAGTTTTCTAAATCCCAGGAATGTCATCAGTTTTGCCAAGTATTCCAAAAACACAAGAAATGCAGTACTGGTCCCTTGTCAGCATATTTTTTTTTAAAAAAATTCTTTTCAGTGTCATTCATTTTATTTCATGATCAGAAGGTCAGAAATGGAAATCATTACAATGGAGAGTGCCAACGTTCTTATTAATTTTGTTTAAGATAAATAGAAAATAAGAATTCAAGAGTGTAAGCCTTGAATTCCAGTGCATCTATCCTATATTTCAACACATTCAATGAAAAGGAGCGCACCTGGATAATTGGCTTAGTAACTGATAGGATCCCATCAAAGATATTTTTTATAAATGGTAAACATTACTCTTGCAGAAAAACATAGGAAGGTTACAATAACCATTTTTCCCACAAGTTCAGCATGACCAATGGGTTAGAAGTCAATCTCTCGTCATGCTATCAGGAAATGTTGACACCAGATAGCAGGAAAAAAAAATCTAAGCCCAGCTAACCACAGCATGAGAGTTAGTGTGAAAGAAAAACAAGTTATACTTCCATCTGTATCCTAAATGATATACGGTACATCTTTGCATGTAATTAAGCCCAGTTTCTTTCAGATCCCAAAAGTTTATTACCAGGTAAGGGGATTCTTCTTTGTAGTTTTAAAAACTTAAAAGGAAAGGGAGAACATCTGTATAAACATCAAGGGAAAATAAAATGGGAACAACACAGGAAGCTCTCAACTTATAGCCATTCCTTTGACAAATGTTTGAAAGTTACAACAATGCTGAAAAATGTGACTTGCACTTACAACTGTTGCAGTGTTCCTGCTGTCATATGGTTAAAATTTGGGTGCTTGGCAACCAGCATGTAGTAACAATGGTTGTAGTGTCCTGGGGTCACATGTTTGCATTTGCAACCTTCAAGGGGAGGGTACTTCTGACAAAGGGGAAAGCCGGATTCACTAAGTAATTGCATGATCCACTAAACCCAATAGACCATTATTATGAAGAAATATTTATAAGCTGATGTGTAAATGACCCAAAACAAGATTTGAAGGCAGCTTTTAACAATAACCATAATTAAGACTAACAAAAACTGCATGGCCAAATAACAGCTAATTTAATGAAAACAGAAGAAAAAGGTTTCTATTTTATTCTTCCAATTAAATCATAGGAGGAAGAACACTCCTTCTTAGCATAAATTCTTATAATATTTGTTTATGCATTGTTTAATGTTATGTTTGCACTATCACAGTGAATCACTAGGAAAACTGGCTAGCACAACTTGAAATGAACAAACAACAGGAAGAAATAGGTGATATTTCCTTGCCTTCATTACTATTAAATAAAGGTTAAATATTATAGGTTATGTGGTAGAGAAAAGCATTAAAATAAAGAGGCAAAACTTAATGACAGGTCCCACAATGACTATGTATTATATAAATTGTATGGGACATTTTTATTTCTTTCCATGAATAAGCATACAAATGAAACATATTTGATGCTTAAAGTATATGCCAGATTTCAACTACCAAAAGTTACATTTATTTTTTATTTTTATTTTAATTGCATTTATATCCCGCCCTTCTCCGAAGACTCAGGGCGGCTTACAAGCTTAGCAGTAAACATCTAAAATGCACATCTGAACTTTCAGACACAAGTTAAAACATAGCTTAATTCTCTTTCATACATTTCCTCCTTATTATATTGACTTTGCTTTTATGTTTTTTAGCATTTTAGTTATCATCGTAATAGCAAACAATGAACTGATTTTCTCTAATCAGGCACCTTTTTGGGTTTTTTTACAAGTTAAAAGTCTTTTGGGCATTTTTAGGCCACTATTCAATCCTAAGGATTCTTTTCTTAAAGAAAGGCATATGGAGCATAACTCCAGAGATCACTTATATTACTGCTTTATCTATGTAAATCCTTTGGAAGAGTTGCTTCACAACACATAGCCATACATACAAAGCATTGAAGCAGCCATCTCTCTTTTCCCAGGCTTTACAACTGCTCCCAGCTGTCTCCATATGCATGTATACAACACAACAGCTCTGATGTCACTGTTTTATTGATCTGAAGAAGGGTGCTTTGAATATGGTCCTGTGTGTTGCAAAATACCTCTTTCAAGGGATTTGCACAAGCCTAGTCACTGATGCTTTTGTTTGATAGCAGCAAATACTGTTTAACGTTTAACTTTAAAATTCAGAATATTATTCATTGCAATGGGACAGATTCTACACAGGACATCTTGAAAAAAATAATCAGTTTGAAGGAGGAATCCTTCTTTAGGCAGTTTGAAAAACCTAGATGAATACTTTTGACCACTTCAAGACTGATTAGGAGTGCAGTCAGTAGATGGCATATACATACATACATACATACATACATACACACATACATACATATATATATACACATACACACATATATAGTTATATACAGTTGCAAGAAAAAGTATGTGAACCCTTTGGGATTACATGGAGTTTTGCATGAATTGGCCATAAAATGTGCTCTAAACATCATGCAAGTCACAACAATAGAAAAACACAGTCTGCTGAAAATAATACTACACAAACATTAGCTGTTGTCATGTGTTAATTGAACATAACATGTAAACATTCACACTGCAGGGTGGAAAAAGTATGTGAATCCCTAGCCTAAAGACTTCTCCAAGAGCTAAGTGGAGCCAGGAGTGAGCCAACCTTGACTCCAATCAGTGTGATGATATTGGATGTGTTGCTGACAGCTGTCCTGCCCTTTAAAAACACACACCTGTTTTGGGTTTACTGGTCTCAAGAAGCACTGTCTGATGTGAACCATGCCTCACAGAAAAGAGCTCTCAGAAGACCTACAATCAAGAATTGTTGACTTGCATGAAGTTGGAAAGGGTTACAAAAGTATCTCCAAAAGCCTTGATGTTCATGTGTCCATGGTAAGACAGACTGTCTACAAATGGAGAAAGTTTAGCACTGTTGCTACTCTCCCTAGGCGTGATCGTCCTGTAAAAATGACTGCAAGAGCACAGCGCATAATGCTTAATGAGGTAAAGAAGAATCCTAGTGTCAGCTAAAGACCTACAGAAATCTCTGGCACATGCTAACATTTTTGTTGACACATCTACAATAAGGAAAACATTAAACAAGAATGGAGTACATGGGAGGACACCACGGAGGAAGCCATTGCTGTCCAAAAAAAAATATTGCAGCACGTTTGAAGTTTGCAAAAGATCACCTGGATGTCCCACAGCACTACTGGCAAACTATACTGTGGACAGATGAAACCAAAATTGAGTTGTTGGGGAAAAACACACAACACTATGTGTGGAGAAAAAAAGGCACAGCACACCAACATCCCCACTGTAAAACATGGTGGAGGGAGCATCAAGGTTTGGGGCTGCTTTGCTGCCTCAGGGCCTGGACGGATTGTTGCTACACTGAAACAGTTTTGTGAAGAGGAGTGGTCCAAAATTACTCCAGATCGTTGTGCAGGTCTGATCTGCAACTACAGGAAACGTTTGGTTGAGGTTATTGCTGCCAAAGGAGGGTCAAACAGTTATTAAGTCCAAGGGTTCACATACTTTTTCCACCCTGCACTGTGAATGTTTCCATCTTATGTTCAATTAAAACATGACAACAGCTAATGTTTGTGTAGTATTATTTTAAGCAGACTGTGTTTTTCTATTGTTGTGACTTACATGACGTTTAGAGCGCATTTTTATGGCCAATTCATGCAAAACCCCACCTAATCCCAAAGGATTCACATACTTTTTTTTGCAACTGTATACTATTAAATTCTTGTTGTCATGACCTTTAAATGGGTGAAATGGTATATCACAGGGCAACAATTTTTGAAACAAGATACCTCAAATGGGCTAACTTACAGACTATGTCCCAAATGTCCCATGACTCCCAAGGGAATGAAATTTGGGAAAGCTAAGGCTGCATCAGTGCTGATAGGTTCTGGCTTCTTTATTTTCAATATTCTGTGACAGTTTCCCAGCCATTCTCCCAATCCCTTGCTACTTCCCTCATCCATCAACAACCACTTACCAAAGGGAAGGTGAGGGAGGGGAAGGGAAGGTTTCAAATACTCCCTGCCAGATTCCCACAAGGAAATTCAATAAGGAAGCTGAGAGGAAGTTGGAAGTCACTTTTGCTTTTTTGCTTGCCCTTGGTCATTCTGTTTAGGTAATACTGTATCTCTTAAATGATAACCCAATGGATCTAATATTTTATTTTTAAAAAAATCACCGTGCCACCAAAAAAAGCAAAACCATTGATGTTTAGCAAAGAATAGGTTGTTATTCTTCTCTAGTTTAGTTATATTTCCCTCCTCCCTTTCATATTATAATTTATCCACTGTTTATGAATACACAGATGCTTTATGCATTCATATAAATCTTTCTCATGCCTTAAAGATTTTTTACTCTTTCCATTTCATGGTCTTTCTTTTGAGAAAATCTAGAATGTATAATACAGATAAATGGTATTTGGAAAATAGCTAAAATACAGGTAAGCACTGACAGAAGTCAAATCTAACCAAGAGACATGAAAGATACATCAGGGCCACTCAAGAATGGAAGTGGACATGCTTTTGCTTTTCCATGTAGTCCTCACTTTTTCTCCTTCTCCATTCTTTTTATGCATGATGACAGGGGTATTTATTTCCTATGTTATTAAAAAAGGCACAATAAAAGCCAGATTGAATTATGTAGTTTATCAAAGAAAAGCGGAATAAGAAACAATCAGTCATTGTACCTTATTTCAAAATTCAGATGAGAAAATCAGCTATTATCTTAAAATGCCTGCACAGAATTCTTTTCTTCTAGATGGAAAATATAACATAAATACATTCATTTCTAAATATAAACATTTTGTATAGTGTTACTAAAGCTATTAAGAAACTATTACAGTTAATAGGAACAACACCTACTGCTCCTTCACTGATGGATCAAACAAGAAAGAGACATCACAGGATTCCTCTTTTCTATATAATATTCTACTCTTTATATATTCAAGCAAATAAATTAAGGTAAATAGGAAGGTGTTGACACTTAACCCTCTACCTTGTTACTCTCATTCTGCAAAGACCTATCCACCACAGTTACAGTACATAATAGTTTACTCCTAATAGGAGTTTACTCCCCATGAGTACCATTGACTGGACTCGTGAAATATATAAAGCCATAGCAAATTATATCTGAGTGGAATGCATGGAACCAAGCAGCTCACAAGTTTTACAGATAGTGACACTATTCCAGTGTGAAGTTAGATTACAATTTCTAGAATTCTCATCCAGTACGACTTAACAATGCAATATAAGGAAAAACCAAAGGAGGATATATTTTTGGACTTGTTATTTTATAATAGCCTGATGGCATTGTCTGATGTGGGTAAGGGGAAAAATATCCTTTGCAAACATATACTTATGGTGAACTAAACAAATATTCATTCTTTACCAATCAATGTAACATCTCTCATTAATGCAGAATCTTGTTCAATACCTTATTTTGCTGAATTATGCTAGTGCCTAAATAAGACGAAGCTCATTTCATATTTTCAGACAGCTTTAATCATGTGTTTAGCATCAATACCAAAGTTTGGACTGTAAATTTTGCATAATGCAATAAAATACTTACATGTTTATGAACAGGGAATTGAAAAACTAACACATTTTATCAAAAAGCATAAGCTGTTGTGCACTACAGTTCATCAGAAGTGATGGAGTGGCTGAACTGGTATAAGATTTAAATTGGTATGAATAGGGCAGTGGTGTCGAACCTATGGCATGGGTGCCAGAGGCGGCACTCAGAGCCCTCCCTGTGGGCACCTGCGCCATGCCCCGGAGGTGGCAACTGTCCCTCTTCAACCAGCCGCCTGCTAATTCGCCGAGATCCCATGTGGCTGAATGCATCCTGGCACGGCTGGTTTTCCTCCCTCCCACCCATCCTGTCCCTCCTGGCCTCACATGCTCTCCTTTTCCCAGGGACGATCCACTGCATCACCTCCTCAGCTGTTGGCCGACCATCCATCTTGGAGGCAGCCTCTCTGAACTGCTGGTGACGGGCTGCAGAGCCCGAGTGTGCCGGTCGAGGGGCTGGCAGGCTGTGGCTAGTGACGGACACCGTTGGCCCCCATGCACTCGCTGACCTCTGTGTGCGGGGGCCAATGGTGTCAGGCAGCAGCTGCCCCAGCCCTTGCCTTGCCCCATGGCAATGGCATCCCCACCCTGCCTCGCCTCACCCCGTAGGATGAGTCTCTTGCCTACTGCCCCACCTGCCAGAGACCTCCTGGAGCTCCCCCAACCCCGCCCATCCCCAACAGGTGTCCCTCCCCATGAGCAACATTGAGGTGACCACACCACCTTGGCCACACCCACCCAATCTTCCATGACCACCACAGCCACACACACCCAGTGGGCCATGCCCACCTGGCACCCAGCGATAAATAAGTGGGTTTTGGGTTGCAGTTTGGGCACTCAGTCTCTAAAAGGTTCGCCACAACTGGAATAGGGGGAAAAAGAGACAAGGAAAGACAATTTGGATAAGAAAATGTAGATTACATGTGAAACAGAGTGTAACTACCTTATCAATTAACTATTTCAATGTGTTAAAATCTATTGCATTTGTTTGGGCCTTCTAAGATATATGTGAGCTCAGCCAGATATATCTGACTCTATTGTGCTATAAAAGTGTCTTTTTCCAAGATGGCTGCTCTGAGGTCTGTAATAGAATGTCCTGGAAATTTGAAATGCATAAATAACCTGCCCTGTGTCTTCTCCTTTCCCCCTCATTCCAATTGAAATCCTATATCAGTGTAAAAGCTTCTGATGAGGTGAGCTATAGCTCACAAAAATATATAGTTTTTAATAAAATATGTTAGTCTGAAAAGCTGCTGTCATTAAGCTAAACATAACCATAGTTTTGTCTATCATAAGCTACCATGGCTACAGTGAATGATTCTTTATGAATAGTCTTCCAATAGCAGCCATCTGCCTAAGCTTCAATAACACAAAGCTGTCTAAATATGGAACTATTTTGCTGTTAGTTTTTGCATTACTAACTTCAGTATTATGGCACAATACAAAAAAAATGTTTGAAAGCTATATTGTTTGGCTGATATTTTTGTTTATAGATCTTAATATGTCAGAAGTGGCAAACAGCTCTTCCCTTAAGTCATGTTGAAAGTCTGGTGAGTTTCTACTGATTGCAGTAGACACTTTTCATGTGTTCAGACGGAAAAGAAACATGTCAATTCCCCACAGAGGAAATCAGGTCATACCATAGACAACTCTCTATTCAGTTACATTAATATGCATGAAAAGATAAAACATTATGATACTATTCATGTGTGAAACTCTCCGTATGAAAGTTTTTAAATTTTAGTTTCACAAAATCTAGTTGAGTACTAGACCAGGGGTCCCCAATCCCTGGTCCGTGAATCAGTACTGGGCCATGGCATGCCAGCAAGCGGTCCACACAAACAAGCAAACCCCATCCGCAGGATGCAGACAGCACACAAAACCATGCTCCCTTTGGTCCACAGAAAAACCTCCCTCCACGGAACCGGTCCCTGGTTCCCAAAAGGTTGGGGATCTATGTATTATACTAAACAAGCCTGATAACTCTAATACCAGCTTAAAACGAATTACTTAAATGTAATAATAATAATAATAGTAATAATAAAGTTGGAAGGGATCTGGGAGGTCATCGAGCCCACCCCTTGCTCAGGCAGGAGACCCTATACCATTTCAGACAAATGGCTGTCCAGTCTCTTAAAAACTTCCAGTGTTGGAGCATTCACAGCTTCTTGAGACAGGTTGTTCCTCTGATTAATTGTTCTGTTAGGAAATTTCTTCTTACTTCTAGGTTGCTTCTCTTCTTGATTAGTTTCGATCCATTGCTTCTTGTCTTGCCTTCAGGCGCTTTGGAGAATAGCTTGACTCCCTCTTCTTTGTGGCAACCCCTGAGATATTGTAACACTGCTATCATGTCATCTCGTCCTTCTCTTCATTAAACTAAACATACCCAATTCCACCAACCGTTCCTTATATGTTTTAGCCTCCAGTCCCCTAATTTATTTATTTATTTATTAATGGGATTTATATCCCGCCCTATCTCCCAAAGGACTCAGGGTGGCTGTTTGTTGCTGTTCTCTGTATTTCTTTCTAGAGTTTCAATATCCTTTTTACATTGTGGTGACCAAAACTGGATGCAGTATTCCAAGTGTGGCCTTACCAAGACATTGTAAGACACTTCTCCCTTCATGGATTACTGCCTTGTCATGGCGAAGGGGCTTGTGTAATTCAATGAAGCTATGAGCTATGCCGTGCAGGGCCACCCAAGATGGACAGGTCATAGCAGAGAGCTCTGACAAAACGTGATCCACTGGAGAAGGAAATGGCAACCCACTCCAGTATCTTTGCCATGAAAACCCTATGGACAGTACCAAAAGGCAAAACTATATGACGCTGGAAGATAAACCCCTCAGGTCGGAAGGTGTCCAATATGCTACTAGGGAAGAGCAGAGGGCTAGTACTAGTAGCGCCAGAAAGAATGAAGCGACTGGGCCAAAGCCGAAAGGACACTCAGCTGTGGATGTATCTGGTGGTGAAAGGAAAGTCCGATGCTGTAAAGATTTTTTATCCATAGGAACCTGGAATGTAAGATCCATGAATCAAGGAAAGTTGGACGTGGTCAAACAAGAGATGACAAGTCTGAACATCGACATCTTAGGAATCAGAAAACTAAAATAGACAGGAATGGGTGAATTTAATTTAGATGACCATCAGGTATACTACTGCAAGCAAGAATCCCTCAGAAGAAATGGAGTAGCCTTCATAGTCAATAAAAGAGTAGGAAAAGCAATACTGGGATACCATCCCCAAAATGATAGAATGATCTGAGTTTGAATCCAAGGCAAACCATTCAATATCACAGTAGTCCAGGCCTATGCCCAAACCACCGGTGCTGAAGAGGATGAAATTGACCAATTCTATGAAGCCCTACAGCTCCTTATAGAACTAACACCAAAAAATGATGTCCTTATCATCATGGGGGATTGGAATCCTAAAGCAGGAAGCCAAAAGATAACCGGAATAACAGGCATGTTTGGCCTTGGAGTACAAAATGAAGCAGGGCACAGGCTGATAGAATTTTGTCAAGAGAATATGATGGTCATAGCAAACACTCTTTTCCAACAACCCAAGAAACAGCTCTACATGTGGACATCACCAGACGGTCAACACAGAAATCAGATTGACTATGTGCTCTATACAGTCAGTAAAAACAAGACCAGGAGCTCACTGTGGCTCAGACCATGAGCTTCCCGTTGCAAAGTTTAGGCTTAAACTGAAGAAAGTAGGGAAAAGCACTAGGCCACTCAGGTATCAATTAAATCATATCCCTGTTGAATATACAGTAGAGGTGACAAATAGATTTAAGGAATTAGATCTGATAGACAGAGTGCCTGAAGAACTATGGACAGAGGTTTGCAACATTGTAGAACAGGTAGCAACTAAAACCATCCCAAAGAAAAAGAAATGCAAGAAAGCAAAATGACTGTCTGAGGAAGCTTTGGAAATAGCTGAGGAAAGGAGGGAAGCAAAAGGCAAGGGAGAAAAAGAAAGATACGCCCAATTGAATGCAGAAATCCAGAGAATAGCTAGAAGAGATAAGAATGCCTTCTTAAATGAACAGTGCAAACAAATAGAAGAAAACAATAGAATAGGGAGGACCAGAGGTCTCTTCAAGAAAATTGGAGAGATGAAGGGAACGTTTTGTGCAAAAATAGGCATGATAAAGGACCAAAATGGCAGGGACCTAACAGAGGCAGAAGAGATTAAGAAGAGGTGGCAAAATTACACAGAAGAACTATACAAGAATGAGCTTAACGTCCCTGATAATCACAATGAGGTGGTCACTGACCTCGAGCCAGACATCCTAGAATGTGAAGTGAAGTGGGCCTTAGAAAAGCTGAGCAACAACAAAGCTAGTGGAGGTAACAGTATTCCAGCTGAGCTAATCAAAACCTTAAAGGTCGATGCAGTAAAAGTGCTACACTCAATTTGCCAGCAAATTTGGAAAACTCAACAGTGGCCACAGGATTGGAAAAGATCAGTTTACATTCCAATTCGAAAGAAAGGCAGTGCCAAAGAATGTTCAAACTATCGCACCATTGCACTCATTTCACATGCTAGTAAAGTTATGCTTAAAATCCTACAAGCTAGACTCCAGCAGTATGTGGATTGAGAACTACCAGAAGTACAGGCAGGATTTCAAAGAGGCAGAGGAACTAAAGATCAAATTGTCAACATATGCTGGATCATGGAGAAAGCTAGGGAGTTCCAGAAAAACATCTACTTCTGCTTCATTGACTAAAGCCTTTGATTGTGTGGATCATAACAAAGTGTGGCAAATTCTTAAAGAGATGGGAATACCAGACCATCTATCTCTTGAGAAACCTATATGCGGGTCAAGAAGCAACAGTGAGAACTGGACACAGAACCACTGATTGGTTCAAAATTTGCCCTGTTCACCGCCCTGAGTCCTTCGGGAGAAGGGCGGTATATAAATAAAATTTTAAAAAAAATTGGGAAAGGAGTCCGGCAAGGCTGTATACTGTCACCCTGCCTATTTAACTTATATGCAGAGCACATCATGAGAAAGGCAGGGCTAGATGAATCGAAAGTTGGAATTAAGATTGCCGGGAGAAATATAAACAACATAAGATATGCAGATGATACCACTCTAATGGCAGAAAGTGAAAAAGAACTAAAGAGCCTCTTGTTGTGGGTGAAGAAGGAAAGTGCAAAAGTTGGGTTGAAACTTAACATTAAGAACACCATGATCATGGCATCCAGCCCTCTCAATTCCTGGCAAATAAATGGGGAAGAAATGGAGGTAGTGACAGATTTTATTTTCCTGGGCTCCAAGATCACTGCAGACGGGGACTGTTGCCAAGAAATTAAAAGACGCTTGCTCCTGGGGAGGAAAGCAATGGCAAATCTAGACAGCACACTAAAAGCAGAGACATCACCCTGTCAACAAAAGTGCGTATTGTCAAGGCTATGATCTTCCCAGTTGCAATGTATGGCAGTGAAAGTTGGACCATAAGAAAGGCTGAGTGCCAAAGAATTGAGGCCTTTGAACTATGGTGCTGGAGAAGACTCCTGCGAGTCCCTTGGACTGCAAGGCGATCAAACCGGTCAGTCCTAGAGGAGATCAACCCTGACTGCTCTTTAGAAGGCCAGATCCTGAAGTTGAAACTCAAATACTTTGGCCACCTAATGAGAAGGAAGGACTCACTGGAGAAGAGCCTAATGCTGGGAAAGATTGAGGGCAAGAGAAGAAGGGGACAACAGAGAATGAGGTGGCTGGATGGAGTCACTGAAGCAGTAGGCCTGAGCTTAAATGGACTCCAGAAGATGGTAGAGGACAGAAAGGCCTGGAGGAATATTGTCCATGGGGTCGCGATGGGTCGGACACGACTTCGCAGCTAACAACAACAAGAAGGGTGGACAGGTGCTCATTTACCATTTTCTTGCCTATCTTGTGTTTCTAATCTGTTTTTTACGGTACTGGTTTTTGATAGGTTTGACTGTAACTTGAAGCATTAGATACTGAAGTTAAAGAAACTATAAAACTGCTTAGAGTGCAAAATGAATCTCCTAATTGGCTTAAGAATTAATTGGCGAGAGCAGCTTTTGCTGTTAATCTAATGTAAATGCTTAAGGCTGCAAAATTTGATTAAAGATTAATATAAACAAATGAAATAATTCCAGTTTTGAAAGCTAGAAGCAATATAATTCAAAGGTTATTCCTTTAACCTATGTTAAGGGAATTGGTAAACTTTATTAAACAATTATTACTGTATATTTAAACTAGTCCCTCAATATATCCCCACAGGAATTACAGGCTACATGAAATTCAAAAATGTGCTGTGATACATTTTTGTTTTTGTTTAATGGGGATAGTGTTTACTCTCTTTTGGAAAATAAACAGATTACAATTTGTGTTTGAATAGGTATAGTGAAAATAAGACTAAAACATTTTACTGAATAAATACATTTAACTCAGGGGTTTCCAACCAGGGGTGCTCGCACCCCCTGTGGGTACAAGACAATATTCCAGGGGGTGTGAAAACTTGGGTTTAGAAGTTTCAAAATTATAGTGTATTTGCATAATTCGTTATTTTGAACTTTTGTAAGGAGTGTGAGAATATATCAGAAGCATTCTAAGGGTGCGGGGTATAGAAAAGGTTGGAAGCCGCCAATTTAATTGATCTGGAAACCAGGACTGATTAATCACTGACTCAACACTTATTAAAACATACAAAAAATGCAAATACTGAATATTTTTAGATTAAAAAAATATTAACCTAGTGTCTTCAGATATATTGGGCTGTAATTTCTACTGTCACTTGTTATTACTGATACTATCTGGATATGATATCTGAAATCCAAAACATCTGGAGTGCACCAGAATGCCTAATTTAACAGACTGGAACTTCACATATCCATTTGGCATACAGTGAAGATATACATCGCTTCAAGTTTACAATTAGTTTAAATATTTTCAAGACAACAGCAGAACTGTCAAACATAGCCAAGTCTGTTTTACAGCTGAAAGTTATACTGAATATTATTCTTAAACCCTTCAGTGAAATTCTATGAAAGTATATTGTGTTATTTTATAAGAGTTACAATTACAGAAACCAACTGAATCTGTTTGTAAAGAATTTTATACAGATGTGTCATAAACAGGAATTGTTTATTGTATTGGTAGATTGGAATGAGAATGTATTTAAGTATTTAAATTATCATTCTTAGGAAACTTGACAACATCCCAGTATTTTATCCATTCTCCCTGAATAATATTTCTCAGAAATGTATTTTAATGAATTCACTAGATAATTATGCAACTAGGTAACTATTCTTTATTATTCTTTTTATTGGCAATTTTAAACATATTTCTAGATGGCTTTTACTTAATCCTATAATTTTTTAAAGAATACTTTACAAAAATATACTTTGAAACTAAAATATTTAACAGTTTAAAATTAAGTTTTTTAACTATTACATTTTGTCACTGATGAAATTATCATTTATCTTAGTAAACTGTTTTATCATTATAAGAAAATCTGCAACACATATTGAAACAAGTTTAAAGCAGTATAACCCAAAAGTTTTGAAAAGCAAAAAAAAAATACTTTAAAATAAATATTTAAAACAACAGGTTTCAGCTTCATTTTGATCATCCGCTAGATATAAATTAACCTTCTAGACATTTGAAACTACAACTTCCTTCACTGACATTTGGCTGGGACTTAGATTAATTTAGGACACTGGAAGCCAACAAACAATCCTATGTTCTCAAAACCCACTCCAATAAAGAAGTATCACAGAACATAATTTTAAAGTAATTTTGATACTAAAATATTTATCAGTACTAATATTAATTTTTTAACTACAATACTCAAAATTGGACAAGTTTGTGGAATTTTCTTAGCATTATTTTCAGTAGTAGTTTGCTAGGTCTAAGAGTGATTAGCTCAAAGACACTCAGCTTATTTCAAATTAAGGCTGGACTAGAACTCATGGTCTTCTAGCCTGATGCTTTTAACCAGTACTGTACAGCAAATTAGTTCCCTCTGAAAACTAGTTCAAACTGATTTTCTACTATTTAAGAGAAAAAATATTTTGCAAATCTTGGACTGATAACCTTCACACATTACTTATCCAGCCAGCTCTTTTTGAAGGAAAGATGCTATGACTTACAGAAATTAGTTCTCAGCAATCAGACTTGCCACTATTGTTACAGTTAGTAATTAAATTACTACATCTGACAGTCCTGACAGGTCTACAATCAACCCGACATCTCTAATGCAGTGAACAAGATGAGAAGGAGAGTTTCAAACAACAGCTTTTGCTGATGCAGCCACAAGTATCAGAGACATAACTAGAAGAACTGATGCAAGATAGCTCAATGTAAAATATCTTATGTGCTGAGAAAGTTAACATTTTAACATTTTTTTGAAATCATATTGTTCTTTGTATCTTAGTAAGCTTAAAAGAATGAATATGTATTTAAATATAAATTATATTGAATTTATATTATTGAATATTTGAGAACAATACACCAATACTTCAGCAGATACACAAATATCTTTTCATTTCTGAGTTGCTCAGAGGACAGGTATTATTTCAGATAATGATCTGAACCAAGGACACACTAAATGTTTCGTGCTTCCATTTTCATCCCATTTGACTTGTTACATAACTAAAATAATAGTAAGACAAAATAACTGCTGCCCAGCTTTCAGAAGTGGTCTAATTTCACTCCTGAACATACTTTTTATATTCTTATAAAAAGTTCTTATATATAAGTATATTTTCTTTTACTACAGACAAATGTACTATAACCTATAAATACAGTGATGCCAATATTTGAAATGTATTTGAACAATGTAATTTCTAGAGGTAGTTTTTGAATATATTATTAAACCACCCATTGTTGTAGGTTACCATATTCTTAAACTTTCCACTATTTTTTCAAAAAGATAGTGGGCTTACAAGCTATATAAATTCTTATTTATGTCTGATTTAACACCTTTCAGGATAGACACAGATTTGGATTTTCTTTAGTAAAAGAATCGGGATGGTTATTAATTACATTTGTAGTTTGACCAGTCTAAACAGTAAAATCTTGAAGAACTCCGATTTAGCCTAAATTTAATGTATATTTATGCATGAAAAAGGCCCATTTTCATTTATCTGTTGAAGTTTACTATATGCTTTCTTTTAAAATCTTGTAGCATAAATCCTACATGTTTTCAAAGTTCAATATTCCCACATCAGACGTTCTAGTGATAAATTCCATCAAAGTCCAAATCAGCATCATTATCTAAGTTCCAATACAAAACTTTACTGTGTTTTAAAACAAATGACCAAAGCTTTTCCAGCAAAGCTATGGAAAAATTTACAAAATTAAGATATTAGAGCATCCATGCATCTTGCTGAAATAGTATGACATGCTTGATTTTAGTTTAGTTATATTCAACAAACTATGATGATTTGCATAATATAAATCCAGACATTAAAATGTTATAGAAATATGTTTAGTAGGAATTAGCCGTCAAAAAGCACAAAAACATCATAGGGATTAAGGTAAATAATGACTGAAATACGAGTCACTTTATTTTTTGTTCCAATAACCTGACTGTTGTGTACTGGGTTCTTGCTGGAAAGCAGGAGACGAGGTGAGAGAGTTCAGGCAGAAACATGCTTTATTGAATGCAGGAACTGAACTGGGAACCAAGGCTGCTACACAGCTATTTATACTCTGGCCACTAGGCAGCAGCCAATAGGTTTAAAGAAACCTATTGCCGCCCTAGAGCCAACCAATGGTGGTCCTGGAGATGGTCTGTCTGAGAAGCCAGCGACCGTTACCCAACTCATTGCTTAAGCAATCTCACAGCATTCAAAATCCACGTGGTACAGTTTAAGCAAAACTAGGCCCAATACATTACACCAACCATGATTTATTACCAAATGTTTACTGATGTAAACTATTTAAAAAGTCCTGGTTGGCAAAAAATAAAATATGTTAAAAATTTCTTATCTGAAATGTGAACAAAATGCTCCAAAAGGCTGATATAAACATGCCACCATTCTAGAAATGTATTTTGAATATGTCTTTTATAAATTATCAATATATTTTTGACTAAAGCAAATAAAATTAAAATAAAAATGAGCAACAATGTAATTTTTAAAAATGGTTTCATTTTTGAAAAGTGTAGTTAAAAAACTGTAAATCATTATGTAGCAGCATATATATTTCCAGTAATGTTCTAGGCGCCACATATATATATAACTGAAAAACATTAAAATAATTAAAGCAAAATAGGTTTATTATCATTACCGTATGGGAAGTTTTCAACCTATGACCCATTAGTTTAACAACCAGTCAAAGTTACAATTGCCTAGGAAAAAGTATCTTACAACTATGTACTCACACCTATGACCATCCCACCACCCCCATGGCCATAGGATCATAATAGGGTACATGGCAACTGGTTCATATTTACAACCAGTTGTATATCCTGTAATTAGATGAATTTGTAACTTTTGATAATTTTTGGGCAAAAATGATCACTGTAAAAATTGTTGTAAAAATCAGACCTGACCCAATTTATGACCACAACTTATGACTTCAATTCTGGTCCCAATTATGGGCATAAGTCAAGAAGCACTTCAATTCATGCACATTTGTCATTACTATTTTTTATATTTATGTACCATAGTAGCAAATATCTAGATGTAGCCCAGACTATCAGAAATTCATTCACCTAGGATAGAATATGCCAATTCAAGCAGGGCATTTATATTACTCTGTTGCAAAAATATGCGTGTTACTATTACAGTTTGTTATATATTTTAGTAGACTGTAATCTACTTCAGAAGATTAGAAAATATTCATGATATGTTCGTGTGATTGGCAATACATTACTTACAATAATTTATGCAATCTTATTTCACTTACCCTCTGAACTCCCTATTTCTTATTTCCTTTAATCATGTATACTTATGTATAATTCAGGCTAAGATACATGTTTATGATTAAAGAAAAACTGAGCTACGAAACCTTATATTATGAATTTGCTAGACTTTACCATACCACAAAACTCATCTGTTTTGTTAGGCATGCTGTTTGTGCTGAAACAACCCAATTTAAGAGTTACAATCCAAGTACTTTACGCAGAAAAAGGGAGCCTATAGGAAGGTTTTTTTTAAAAAAAACTTTTCTTCAAATTTAAATCACTCTACTTGCAAGAAATACAATAAATTGATAGGTAGGTAGATGTAACAGCTGTTTCCTAATTCAGAGGATCCCTGTCTTCCTGAGCCAATTGGTACATTTAGAATTTTAGGCACATGAAGATTGTTCCATTATTACTGAGTGCAAAACTATGAATTAGCAATCTGAAACAAATTAGAAACAAACAAACATTTTGATAGGTTCTTTGCTGCAAGACTTTGCCTTTTAAAGATGCACTAGCTTGTTTGTTGGCAAGTTTGTGAAATTTATTTCACTGTTTTTGAGCAAATAGATTTGATAAACTGGCTCTATCCAAAATATTTCTTAAAAATCCATTTTGAATTTAGTGTTCTTTTTTTGTAGACAACTGAGTTTTTGTTTACTTTCATCAGATGTCTATGATTCCCTATCAAACTGTGAAACTGCAAAATATTTACCTATGCTCAATACCATGGTTAGAATGCAGTACTGCAGGCTAACTCATTGCTCACTCCAAGTTCAATTCTGAGCAGCTCAAGGTTGACTCAGCCTTCTGAGATCAATAAACTGGGAACCCAGACTGTTGGGACCAATATGCTGACTGTAATTGCTACAAGAAATCCTATTAGGTTGATCCAAACTTTGAACTTACCCCCCCCCCCTCAAAAGCTGGAGGGTAGGAATTGCGAATACCTCCAGGGAGAGTTCCAGAAAAAGGGGCTACTAATGACATGAATGTACTTCGTGGACTTCTAAGGGAGGGAGGGAGGGAGAGAGGTGAAGAAAGAGAGAGACTGAAGTGGCTTACAATGACCAAATTGAGAAGGCAAATTCTATTCTGACAAGGCATTGCTTGATATAAACTACTAGTATTATATTATGTAGTGCTTTAAAAACAACAATTCAGCAACTTATAAATATGTGTTATCCTTCATTTGTTGGATTGATTCACCAGCACTCTAGCTGATCCCTACCAGCTGTTACCTTCCATCTCTAGAGGCAACCCCATGTAAGGTAGGACCATAGTTGGTGAACCAGCCAAACCTTCCATGTGCTGTTCAAAACTGTCCAGGAAGAGAATAACCCAACCCAAAATAATTACTGGGATCACTATTGTTAGGGTGCCATCTGAATAATGCCATCTGAATAACAATTCCATCTTGAATGGATTTAAATAAGCTTATTTTACATTATTTAGATCCTCACAGCTCCAAGCACTGATCCAGGGTTTCAACAGTATTGCTAGGGTGGCAAGGTAAGGCTGAATGTTATCAGGATATTCTTGTATGGTGGATATAGAAAGTCTATAAACCCTTGTTGAAATGCTGAGTAAAAAATGTAAAAATATCAGACCAAGATAATAAATCGCTTCAGATTTTTTCTGTCTATAACATAACACATAAGCTGTAGAATTCAATTGCAAAACAAACTGAAATCTTTTAGAGGGGAAAAATAATTAAAAATTTAACATGGTTGCATAAGTGTGCACATCTTTAAACTAATACTTTCTTGAAGCATGTTTTGATTTTATGACAGCATTCAGTCTTTTGGGGTAGGAGACTATCAGCATGGCACGTTTTGCCTTTGGAATCTTTGTTATTGTTCCTTGCAAAAGTACTTCCAAACTGTCAGAATTGCAAGGGCATCTCTTGTGCACAGTCCTCTTCAGCTCACCCCACAGATTCTCAGTTGGATTGAAGACTGGGCTCTGGCTAGACCACAGGTCTGCAAACCGCGGCTCCGGAGCCGCATGCGGCTCTTTCAGCCGTCTCCTGCGGCTCCCAGTCCTCTGCCATGTGCAGTCCAAAAAAAAAAAGAAAAGAAAAAAGTGGGACTAAAAAAGTTCAACCAATCAATTCAAATATGCAGGGTAGGTGCATATCTCGCCTTGGCTCCACTGTTCAGCCAAACCCTGTTCTGCGCATGCGCTCATATACGCGCATGCGCACACATTTTTTGCGGCTCCCAGTTTTTCCTTTTGTGGGGGAACCGGTTCCAAGTGGCTCTTTCACTGTTTCAGGTTGCTGACCCCTGGGCTAGACCATTCCAAAACTTTGATCATCTTCTGGGGAGGCCATTTGTTTTTATGGAGGTATGCTTTGAGCTGTTGTCATGTTGAAAGGTAAAATTCCTCCTCATTTTCAGCATTTTAGCAAGTTTTGTGCCAAAATTAACTGATATTTGGACTGTCATAATTCTCTCCACCTTGACTAAAAGCTAAAGCTTGTTCTACTGAAGAAAAGCAGCCCCAAAGCATAATGCTGCCACCACCATGCTTCACTGTGGGTATAGTGTAGTTTTGGTGATGCACAATGCTGTTTATGCGCCAAACATACTTTTGGGAATTATGGCAAAAAAGTTATATTTTGATCTCATAAGACCGTAACATATTTTCCCACATGCTTTTATCATATGTGATGTAAGTATTTGCAAAATGTAACTGGGCTTGGATGTTTTCTTCGTTAGAAAAGGCTTTTGCATTGACACCCTACCCCACAGTCTAGACATATGGGAGAGTGTTGTCACATGTAATACAACCAGTACTCCTTGTTGTAGACCTCTTGGACTAATTTTCTTCTTTGTTTTTTTAAACAATTTTGGAGGCATATCCAGTTTTTGGTAGTATCACTGTTTGGGCATCCACTTGTTGATGTCTTCACTATGTGGAGGGTTTGTAATCAAACCTTGATCCGTATTGCGCATGCCCAAGATGGTGGATGTGCTCGGCTGAGCCCCGCAAGGAGCTCCGGCGATTTTGGCGACCCTGGAGTCTACAGAAGTGCTTTCGCCCTCTGTGTTGGGGCCGGAGCGGAATGGATAAGCAGATGGCTGTTGCTGCTGCTTTTTATAGCGGCATTGCCCTCCGTACCTGATATTGGCTCCGTGAGTTCCGGCGATCTTCGGAGGGGCCTGGTTGGGCCCGGAAGGCCCTGGAGGAGCCGCGGCTTGTGGCGGCTCCGGTCAGCTGATTTTTGGGGCCGTTGGAGCCGGTCAGCTGATTTTCGGGGCCGTTGGAGCCGCGGCTTAGAGCGGCGCGTGGAAGAGCGTTTGGAATGGGGCTTGAGTGGCGGAACGGCGGAGGAACGGCAGCGACGTCTGGAGCAGCTGGCGGGGGAGGGCTCCATGGCTCCTTTGGTACTCCGTCGGCCGGTGCTGGACTCGCTTGTCGCCTGACCCGTTACTGACACGGAAAAGAACTTTTGCAGCTGGGTCATCTTTTTACTTTATCATTTAGCAGGCTTTTATGCCTTTGGCCAGTAGCTGCTAATTCCTCCTGTCTTCCATGCCCCCAAAGACTCAGAAGGACCCAGGTGTTGAGTCACTGTGAGAGTGGCTCAGATGTACCACCTGCTACCCCCCTTAGAGGGGGTATGCCTTATCCTGGATGTGTATTCCATGCCGCCTCCTGGATCAGGCCTGTGACTGTCGTGAGAGGATGGTGGCCGACCTGTTCGGAGGTTGCCTGGCTCGAGTGGCAGTGAAGCTGGTTTGGCGGACTGGATAACTACCTACCTTCTGACTTTAGATCCTCCTTATCAATCATGGGGTTGCCTTTGCTGGACCTGCATGGACAATTATGGCTCGCCTATACTACACTAGCACGAACTTATTTGCTCTCAGGGGTGCCCCCCCTTCCTGGGTGCGACCCGCCTGCTTCTTTACTTCTCCTCTTGATGAAGGGCCCAACTGTTGGGACCCTGAGAGATGGTTGGGCAGGGATAGGAGCCTCCGATATAAATCTAAGAAGAGGCTCCTGGTTTGTTTTTTGTCGAAATATTTTATAGGGTTAGGAAGGGGGGGAGGGTTTGCGGTTTTGGTCGGATTTTGGGGGTGTCCACCAACCGCTGTTCAGGCCAGGCTTGGGATAGATCACAGCGGGACGGGGCTTGGGCTGGTTGCCTCCAGGGCCCCGGAGTGGGGTGTGGGATTATCTATTCCCACGACGTTAGGGAATGGCAGCAGGCGTTCGAACAGAGGGCCGTATCAACATCCAGGAGTGCGTTCCCGCTGTCTTCAAGCGGTGATGTGCTCCGACCCTCTGGTTTCGTCCCGTGGTTCCAGGAACGAGGATGAGCAGACACCTGAGCTCAGGCTTGTGTATTTTAATGCCAGGTCCGTACTCAATAAGGCCCCCCTCATCCGTGATTTGGTTGAGGAGGAGCGTGCGGACCTGGCTTGCATTACAGAGACCTGGTTGGGCCCAGAGGGAGGTTTCCCTCTGGTTGATATTTGCCCACCAGGTTTCTGGGTGCTTTACCAGCCTCGGGCTCAGGGTAGGGGCGGGGGTGTGGCGGTAGTTGTGAGGGAGACCTTATGTCCGCGGGAGGCCACCATTGTCCAAATAGCTGGGTGTGAGTCTCTCCTCCTGAGATGTGGCCCTAGGGCTCAGTTGGGCTTGCTGCTGGTGTACCTTTCGCCTAGTCGCGTAGCAGCAGCCCTGCCTGAGCTTCTCAACATCCTCTCGGGGTTGGTGATTGAGTTCCCCAAATTTATGATTTTGGGTGACTTCAATCTACCATCCCTGGAGGGATTATCTGAGTTAGCTTGGGAGTTCATGGCTTCCATGACGGCCATGGACCTGATGCAAGTAATTCAGGGCCCGACTCACTCAGATGATACCCAGCTTTTTATTTCGACCCCAAACCACCCCAGTTATGCCCTCGATGTGATGTCCTGTTGCCTGGAGGCGGTTCGGGTCTGGATGGGGAGGAACAGGCTTCGGCTCAACCCTGACAAGACTGAGTGGTTGTACGTGCCGGCATCTCGGGAAATTCAGATTACTCCATCTCTAATTATGGGGGGTGAGTTATTACCCCCCGTAGATAGGGCTCGCAACTTGAGTGTCCTCCTAGATTCGCAACTCTCCTTGGAAGATCATATAGGAGCTGTGACTAGGGGGGCCTTTGCCCAGGTTCACCTGGTGCGCCAGTTGCGGCCCTATCTGGACCGGGATGCCTTGCGTAGTCACTCATGTGCTCGTGGCCTCTCGTTTAGACTACTGCAATGCTCTCTACATGGGGCTGCCCTTGAGGACTACTCGGAGGCTTCAGCTGGTGCAGAATGCGGCCGCGTGAGTGGTGGTGGGGGTTTCCCGATACTCCCATGTAACACCTCTACTCTGCGAGCTGCATTGGCTTCCGGTTGCCCTCCGGGTGAGATTCAAGGAGCTGGTGATGGCCTATAAAGCCCTAAATGGCATGGGTCCGGATTACTTATGGGAGCATCTGCTGCCGGCATCAACTTCCCTTCGTCCAGTGCGCTACCACAGAGAGGGCCTCCTCAGGGTGCCGTCGGTCAGAGAGTGTTGAATGGCGGCCCCCAGGGGGAGGGCGTTCTCTGTGGGCGCACCAGACCTTTGGAACCGTTTACCGGTTGAGCTCCGGATGGCTCCTGACCTTCGCTCCTTCCGCCGTGACCTAAAAACTTACTTATTTGAACAAGCTGGCCTGGTCTGATGGGTTTGGGGTGTTTTAATATTAATTTTATTATTTTTACTGTAATTGGGCTACAATGTTTAATTCTTTTTAACTTTTGTACATTGTATTTCTATTGTATTTATTGCCCTGTACACCGCCCTGAGTCCTTCGGGAGAAGGGCGGTATAGAAATTAAATTATTATTATTATTATTATTATTATTATTATTATTATTATTATTATTATTATTATTATTATTATTATTATTATTATTATTATTATGTTCCATGGTATATCCAATGCCTTGAAGCATTTTTTTTGTACCCTTCTCCTGACTGATACCTTAGAATGAGATCCCTTTGATGCTTTGTAAGCTCTTTGCAGACCATGCATTTTGCTGTAAGAGACAACTGAGTAAATGCCAAAAAAATCCTTTTGGAACCGTTGACCTTCACATGGGCTTAATCAGAGTCATTTTAATTGATGGCAGGTGTGTACTGACTATTTAGCATCAGTTTTAATATGACTGGTTAAATCTGAACACAGCCATATCTCTACTTATAAGAGAGTGTAAACACTTATGCAGCTATGTTTTTCTGTTTTTTATTATGTTTTTCCCTAAAAGATTTCAGTTTGTTTTTCAATTGAATTGTAGTTTATACATTATATTAAAAGTGGAAAGAATTCTGAAGTGATTTACCTTGATCTGATTTTTTACATCTCAAAAACCTGGCATTTTAATGGGTGTGTGTAGACTTTCTATATGCATGTTCTATATGTATGTATGTTCTTCTGGAGTTCACAACATATCCTTACAACATATCTTCACTTAACATACAAAAGCAGATATTAAGCAAAATATACAGAACTAAAACCCTTTCAGCAACTGATATTGTTACCAATACAATACTGAGTTTACTGAAACAGCCAAACCTCAAATGAAAGAAAGCTGAATAGCAACTGTTCCATATAGGTAGTCCTCAACTTACAGCTGGTCACGTAACTCTTAGACATTATGATGTACTTGAAGAAAGTTTCTTATACATTTCCTTGAAGTTATAATTGCTTCACCATCTCTATTGGTTACAGCATCTCACAATCACATTTTGCAACCTTTTGCTTCTTTTCTAGCAAAAGCCATCCACTGGATAACCTACATTTGTAGTTACCAACATGTGAATCCCTTAATGACCAAATGACTTGCTTAATAACATTGTAAAAATGGTCATAAAATCAAATCCAGTCACATGGCGACTTGACTTATGATTGCAATGATGTATAAACAAAATTCTGGGCTCAATTGTGGCTGTAAGTTAATGATTACCTAAATGTGTTACATTTGTTGTGCAATTCTTACACAAGTAAACTGTATCAGTAGTGTAAACGAGAAACCTGGAAACTTAATCTTGGGACAACAGATACACAGAAGTAATAGAATATATCAATTCTCAAACATTAGACAATGTACAAAACCGATAGGTATTTCAGAGCACATATAAAATACTTTTGTGTATGAATATAGCATAATCTCAACTGATGATTTCTAATCAAACTATTAGCAAGCCATGTAGAAGAAATACTGGGATGGACTGGAGCACAATGGTAGATTATTATTTAAAAAATATGAACAACTCTTTGCTCAATACATCGTCAAATGCATAAATATTAAATTAACTAATTTCATAAAGAAGATACTCATTGTTTTCACTATGAATGCCAAGTCAGCTGCAATATAACACCAAGCTGACAGATAAACAGAACTAGAAAATTAAGTTTTCTGATAGCCAAAAGAAATCTGGCTTTCATCCAGGAATCAGTGTCATTATTTGACTCTGTATTTAATTAACACCAGTTACTGTCAAGCAGTCACTGGGGTAGTTCTTTCACTATCTTCATTCAGCTACTGGAAAAAAATCTGCCTTCATCTAGTCATTTTTAGATGGCAGAGATTGTTGCCAGTTTTTCACATTACCCATTCTTCCAGGTACTATAATACCATACAGCAGAAGATAAGCAATAACAGTCAGAATCCTGTATATCAAAACACATACTTGAAAACACTGTTATTCATAAAATTAAAATATCATTTTCTAAAAATCCTAATACTGATGTGCAAAAAAAGTGTAAGCTTTAAATATCTACTTTAGGCTGGTTCAAGAGTTTGATCTTTTTTTAATGGAATACTTTATATATCAGAAAATCTCATGGTGGGATTTTTTTTACACACTGCTTTTAATACTTTCAGATTCAAAAATAATGGGAAACAGGCAAAACATAGACTTGTGCCTACTGAGGCCAATGTGCTTTATATACTGTTTTATATGTCATAAAAGGTAAAGGTAAAGGTTCCCCCGCACATGCGTGCTAGTCGTTTCCGACTCTAGGGGCCGGTGCTCATCTCCGTTTCAAAGCCGAAGAGTCAGCGCTTGTCCGAGGACGTCTCCGTGGTCATGTGGCCGGCATGACTAGACGCCAAAGGTCATGTGGCCGGCATGACTAGACGCCAAAGGCGCCCGGAACGCTGTTACCTTCCCACCGTAGTGATCCCTATTTTTCTACTTGCATTTTTTACGTGCTTTCGAACTGCTAGGTTGGCAGAAGCTGGGACGAGTAACAGGCGCTCACTCTGCTATGCGGCACTCGGGATTCGACCCGCCAAACTGCCGACCTTCTGATCGACAAGCTCAGCGTCCTAACCCAGAGCCACCGCGTCCCTACTTTATATGTCATAGCTAACCATGTTTACATTTAATGGGAAGGCAATGATGGTTCAAATTTAAAGACTGAGTAAGTTTAATATAGCAGCAGAACCCATAAGAAAAAGAGTAAGGTAGGGGAGCATCCCATCACTAAGACAAAATCCTTCCACAGCAGTCTAAAAATTTGTTATAGTAAATGTGAAAAGGCTAAACAATTCCTGTATGCGTATGCTACTACTCCTTTGAAGCTTTTTATTCAACCATAAGCCTGCATGAATCTTACCTTTGCTGATCTTACCTTGTTTTTTTTAAGTACAGCTGGAAATATAAATACAGTGAGGGGAAAAATTATTTGATCCCCTGCTGATTTTGTACATTTGCCCACTGACAAAAATGATTGTAATGGTAGGTTTATTTTAACAGCAAGAGACAGAATAACAACAACAAATCCAGAAAAATGCATTTCAAACTAGTTATAAATTGATTTGCAGTATTTGACCTCTTTGCAAAACATGACATAGTACTGCTGGCAAAACCTTGTTGGCAATCACAAAGGTCAGATGTTTCTTGTAGTTGGTCACCAGGTTTGCACACATCTCAAAAGGGATTTTGTCCCACTCCTCTTTGCAGTTCCTCTCTAAGTCATTAAGGTTTAGGGACTGACGTTTGGCAGCTCGAACCTTCCAACTCCCTCCACAGATTTTCTATGGCATTAAGGTCTGGAGACTGGCTAGGCCACTCCAGGACCTTAATGTGCTTCTTCTTGAGCCACTCCTTTGTTCCCTTGGCTGTGTGTTTTGGGTCGTTGCCATGCTGGAATACCCATCCATGACCCATTTTCAATGACCTGGCTGAGGGAAGGAGGTTCTCACCCAAGAGTTGATGGTACATGGCCCTGTCCATTGTCCCTTTGATGAGGTAAAGTTGTCCTGACCCCTTAGCAGAAAAACACCCCAAAGCATAATGTTTCCACCTTCGTGTTGATGGTGGGGATGGTGTTCTTGAGGTCATAGGCAGCATTCCTCCTCCTCCAAACACGGCGAGTTGAATTGATGCCAAAGAGCTTGATTTTGGTCTCATCTGACCACAACACTTTTACCCATTTCTCCTCTGAATCATTCAGATGTTCATTGGCAAACTTCAGACGGGTCTGTACATGTGCTTTCTTGAGCATGAGGACCTTGCGAGCGCTGCAGGATTTCAGTCCTTCACGGCGTAGTGTGTTACCAATTGTTTTCTTGGTGACTATGGTTCCAGCTGCCTTGAGATAATTGACAAGATCATCCTGTGTAGTTCTGGGCTGATTCCTCACTGTTCTCATGATCATTGAAACTCCACAAGTGAGATCATTACCTGTATAAAAGACACCTGGGAGCCAGAAAGCTTGCTGATTGATAGGGGATCAAATACTTATTGCACTCATTAAAATGCAAATCAATTTATAATTTTTTTGAATTGCGTTTTCTGGATTTTTTTGTTGTTATTCTGTCTCTCACTGTTAACATAAACCTACCATTACAATCATTTCTTTGTCAGTGGGCAAATGTACAAAATCAGCAGGGGATCAAATAATTTTTCCCTTCACTATAGTTTGGAAAAGTGATGGAAAATTCTATACCAGGCATGGTGGTGGTAGACATTGGCCTCTAGTTAGATAGGCAGTAGCTATTTCTAACTAAACCAAGTCATTCTGTCAAGCCACATACGTTTATGTAAAGGGAAATTATGCGATTGCAAACAAAAATAATCTGACTATATATGAACTGAGTTACAAATAGAGTTACTGTCTATTGTTCCTTTTATATTTTGTCCCTGATTTACTCTCAATCCATCAGATATAACCCCATAACAAGAGCATTATCTTTGAAAAAAGGGAGGTATATTTTTCATGCAGTTCATGGTCTGCCTGCAGAGTTTTAAAGATTTATAAATTTAAAAAAATGATCAGAAACAAAACTGAAATTGTAAGACTTTCAGAATGAGGCCTCATTATATAAACTCAAAATACAATTTTGAGGAAGCCAATGCAAGCTTTTAAAAAAGCACCTCACTTCAATAAAGCTGCCAACAAAGCATACCTTGATGCTGTTGTCAGACTTCCAGTCCAACAGGCAGGACTGGAACCAATTAGCCAAGCTCACACAATACAAGACTTTCTGATAAGTTATTTGTACTGAAAAAAAGATTTCAAAGCCATAATGAAATATACCTAATGATTGCTATGTTTGAAGACCAATATCTATGAAATAGGCTATCCACCCCTTCTTTGGTGTGAAATGGTTGGTTTTCATCTGTCCCTTGTTTTTGCAATTTGCTCCCATGTTACTTTTTACTGCTTGTGTAAGAACTAACTCTTACACCTGCTTTGCAAAGCAACAGCAGGTTTTTTTTTACTGCTAAGACCAAAACAAAATAATTGTAATATTTTGAATTCTGTTTCAGGGTTCCTTCTTAGAGCTTCCATTACAGAAAACAACTGACAGGAACTTTCTTTGGCAAGAGATGGTAAGAGAAGGATAACGGCTGCATCATTAGGGTCTCAAGACTGGATATCTTCACCTCAGGCCCCGCAAGGTGAGGAAAGGTAGCCAGTCCCATTCCCAAAGATTTCCTAAGTGAGAGAGTCCAAACATGTAGGAAATCTGTTTCAAGGCCTGCTTTTCAATAGGACTTAGCTAATAAGTCTTTTTAATATGTGAACATATGAAGCCTCTTTTCAACAGAAAAAAGAATCTAGATGAGAATGAAAACACAACATGAATTATTTTTGTGCTTCATTCCTGATAATGATAATAAAGATAACTTACCAGACACAATGAGGCAGTTAAATCAGTATTGGTTGAATATTTGAAAACTTCAATCTTCAGATACATCTCAAGCCTGCTATAAACAAACAAACAGACAATAAACATTAATACTGAATTCTATTGCTTATTTTATATTGCCACATTAATTTTTTATCACTCTAAAGCAGCGGTCCCCAATCTTTGTGGCTTGGCGGCCCGGCGGGATAGGGGAACTTGCACCATGAGAGCAGTGGGGTGGCATGCATGCACGAGTGCCAGCCTGCCATTCCACAAGGCACAGTTGCAAATAAACCCCAGCCTGGTAGTGGACGGTGGCCCAGAGGTTAGAGCGCCCTGCTCTAAAGTACTCTAAAATGATCCTTTTCTTGATAATTTAAGTCACCATTTCTAAAGAACAATATTCTTTTTTAATGTTTTTTGTGTGGAAATCAGATTTACATGTAAAGAAATTTTAGCTTTAAAAAGCCAACCCAATGCAGGGTTCCATACTGCAAGCAACAAAGTTTCTTAACAGAGTATTTGAAAGAATGATGTACAAGCATCACTTGCATCCAACCAGTTACATTCTGCTCTAGTAAGAGCAAGATATTGATGCAGTTGAGCCTGTTTATCAATATTTAACCTGCTTAAAATAAGTGCAGAAAATAGACAATCAAATCATTCTCCAGATAAAACACTTTATGACATCAAAAAGTTAAATATCCTTCAGTACAGAATATCTGGAAAATTTAGTATGATAAATATTGATGAAAACAAAGAACATAGTTTCTTACTATTAAAGGTAAGTTCCTGTAATCACAGCATTTAGCAACAATTTTTAGTATTCAAATCATTACTGCATGAAATACCTACAGATTATTTTATTTTTCAGAAGAAAATTGTAGCAGACTTGTGATTTTTTTAAAAAAGTGATCTTATGGGCACTAAAGCTAAAACTGTATTTTAAAAATAGCTAAAAATTCATGAAGTTTCAGTAATTTCCTATCAGCTATTTAAAAAAAAATACTGGTGTCTTCTCCAATTTTTCAATAGATAATACAAGTTATTTTTTTAAAAAAATATGACTTTCTAAAATTTATATTTAATTGGAGATTCTACAGAATATCAGAGAGGATATATTGATAATCTCCCATAGCTTCCATGTGCAGAAGCTAGCCTTCATGTGCAGAAATATGACATCTAACAAAACATTAGAATCAGTAAGTACAATCAACTGAAGAACTAATTAAGAAAATTTTAGAGTGTGCAGAAATGTATAGACTGACTTTACAGATAAAAGAAAAAAATGTATTTTAGAACATGGGATAATTTTTATCAATGGCTAGAAAAACGAGTTAGAGAGAAAGGAATGTGATACAGTCATGGCCGAAATTGTTGGCACCCCAGAAATTTTTCCAGAAAATCAAGTATTTCTCACAGAAAAGTATTGCAGGAACACATGTTTTGCTTTACACAGGTTTATTCCCTTTGTGTGTATTGGAACACAACACAAAAGGGAGGAAAAAAAGCAAATTGGACATAATGTCAAACAAAACTCCAAAAATGGGCTGGACAAAATTATTGGCACCCTTAACTTAATATTTGGTTGCACACCCTTTGGAAAAAATAACTGAAATCAGTCACTTCCTATAACCATCAATAAGCTTCTTATAGCTCTCACCCGGAATTTTGGACCACTCTTCCTTTGCAAACTGCTCCAGGTCTCTCTTATTGGAAGGGCGCCTTTTCCCAACAGCAATTTTAAGATCTATCCACAGGTGTTCAATGGGATTCAGATCTGGACTCATTGCTGGCCACTTCAGAACTCTCCAGCGCTTTCTTGCCATCCATTTCTGGGTGCTTTTTGACGTATGTTTGGGGCCATTGTCCTGCTGGAAGACCCAAGATCTCGGATGCAAACCCAGCTTTCTGACACTGGGCTCTACAGTGCGACCCAAAATCCTTTGGTAATCCTCAGATTTCATGATGCCTTGCACAAATTCAAGGCACCCAGTGCCAGAGGCAGCAAAACAACCCCAAAACATTATTGAACCTCCACCATATTTCACTGTATGTACTGTGTTCTTTTCTTTGTAGGCCTCATTTCGTTTTCGGTAAACAGTAGAATGATGTGCTTTACCAAAAAGCTCTATCTTGGTCTCATCTGTCCACAAGACGTTTTTCCAGAAGGATTTTGGCTCACTCAAGTACATTTTGGCAAACTGTAATCTTGCTTTTTTATGTCTCTGTGTCAGCAGTGGGGTCCTCCTGGGTCTCCTGCCATAGCGTTTCATTTCATTTAAATGTCGACGGATAGTTCGCGCTGACACTGATGTTCCCTGAGCCTGCAGGACAGCTTGCCTTCCTTTGGAACTTGTTTGGGGCTGCTTATCCACCATCCGGACTATCCTGCGTTGCAACCTTTCATCAATTTTCTCTTCCGTCCACGACCAGGGAGATTAGCTACAGTGCCATGGGTTGCAAACTTCTTGATAATGTTGCGCACTGTGGACAAAGGCAAATCTAGATCTCTGGAGATGGACTTGTAACCTTGAGATTGTTGATATTTGTCCACAATTTTGGTTCTCAAGTCCTCAGACGGTTCTCTTCTCCTCTTTCTGTTGTCCATGCTTAGTGTGGCACACACAGACACACAGTGCAAAGACTAAGTGCACTTCTCTCCTTTTTATCTGCTTTCAGGTGTGATTTTTATATTGCCCACACCTGTTACTTGCCCCACGTGAGTTTAAAGGAGCATCACATGCTTGAAAGAATCTTGTTTATCCATAATTTTGAAAGGGTGCTAATAATTTTGTCCAGCCCATTTTTGGAGTTTTGTTTGACATTATGTCCAATTTGCTTTTTTTCCTCCCTTTTTTGTTGTGTTCCAATACACACAAAGGGAATAAACCTGTGTATAGCAAAACATGTGTTCCTGCAATACTTTTCTGTGAGAAATACTTGATTTTCTGGAAAAATTTCTGGGGTGCCAACAATTTCGGCCATGACTGTATGTAACATTGAATATACACTAGTAAGAAGAAGACTATTGAGTGATTAATCAACATATTGTTTATGGTAATTTATTATTTTTTTAAATACATGAACCCAGACAACATGCTGTTTGCTAAATATTAAGAATGTTATTTTAAAAAGTTCTCACCCTAACCCCAACCCCTATAAAAATTATATATAGTAAAGTTAAAGGTTCCCCCGCACATGCATGCTAGTCGTTTCCAACTCTAGGGGCCGGTGCTCATCTCCGTTTCAAAGCCAAAGAGCCAGCATTTGTCCGAGGACGACTCCGTGGTCATGTGGCCAGCATGACTAGACACCAAAGGCGCACGGAACGCTGTTACCTTCCTACCGTAGTGGTCCCTATTTTTCTACTTGCATTTTTACATGCTTTCGAACTGCTAGGTTGGAAGAAGCAGGGATGAGTAACAGGCGCTCACTCTGTTATGCAGCACTTGGGATTTGACCCGCCAAACTGCCGACCATCTGATCGACAAGCTCAGCGTCCTAACCCACTGAGCCACCGCATCCCTATAAAAAATTATATATATACATACATATATATGCATATACACATACATATATACACATACATACATACATACATACATACATACATACATATATATGCTAGAAAGTACAAAATCTTCAAAGTTCGGGGTATGTAAAAACAGCTGTTTATTGTTAAAAACAACCGTTTGTTATACAAACAACTATCTATTGCCTCAGCTTTTGTCGATCCCCTGCCAACATCCTCAGAATGAAAGCTGGAAGTTGGAGTCTGCTGTTTTTGCGCTCTGCTCATCGAATGCGTAATAGGTCTATCCACTCTAGCTGACCATAATTGCACTTGTCCGCATTACAGTCTTACTGTCCTTTCTCTTCCCATTGCTCCCTTCCTTGCCTGTTCTATTTTGCTCGCCCTAGTCAATCCTGTCTTCTTTGGCTGCGTCCCGTCCACTGGTGTACATGCAGATCTTGCCTCCCCTCCTCTCATCCCTGTCACCTCCGCCCATCCTGCTCGCACTCAGTTGTTTGGAGTTGTTGCTGGATCGTCCTCCGATTCCCCCCTCCCGTAATTCCCATGAGTTGTTGTAGGCTCCGGTCTGGCAGTGTGCACATCACCCCCTCATTGCAGATCCGTCGTTCCTCTCTGGCTCCCGGGTAGGCCATGTCGGTGCACTCGTCGTGCTTGTATGTTGTCCTTCCCTTGCCTGCTCCTTGCTGTTCATCCCAATTGATCTTGTCTTTGCTGGTTGCATTCTGCCTGTTTGAGTGTGTGCGGGTCATGACACCCCCTCCCCTCACTCCATTCGCACTTGACTGTTGGAAGTTGTTGTTCCTCTCATCTTGTAGCTCTGGTGGATCGTTGTGTATCCTGGTTTACCTATCCTGGAGTTCGAGGATTTTGTATTTTCTAACATAAACATAAATATGCCTGAGATTCGTATTGGATGGATGGATGGATGAATGGATGATCATTTTAAATACTTGAATCCCAGGTGTAAACATTTAGAAAACTAATACAGCTACTGAACTCCGGGATACAAAAGAGCCTTTTAATCACCGAGCTTTTGTCAACCTCCTGTTGACATCATCAGAGTAAGGGCTAAAGTTGGGAAGAACCTACATATATACCTGTGTGACAGTTTAACTCTCAGGTTATAGAACATGTTATTGGCCCACCCACCCCCCCGCTCTCCCACATTCAGCTGCACTAGTTCCAGTTCAGCCATACAAGCCAGCTTCCATTTAGATCTTGACATCTTTCCTCCCTCCAGCTGTTTGGCGTGTCCATTGTGTTGCGTGCGGCCACTCGGTGTCATTGCTGGACCATCACTCATGCTGTCTTGTTTGATAAAAAATATCTTTGGCTGTTTCCATCATCAAATTTTGCATATTTTTTTAAAAAATAAAAGAGTAATATATGCATTATTTTCCTCTCATTAATTTTTGCAGCTCACTTCCATATATTTGGTATCAACTATCAATAGATTTTTTAAAAAAGTTGCCTGAGTGTTTAACTGTTCAGCATTCCGAAATGTTTTAGTGCTATGTTTATAGGTTGCTTAATAGGAGACTACTAGGAAAGACCAAGGAATATATTAGATATGAAAGTTTAAATAAATGGGTTCAACTGCTGCAGAAGTTTTTACTCCTCCCAATATTGAACTTTTATGTATTTTATAAATAACTCAAAGTAGCAAACGTATTTTTTCCTCCTCCTATTTTCCTCAGAATAACAATCAAAGAGGTGAGTGCCTGGCACAAAGTCAACCAGCCAGTTTTCATACCTAAGGTAGAATGAGAACTCACAGATTTCTGGTTTCTAGATGCCAACTCCCTCTTATATATCACCCTAGAACAGACATGTCAAACTTGCGATGCCACGTGACGTCGTGCAACGTATCGGGACAGTTTTGCCATTGCCAGCAATAGGGTAGGCATGGCTTCCACGTGACGTGTCCGGCCCACGGGCCAGCAGTTTGACACCCCTGCCCTAGAACCTGTATTTGTGAATGGACAGTATATTAAAATCAAACAAAACAAATATATAACAAAGAACCAATTATAGTAATTCCCCAGATACATATATTTTGTTTTCACTTCATGTTTTCACTCTATGTTAGAACAGAATAGAATAGAGCTGGAAGACCTTAGAGGTCTTCTAGTCCAGCCCCCTGGTCAAGCAGGAGAACCTATACCATCTCAGGCAGGTCTAGTCTCTTCTTGAAAATCTCCAGTGATGAAGCAACCACGATTTCTGTTGTTGATTGATTTTATTCTTTTCCAAAACTCACAGATATTTCATTTTCAGTGATAGAAATGTACTAAATGTGCACATTTCTGCCATATGCCAATAATTATTCTCAAATTGGAATAGAGAATTAAATATTATATAGAAGTATCTTAAGATACTTTTTAGGATATAAAAGAAATCATTATGACAATGGAATGCAAATTTTGTAAAAATTAAAAATAATTAAAAATAATGTTATTAAAAATATTAAAGATTTATACCACTGCTTAGCATACACACACACACATATATATTGAAAACAATTTATGCATATTAATTTATATAAATTTATATTTATATAAGTTCCTTCTGACCCTTTATATTCAATCCAGCAATTTAATGTTTCAATGAAGGAGAATATGTATAGCTTAGGGTTGATATGAGGGGTCCTTGGTACTCTCTGAACTTGGTTGATTCCACATGGAATCAGTGTAGCACAAAAGCTAACTCAAGGCCTTCAAAACATCCCAAGCAAACCAAAAGATCCAGCAGCCCCAGAAGGAAAATCAGGAGTCATCTACATACAGTATAGTGCAGTGGTGGCGAACCTTTTAGAGACCGAGTGCCCAAACTGCAACCCAAAACCCACATATGTATCGTCGGGTGCCGGATGGGCGTGGCCCATTGGGTGTGCATGGCCCATTGGGTGGGCGTGGCCCATTGGGTGGGCGTCACTGCAGTGGTAACGGCAGACTGGGTGGGACTAAAAAGTTCAATCAATCAATTCCAACTTTGTGAGATCTTTTTTTTTCCTGCGAGAAGTTGAGATTGATTGATTGAACCTTTTTTTTGCACATGGCGGCAGAGGCCTAAGTGAAAAGGTTTTATAAAACCCAGCTGAAGGCCTAGGACCGGGGCGACGGCACGCATGCGCACAGAGAGGGCTCTGCGTGCTACCTGTGGCACACGTGCTATACAGTTGCAAGAAAAAGTATGTGAACCCTTTGGGATTACATGGAGTTTTGCATTGGCCATAAAATGCGCTCTAAACGTCATGTAAGTCACAACAATAGAAAAACACAGTCTGCTTGGCACTCTGACAAATCAGCCATAACAATATCTATGGAATATGCAAGAGACATTTAACAAGCCAAAAAAGGAACAAAAAGACCTAAGCATCTCTCCACCAGCAATCAGCATCCAGATGAGAATAGATTACCTCCAAGATTTAACATAAGACCAACAATCAAGTAAACAGTACCTCAATGAAGAAACTGCCAAAGAAGTCAACAGTAAACAATCCAATTAAAGTACTTCTAAAACCGGTAAGAATGACAGAGCAAAACACTAGAATATAAACTGAGAGCAAACCCCACTCCTTACTAGCACTGACCCTGCTGCCTTAGTTTGGGGAATCTGCAATAAAACAACCTATTTCAGAGAGCACCAAAGAACCCTCAATATAATGTCTAAAATATATTTTTTTATATTAAAAACATTATTTTAAAGATAGGCTGCTTACATGTCACATACTGCATGAGCAAAATGTTACAAGCTTCATAGTCAGATGACATAAACTTCTTTCAATGGGAGAAAAAAAGGAGATGGAACTGCAGCTGACTACACACAGTCCTCAACTTACAACAATTTGTTTAGTGACCATTCAAAGTTACAGTGGCACTGAAAAAATAACCTATGACTGTTTTTCACACTTACAACCATTGCAGCATTCCCATAGTCACGTAATCAAAACTTGGATGCTTTGCAACTAACTTATATAGTGAGGGGGGAAAGTATTTATTGATCCCCTGCTGATTTTGTTCATTTGTCCACTGACAAAGAAATGATCAGTCTATAATTTTAATGGTAGGTTTAACAGTGAGAGACAGAATAACAAAAAATCCAGAAAAACGCATTTCAAACAAGTTATAAATTGATTTGCATTTTAATGAGTGAAATAAGTATTTGATCCTCTATCAATCTATATAGTGAGGGGGAAAAGTATTGATCCCCTGCTGACTTTGTACATTTGTCCACTGACAAAAGAAATGATCAGTTTATAATTTCAATGGTAGGTTTAACAGTGAGACAGAATAACAAAAAAATCTAGAAAAATGCATTTCAAACAAGTTATAAATTGATTTGCATTTTAATAAGCGAAATAAGTATTTAATCCTCTATCAATCAACAAGATTTCTGGCTCCCAGGTGCCTTTTATACAAGTAATGAGCTGCGACTAGGAGCACTCTCTTAAAGGGAATGCTCCTAATCTCGGCTTCTTACCTGTATAAAAGACACTTGTCCACAGAAGCAATCAATCAATCAATCAGATTCCAAACTCTCCACCATAGCTAAGACCAAAGAGCTGTCCAAGGACATCAAGGACAAGATGGTAGGCCTACACAAGGCTGGAATGAACTACAAGGCTATCGCCAAGCAGCTTGATGAGAAGATAACAATAATTGGTGTGATTATTCGCGAATGGAAGAAACACAAAATAACTGTCAATCTCTCTCAGTCTGGGGCTTCATGCAGGATCTTACCTCGTGGAGTTTCAATGAACATGAGAACGGTGAGGAATCAGCCCAGAACTACATGGGATGATCTTGTCAATGATCTCAAGGCAGCTGGGACCATAGTCACCAAGAAAACAATTGGTAACACACTATGTCATGAAGGACTGAAATCCTGCAGCGCGCGCAAGGTCCCCATGCTCAAGAAAGCACATGTACAGGCCCGTCTGAAGTTTGCCAATGCACATCTAAATGATTCAGAGAACTGGGTGAAAGTATTGTGGTGAGATGAGACCAAAATCAAGCTCTTTGGCATCAATTCAACTCGCCGTGTTTGGAGGAGAAGGAATGCTGCCTATGACCTCAAGAACACCATCCCCACCATCAACACGAAGGTGGAAACATTATGCTTTGGGGTGTTTTTCTGCTAAGGGGACAGGACAACTTCACCACAGCAAAGGGACAATGGACGGGGCCATGTACCATCAACTCTTGGGTGAGAACCTCCTTCCCTCAGCCAGGGCATTGAAAATGGGTCATGGATGGCTATTCCGGCCCTGCAGAAAAGGCAGGGACAACCCCTTTTACAAGAAGGCAAGAGGCTGGAACTAAGCCTGCCAAATTTATGGATACAAAAGCAAACAAGACAGGAACCATGAAACAGGAGCTATTCAAGCGGTTGCCTTCAGCAAACCAGCCCTCCCACACATTCCCCTTTTATACAGTTCAGGGCGTGGCTTCTCTCTGCCTCCTTCCGAGGTGCCCCATTGCCTTCCTCTGTTTACTCCTGATTGACTGCCTCCTGCATCGGGCATCCTTGAACAGGGCCAGCTGTGGGTCATCTTCATCCACGGTCAGGCTCACACAGCTGGGTCTGCGTCGTGACCAGGTGGGAGGGGCCTGGCTGAGGGCTCTCATCAGCAAGCTCTCCAACCCCCTCAGCAAGCTCTTCAACACCCCCCTCCTCCTCTGAGTCGTCCGACCCAACTGCTGAACCCACAGGCTGACCCTGAATCACAACAGGGCTGAAGGTTCGAGCTGCCAAATGTCAACCTCGACACCTTAATGACTTGGAGATAATCTGCAAAGAAGAGTGAGACAAAATCCCTCCTGAGATGTGTGCAAACCTGGTGGCCAACTACAAGAAATGTCTGACCTCTGTGATTGCCAACTGTGTCATGTTTTGCGAAGGGGTCAAATACTTATTTCACTCACTAAAATGCAAATCAATTTTTTTGAAATGCATTTTTCTGGATTTTTTTTGTTGTTATTCTGTCTCTCATTGTTAAAATTATAGACTGATCATTTCTTTGTCAGTGGGCAAATGTTCATCAGCAGGGATGAAATACTTTTTTCCATCACTGTATTTATGACGATTGTACAGTCCTGTGGTCATGGGATCCCCTTCTGACAAGCAAAGTCAATGGGGATGCCAGATTCAGTTAATAATCATGTTACTAACTTAACAACTGCAGTGATTTACTTAACAATGGTGGCAAAGGTCGTATAATGGGGCAAAATTAACTTAAATGTGCTCAATTGTGGTTATAAGTTGAGGTCTATCTGTATATAAAAGTCTAGAACTTCCTGTTTCAAAAGCAAAATTTGAACCTGTTCATTTGAATTTCCAACATAGTTTCTTTGGAATGTGTTAGAAAGGTATCTGGTGCTGATCTGGACTTTACCTGGCTTAGTCTTTTTGGTACCTCCCAAATACCCTGGAAATAACACAACTCACTCACATCTTATAAACATGTGCTCAGAATACTTAGTAAAGATTTTTAAAATATGAGTTTTATAAGATGAAAAGAATACTTTATAAAATATAAAATGTGACCAAAAGTAATATAATCAGCTCGCCCACATAATCTACTGTGGTTATAAAGCAAGATGCACCTTCAATGTTCAACAGGAAACAGCTTTATGCAATATTGCTAGCATAAAGGTGCACTTCCTCTTTCAAGTTCAGCTGAGAACAGAAGTTTTCTCTGCAGTATTTTTAGATGACAACTCTTTCTATGCCTTCCCCTGAAAATAAAGTAATAAAACGTCTATATTTCCACACAAAAGAGCCAATAGAATACATGCTATAATGACTAGTGACCACAACTGAACATAGATACGATACTGAAATGAAATGGAAATTAGCCATAGAATTCAATAAAATTATGTTATTTTGATTTTCACAACATGCATCCACATTACATTATGAAAGGTCAAATACATGACAATTATTTTATTTCAGTTTGAACAGCTCTAATTTCAGTGGTTACTTATGAATCTGACATTTCAGTGGTTACTCAAGTGTACTCACTACCTAATATTATGACAAAAAGAGAGAATCCTGAACTTATTTAGAAGAATATATGTACCATTTAAATGGCATAAGCTTCTAAATTGCAGCAGCAACATATTAACAAGGCTTACTTTCCTCCCAAATGAATAAGGCTATTTGCAGTACCTTTTAGTTTACATGTAACTATTATATTCATTTCCTAAGTGAATAAATATTTTGGAAGAATTGACATATTGCTACACTTCAAATTTATTGTCTTTATTTCCAAGTCAAAACATTTTTGGTAAAATCAAAATTACCCACTGTAAAAGATAGTATGCACCTGAGAGCAAATTATAAAGCTATAATTGATACTCCTTTTTCTATAGATAGATACACATATGTTGAACTAATTCTTTTTTACTATAGCTACATTTCCTTCCATAGGCTAGTCTTTACAACTATCCAAGGTGGTCAAAGAATATAATCAGATAATGGACGTTCTGTTTCATACAAATAGTGTTAACCTAGTAAGATTTTATTATATCGTGCAGGTGAGGAAATCTTATCTCTCTCACTCATACATACACACATATGCACACATATATTGTACTATTGATTAAATTTGTATGCTGCTGCAATCAAGAAAAATCTTGGTGGCTCACAAGTTTGTTATAATTATGTTATTTTAAATGCATGTTCTTTGCCTCTTCAATGCTTGATATGAAAGCAATAAAATATTTATGAACCATAACAGGAAATCATACCTAGATTTTAATTCTCAAGAAAAAGTTAGCACATCTAGTATTATTGGAATATTTCCTTAATGCAAGAAAGAACAAAGAAAGGAACACCAAGGATTTGTTTAATAGACAGATTTTAGATTGTTATGTAAAGAGGATTAAACATGTGTAAGTCAATTCATTTAGAGCACAATATTTATAAAATATTTCAGAAAAACCTACATTTTCCTTGCAGTTCAAAAAAAATTTCTACATTATGAATCCACCCTGGGAGAGTTCATTATAGCTACAAACTACAACAGATGTCAACATATAGGCAAGATCATCAACAAAAGGTGACAGAAGACAATGAACATTGTAGAACAGCTACAACAAAGTCTACAGCTACAAGAAAGTCTATTTTAAACTTATCAAGTTCATTTAGCATGACTATCACTTATATTAGTTTTCCACCCAAACACTGCAATTATTGTCCCATCACAAAAAGCATGTTTTCAGACAAACATTTTACAATTATCTAAAGGTTAAAGTGAATAGTGATTGCACAAATTTTAAAGATTTTTATCAGTCATATAATAACTAAGTCTATAAATGCAATATATCAACATTAATTTATGGCAGGCTATGTAAGTATTTAAAGCAGTGTTTTCTGAAACATTTGTAAGAAAATAGCACTCCCTGAAGTTCTAAAGCAGCTGTGTTCTTTGAAAGATTCATCACAGCTCTTCTGAAACCTTCCCCAATCATTTGCCCAAGTGCCTGTATAGCCACTTCACTTCACCAACATCCCACTGAAAATATTATCAGTGCATGAGGATATAGGAAACAAAGGAACACTTTTGAAGCAGCTGCACACTAAGCCCTTGAGAGAGTATGGCCTTTTTCAACACTTTGCATAGGGTTGCTGTGGGTAAAAACTGGAAGAGGGAGCTCCTAGAGAGGAAAGGCATAATATAAATTAATAAACAATAAAAAGAAAGATATGACACTTATCATTTTCTTAGTCAGACCACAATGAATACAATCAAACTTAATTATTGATTCCACTTCAGCTATTCCCCACTGGAGTCAGCGTTTGAAATAAAGGATTTGCACAGATAATATACAGCAGGTGTGTCCAACCCACATGTGGCCTTGGACAGCTAGTAATGAGAGCCCACAAGATCATAAAACGTTTAAAGGAAGTTTGTTATTTATATGCATTAACTATATTATAGATTTTATATGTGACCTAAGACAATTCCCCTTCACTTAATGAGACCCAGGCAAGCCAAAATGCTGGTCACCCATGATACACAGTATCACAAAAATCCTAGAAATTGTTTTTATTGAATTTATATGGCAGCTTGTAACACTGAGCATGTCGGTTACCCAAGAGAAACTTAAGAATCAATCAGACTATTAGAGCATCTTAGTAGGGCACAAAGAAGTGATTTTGCTTTGCACCTTAATCCTCATTACCGAAGATAAGTTTTAATAAGTTAAATCTATAGACACTACCTATAAATCTATATACAAATCTAAAAAGATAACTCTGTAAACATAAGGCCTCCAATAATTTAGAGATTAGTAATTTTATTTTGTAATCACCTTTCATGTACTACAGCACATTTAAAATACAAATAGCAAAAGATATATGATTGTTACTACTACCAAAATCTTTACTATACTAAAAAACAACAACAACCCTGAAATCGGTACTTTACAGCCACTGGAAAAAGCTTCTTACAGAGCAATATTTTTACTAATCAGTTTTTGTAAATTTTCTCACTGTATTAAGAAACACTGTAAATCACAATGGAACAAGTAATTAAGAACTGGTTATTCTGTAATCCAAGTATCAACAGTCTTGTATGCCACATACTATATTTGTATTGGCTAAAGCTGAGCTACTGCCTCAGATGCCCAGTAGAGATTTAGTATAAATATGGTAAGTAGTTTTTACATACACAAATTACAAATGAAGCGGTACATCTATATTTTATTTTTTAAAATACCTTTACTGTCCAGCTTTCCTTTTAAAAAGGGATGCTTAAAGCATAATGAAACCAGAATTACTCCAAGATCTACATACCTGTAATGTTCTATGTTTATTTTTATAATTTGTACACCTTTCTTCACATTCACTTAGTAAATTAGAATATTCAGAATTTTGATATAATTTCAGAGACCGTCCCAGGCAGTTAAAACTCTAAATTTCTGATTATGGCATTAAGTCAGTGTCAACTCTTTAGTGACCACACTGATAAGATTTTTTTTCATGAAAATTCTAAATTAATGAACTGTTTTAGTTAATAAGTTTTTAAAAAAACCTTTTGGTCATCATCATCTTTTCATGAAACAACTTTAGAAATATATTCATAATATATTCATAGTAACATGTTTACACTCCTATAAACAAATATGGCATTAAAAAAAACTATACATTTATGGTTTATAGGTGAACAAGAATTATGAATTTATTTTTCCATTTTTATTATTCAGCTTTGTTTTATTCGTCTACTTTTTATACAATACAATGAGCCTAAGAAAGCCGCAGTATCAGGCTGATGACAACAATATATGTGGGAAGTGGCATAGATGAAAAATAGATACTACATGAACAAAGTCAAAGTTACCAAGACAACCAATAACCCTGGATACCTTTGCAAGAGCAGGAGCAAGGAATAAAAAAGCTACCGCCTATCAGGAAGCAAAAACGCTGTCTCTGTGCTTCTTGAAATCAGAGGCCTTAGGTACTGCGTGCACCTTCAATAGAAAGCTATAGCGAAACTGTGCTGTTTGTGTCCAACACCCTCCCCTTGCACAAGGAAAGGGAGCAGGTGGAAGAGGGATTAGGCGCACATCCTCACTGCCACACGGGAAAAGAGGAGGCGTACTATTAAGAGCAGGGGAGGTCGAAATACGGTTTTCTCTTTGACCCATTAAACAAAAAGCGTCCCAAATAGAAAGCAAGGTGAACGCTTCTCCCCGCGCTTCCATCTCTATTCCCACGTATTGTACACAGCGCGATCGATTCGGCCCAGACGGAGAGGGAACAGAGGAAAGAGGGGCCGAACACCCGGGTGCTCCAAAGCCGAGGCGCCCAGGAAGCCTTCAGCCCACCGGGCAGCAACCCGGCTCCTTAGGCCGCCCAGCGGAGAGGACGACAGCGCGGCCGAGGCGCTGCCGGAGCCGCCTCCGCCACTACTACCGCCGTCCCCTCCCCCACCCAGCCAGGCACACGAAGCAGCAATGCGGCTCCCCAGGCTGCGCTCGCACCCAGCGGCGAGCAGGCAGGGCCTAGTCGGGTTCCGGGAAAGGGGGACTGCGAAGGCCGCGCCGCCGCGCACAAAGTTGGAGAAGTTAACCACAACAAAAGCTCGTTTAGGGACCAGAGTTTTGCCGCCCCGACTTAATTTTCCGCTGAGGCAACTTGCACCGCGACAGCCCGCCACCGTAGCCTCCCCTGCACATCTCCCTTTCCTGGAGGGGCTCAGTCCCCCTCGCACTTGCCGAGGGACAGCAGGATGGGGGCTCCCTGGGGAAAGCTTCGGAGAGAGGCGGGTGTCGTTCAGCTACCACCCCTAAAATCTCTTCTGCGAGAACGACCCTCCTCGACGAGAGGAGGAGGAGGCGCAGCCAGCTTTTTCCCTGCCAGCGACACCCCCGTTTCCCGAGGCGGCTCCCCTATTCTTCTCCCACCCCTTCGAGCAAGACGGCCGAGACACCCCCTTCTCTTTAAAGAGATTGCAGGAGAGGAAGATGTTAAAACCCCAACTTCAGATCAGTTCGCTCCCGCTTCCATTATTCATTCCCCGCTCGAGGGAACCGCACGCCCCTCATTAAGGAGCAGCAGACAACCAGGCGGACACCTCCCCCTTACGGGTGAAGATCCCCCCAAGTTGCCTCTCGGGGAGGCGGAGGGGAGGAGGAGGAGGAGGAGAAGAACCAGTCAGGCTGCCAGGTCGTCTCCCCCGTTTGGTCTTTCCCGGCATCAGCTCCGGCGGTTCCTTCGCCTTCCCCGACTGCGCCGCGCGCAAGCTCGGGTTATCCGACAGCGCACAGCCGGGAGCGCCCCTCTGCTATCCACCCCCCGCCTGTTCCGCAGAGAAGGGGGCCGGGGCGCACGGGCGCTTCCATTTACCGAGGTCAGTAAAGTCTCCGGCTCCTATCGCTCAAGCTGCCGCCAGCGCTGACCTTTGCTTTGTAAGAGGAAGCTGGAGCTGCCGAGTCTTCCGCGGCCGCCATGTTCCCGTTTTAATCACTGGCTGCTTGTTTATTTCAATGGAGACCCTCCCACAGCTCACCCTCCTCCTCTCCGCAAAGCTCCCCAGCCAGAGAGGAGGGACTGGGAGGGCCGCCGCCGCCGCCGCCGCCACTCCCTGCGACGGAAAGAGGGCGCGCGCACCCCAGCCCGTCGGCGGCTGTCGTCTTGGCCAGGCGGTTCGCCGAGAGGAAACTTCCTTTGCGACTTAACGCTGGTCGCCGGGACGTAAATCGGTGTCTTGGAACAGAAAAAGAAACCGTGACCGAAGCAAGAAGGCAGAAACGAAAGGATGTCATTATATCGATAACAAAAGAGAAATGGAAACCAATCGGTGTGATCAATCAATTTCCTTTACTTGGAGGACAAAATAAAGCAAGGCGCTCTTTTGCTGAAGAATTTAAAAGACCCGATGATCACAAGCACATTGGCTCGCTCTCTCGCTCGCTCTCTCTCTCTCTCTCTCTCTCTCTCTCGATCTCGATGAAACGCTTTCCTAACTAAGGGAACACGAGTCCTGTCACTATAAATCTGTGGAGGAATAACATTACGCCCGTCGTATAAGCTGGGTGAGAAGGCATGCCGCGCGGTTTGAAAGTAAATCCTTGCGGTTTTCAGTACAGAAAACAATAACACCTTTCAGCATAGACACAGCTTTACTGATGAATTATGTACTTTGGGGAATATTTGAAAGTTCAGGATGTTCCAGGCCTATCAGGTATGACACCAAAGCTGCATGATCTTAGTTCATCATCTCCATTTAGTTCTTAACTGTTGCGTTATTAGCATATGAAACAACATTTCCTGTTCATCTTGATATGCCTATAAGATGGTGCATATACTAGGATATGATTTGAGTAAATTGCCTTATGAAAGAATTGGCTGAATTCACACAAGATTTTTTAATCAGAGCATGTTGCATAAAAGATTTGCACAACCCTAAACCAAGATCAATAATATAATGATTTAACATCATCTGTGGAGTTATAGTAAACATAAAGGTTTCTTTTATATTGTAAGCTTTTTATTGTTTTTTTCTCTCTACTTACATATGTTAATTTTTCAATCAGCGTGTGATCTGGGTACATAAAACGCTAATACATAATCAAGTCCTACTCTGGTTCTCTAACCATTTGTAGAATGAATTCCAGCTTTGGTAATATTCTGTTCTTCTTTGTCTTTCAGCCTCATAGTCTGTCCATCTCAGCGCATTCCAGTATTTTTTTAATTACTTCTTCCTCTGATGGTATTCGTTCATTCTTCCAACATTGTGCATAGATTATTCTTGCTGCCGTTGTAATATGTAGAACCAAATATAAATTTTGCTTATTAATCTTTTCTGGTATTATACCTAATAAAAAAATTCAGGATTAAATACTACATGTTCTCCTAATATTTTTTCTAACCAAGCATGTATTTTTTTCCAATAGTCCACCAGATACGGTAGTATGTACCTGAATTATGTTTACATTTCCAACATTTATCTGACACATTTTTAAACATTTTTGCTAATCTTGCTGGTGGCAAGTGCCATCTATAAAACATTTTATATAAATTTTCTTTATACACAGTTGACATTGTCAATTTATAATTTCTCTCCCATAATTTTTGCCATTTTTCTAATTCTATATTATAACAAAAGTTTTTCGCCCACCTTGTCATTGTCTCTTTAGTTTGTTCACTTTCCATCTCTAAAATTAACAAAAAATTATACATTTTCTTAATTAATTTCTCATCAGAAGTTAACAATATCTTATCAAATACAGTTTGTTCTTTATAAAATCCATAGAGTTTCACATCTTTTTCATATCTATTTTGTATTTTGTATTTGTATTTTGTACTCTCTGTGTAGAGAGAGTTTCCTCCTTTAAATTTCTGGGAGTCTACCTCTGTGAAGATCTGACCTGGAAAGTTAACACAACCCAGGTGGCTAGAAAGACCCAACAGAGGCTTCACTTTCTTAGGGTCTTGTGGAAGAACAGGGTATTAGAACAACAGCTAATGACCCTCTTTTACCGGTCTACTATAGAGAGCGTCCTCTCGTATGGTATTGTGGTTTGGTATGCTGGTCTGACAGCCGCGGACAGGAAAGTATTACAGAGGGTAGTGAGCACAGCACAAGACATTGTGGGCTGTTCCCTGACACCACTGGATGACATTGCCAGGGCTCGTTGCCTTGGAAGAGTGAGGAAGATTCTCAGGGATGACTCACACCCTGGACGGTAGGAGATATAGGAATATAGCCAGCCGTACCAACAGGCTGAAAAATAGCTTTTATCCGTGGGCTGTTCGGCTTTTAAATAGGACATAATCTTATGCAGAATTGACTTGGGAGGCCGGTGTGTGGTGTAGTTGGTTCACATGGTGTGGTAGGATGGAGGGTTTGTTGTCACTGTGTGTTGGGGGGAGAGAGCACGGGGGGAGGCTCAGCTAATCTCAATGTACACATGTTGTACTTTGACAATAAAGGTTTATTATTATTATTATTATTATTATTATTATTATTATTATTATTATTATTATTATTATTATTATTTGTAACATTGCCCACCATGACATGTTGATGCCCTGATTTTCCAGCTCTTGTTTCGATTTTAATGTCCCATCAGTATTCAAAATATCTCTATATGCCCAAGTTTTTTCAAAATCTAACAAATTTGGGTGTGAGAAAGCTTCCATCGTTGATAACCACCCTGGGATTTTTACATATATATTAGTTTTAATTTCTTCCCATACTGTTATCAAAGCATTTCTAATACAGTGATTTTGAAAGTACTTATGATTTTTGTTTTTCCCGTACCACAAAAAAGCGTGCCACCCCAGTTGTAAGTCATGTCCCTCCAAATATAACAACCTTTTATTTCTAAGCATTATCCATTCTTTTACCCATGTTAATACAGATGCTTGATAATACAAAGCCCACTCAGGTAGGCCAAAGCCTCCATTTTCTTTAGCATCTTGCAACATTTTCATCTTTATTCTAGCTTTCTTTCAGTAAACATAAAGTTTTAGCAAGCATAGGATAACATGAGCAATGGCAATTTTTATCATATTTTCATGTTAAAAATTATATTGTACAAGTACAGAAATGTGCAAAGGAGCTTCTAATTTATCTGGAAATTGTATATCAAAAATATATTTTTCATACTGGTTTGCAGTCACTGTAAAGTAAATTAAAAGAATTTGAGCTTATATTGTCTTAATACTCAGAACAAAATTATAAAATTAAGATCAATTACATAGATAAATAGATAAACTACATATGGATTATATGTGTGTATACTTTTGTATAGCATATTTCACTCAAGTGAAACCCTGGGCATTCCACACTAAAAGTGTTACAAAAGGGAAAAGAAAAGCAGATTTAAACAGTTTAAGACTCAGAATATTAACAACCTAGGGGTGTCAAACTCAATTTCATTGAGGGCCGCATCAGCATTGCGGTTGCCCTCAAGGGGCCGGGTGGGTATGGCCAGGGTGGGTGTGGCCTACTGGGTGGGCGTGGCTAGAGTGTGTATGGCCTACTGGGTATGGCCAGCTCTACATCATTGGCATCAAGGGTGCCTATGGGGGCCTGGGCAGGAGTGGGACAGATCTGAGGGTCTCTGTCAGAAGGAGGGTCTCTGGGCCAAGGCCAAGGCAGTGGGGGGCCGTTCCCTCCCTGTTTCCAGGATGGCTTCGCGGGCCGCATGAAACCACTTCGCGGGCCGGATCTGGCCCCCGGGCCTTGTGTTTGACATGTCTGACCTAGAAGAAACCTTAGTCCAGCCTTCTCTAACTAATAAAGTCTGCTTTCCAAATATGTAAGCTGCAATGTCCACAATCCCCCAGCCAGTTGCAGCTCCTAGAAGTCCCCACCCAGCAGTCTATTGCTGAAAGTACTTGAGCCCAAAATTTCTGTTGTTAAGTGAGACATTTGTTAAGTTTCTTTTGCCCCATTTTACAACCTTTCTTGACACAGTTAATCACTACAGTTGTTAAGTTAGTAATACAGTTGTTAAATGAATCTGGCTTTCCCATTGACTGCTTGTCAGAAGGTTTCAAAAGGTAATCACATCACTGGGATGCTGCAACGGTCATAAATATGAGTCAATTGCCAAGCATCTGAATTTTGATCATGTGACCATGGGGGTACTACAATGGTCACAAGTGTGGAAAAACTATTGTAAGTCACTTTTTTCTGTGCTGTTGTAACTTTGAACGGTCACTAAATGAACTTTTGTAAGTCGAGGACTACCTGTACTAGAGGTTGAAATCAGCATATCTGGAGAATACTGAGATTGTGGAAAGCTGCCCTTAACCTCCACCAAAAAGGTAGTCCAGTGTAAATTAGTGAAAGAAAAGTCATACGCTAAGCCCTAATTTATTTGTTTTTTAAAAATATCCCTGGTTCTTCTATTCATCTTAGGAGAGGGGTCCCCAACCCCCAATCTGTGGACCTGTAGCAGGCCATGGCATGCCAGCAACCTGTCCACACAAACAAGGAAAGCCCCAACCACAGGATGCAGGCACCACACAAAATCACGCTCCCTCCGATCCCTAGAAAAATCTCTCTCCACATAACCGGTCCCGGTGCCCAAAAGTTTGGGGACCTCTGTCTTAGGTGGTTCATAAACCTGCAGAAGTTTCTTCTGTCACTGACTTCAGTTAAATAGAAGTAATAATACCTTGTCTGCTTTTGCATGGGATAAGTCATTTTAAAATAGATCAAGCTAGTGTTTATAAATAGGTTTAAAATGAAAATTAACATCTACAGGAAGTAACTATATTAATCAGTATGTGCAAGAGGACCAATTTAATTTTCTACTTCTCTTTGTTAGTGTGACAGTGATAATTTTATTCCATAAAGTATTTTAAACTTTTTACCTAATCTCATGCATATCATTTTATGGAAATAATTCATGTTTAGTTCAGAGTAACATATCTGTTAAGATTGTGTTAATTTGGTTATTCTATTTTTACAAGTGGAACTTGATATAGAACACTGTAGTGATTTCACAAAGGTGTTAAATGTGTTGCTTACTGCATTGTTTTTCAAACTATCTGCTACATTCCATAACCACTGATCAGCTTACAAACAAGACTACATGAAACCAACCTCTGTGCCACTACAATGCCATTTGTCATCTCTAGGTCTGTAGGCAGCTCAGTTGCTGCTCTGGAATAAATACTGTAAAAAAATATTTTACTGCAATTTGTTCTTTCATTTATTCCTTCCATTTGTATAGCAACTCATCTCAACAAATTGTTCTGGACAGCACACTTTTTTTTAAAAAAAAAAGTAAAACAACATGGAATGACCTTGGGGAAAGGAGGGAAGACATACTGCCTAGGAAACAATTAGACAAGAGAGGCAAAAGCCCCCAGTGACTTAACAATCAGAGAAAGAAAGCTTTACAGGACCCACCCTAATGGATCAAGCAGTTAAAAATAGCAGTAGGAAGTTTGTACTTTCAGCCTTGCAAGATTCTGTTAATGTAGCCTTACAATAAAGTAGATTTAGCTCATCAAGTCATGTTTCCTTTCTGGTTTAGCAGGGAGGCCTGACATACAACAATAAAAAAATTAAAATACATAGCAGCTAATAAAAAAAATACTTGATTTGAAAAACACACACTCATGCCACATTGCAAACTGCTTTCAAATTCTCCATAGTTTCAACAGCGGTTTGCCCTTGATGGAAGGGCTGGTATTAAGAACCAAGTTTGAAAATTTTATGGTATAAGCAGGCTCTTCTTTAGATCCCATTCCTTGTGCTTAGAAAAATATTATTTGCTTGTATAACATGTTAAACAGTGTTTTAAAAAGACAATAATTTATTTCTTACAGTGCATTGAACTAATCATATTCTACCCAAGTGTTAGCTGTTTTTTGCCACCAGGTAATTTTTAGTTTTATTTTAAGTATTAGCTGTAACTTGGATTCAGCTTAAACAATACTAGTATGAAATTGCTGGTCCCCATGATGCCTCTGTTGCCTCTGGGTTCAGTCACTGTCAGTCATCTGACAGTCATCCCTCCAAAGTAATGAGAAACAAGGCCTAACAGATTTTATCCATTTTGAAACTGTGAATAGATTCTATCCGTGTAAGAGGGAAAATGTTACCACCATGCAATTTTTGAAAATGATTTGGGGGGAAAAAAAGACCTTAAGTGTCACACCTCTACAGTAGCCTCTTTTTTTTCAGATTATTGCCAAGTCTAAAATGAGTTGTGGCCAATTTATAAACCATAATCATGTTCTTTAACCTATTTCATGTAGTCCTTAATTACAACAGTTCATTTAGTGACTGTTCAAGGTTACAACATCACTGAAAAAAGTGACTTATGACCATTTTTCACACAACTGTTGCAGCATCCTCATAGTCACATGATCAAAATTCAGATGCTTGGCAACTGACTCATATTTATGATGGTTGCAGTGACCCAGGGTCATGTGATCCCCTTTTGCAGCCTTCTGACAAGCAAAGTCAATGGGGAAGCCAGATTCACTTAACAACCGTGTTACTAATAATTGCAACAATTCACTTAACAACTGTGGCAAGAAAGGTCGTAACATGGGGCAAAACTCACTTCACAAATCTCTTGCTAAGCAACATAAATTTTGGGCTCAATTGTGGTCATAAGTTGAGTACAACCTGTACAATTTTTTCAGGCTTGTATGGAATCCCTCAAACAATGGTCTATCTTAATAAATAGGAGTGGGGTTTAATAAATAGCAGCGAGACACTGCTTGCACAAAGTACCTCTGGATAATTTTTGAAATGTGTATCAGAAATGCTATATTAATAGCAGCACAGCTAACAGTGTAGATTCTCTCCCTTTTCTTGGGCTGAAGAAGAAATAAAGGCAATATCAGGGGAAAAATAATTGTTGCCAGGACACAATTAAACTGTGGTTATATTAAGTAGGAATACAGCATTAGACTGAGTTGCACTAGTAGAATATTTCCTATCAATTTGAAATAACATCATATGAAACTTTTATGTTCTCTACTTTCCTTGTACTTTTAGTATTCTATCTGTTAATTGATTCTATTAAACTGAATTTACAGATTTAGATGTAGTACTTTAAAGCCTGAAAAATTGTTTTTCTCTTTCAGAAACAGGATGTTCTGCTACTTCCTGCTGTAGTGTAGACTAGCAACACAAATATGTTCTGAATGAAGATATTTAATGTATGACACACAGTAGTCACTGTCAGTTTCACTCTTGCAAGTTATATCCAAATATTAAACATGCTAGTAGTATTCAAAAACAAGATTCTGCAGAAACTTTTTAGGCTACCCTAAACTTGTATATCATCTTCAGTACTATATCTGGAATTAGAATCAGAGTGATATGGTGTGTGCTTGGACCACGATATCCTGGATTGGAGTATAGACTTGGGCTAGGGAGCATTCATATAAGCTTCTCCGTAAAATGTATCATATGGCCTTGACCAAATTAGCCTAATAAAAATCTGACAGATTATTAACATAAAGGAGGAAAGTTTCATACATGTGACCTTAAACTTTTTAAGATAATGTAGTTAACCTTCAAACATCTGTGGAATGCAACATTATTTAACTGGATTATATTTCAAGCCCCCTGAAATTAACTGGGGGAGGTGGGGAGAGAGACAGAAAGAGAAAGTGATATTAGAACGTGTCTTATTTTCAGATAGTAGATTCTAATTATTTTGTACTCTGTTAATAGTACCAGAAATGGTAATCTTAAGAACAGTGCAATATTATTCTTAACAAATGTCTTGTAGTTGATTGCTATTAGTAAACCATCTGAATATCATGACAATTGTGCGAATGTTCTTTTTTCTGGAGCAAGACACATTTGATTGGCTTTACCACTTGGTTGTTTTAATTAGGCTTTCCCAGATGTGGTTTCAGACCTATGCAGATAGCAGCTTGAGTCCCCTGCCCATCAGTTGATGATGTCATTGGTACGTTCTATTGTGTCAGGGCCTAACTTGTCATACTTTTTTACTTTTGTTATTATGGGATAAAACGTTATCATCCCAGAAGGAAACTAAGATCTGGCATTACAAAACCTGGCTGGTGATGCCATTGAATAATCAACATGGGGCTCAGTTTTTTTCCTGGAGTGGTTTAAAGCTTGTTAGAGCCATGAATGGTACTAGCTATGAGACCTACTCATATATAAATGGATTTCAGACACTTTAATGCATGAAGGGTCCTGTTTCCTCGATATTTGCCATTCTTACTAACTGTATATTAAGAAGTTCATAGAAAAAATTGCAAGACTTAATTAGGTTATTTGTTCTGGATAACATTCACACAACTATAGTTAATGCTTTTATGTTTAATTGATTAACAAAAGAAAAGCACACGTACAAATAGCAGAGCAAATGAAATAATTTCTGATTTACAATAAGAAGCCAGGGAGGGAGGAAAATGTATTAACAGAATTCCAAGAGCTTTGGCCATATTGTTCAAAAGTCTTTGTCCTTTCCCTTTGTCAGAAAAGACCTTCATATATGGACAAACACAAATCAATGACCTACTGGGCCAAAACAGGTGAAGGTTTCTCCTTCTGATTTGTATGATAATTCTTTTAGTCAACTCCTCACCCAAACATTAATACATTGTACTAAACCATAATATGTTTTGTTGTTTAATATGCGTTGCTAAATGTAACGTGCAAACCTATCTCTTGTGTTTTGGAAATCACTGTTTATGGCTTAGCATGATATATGAGCCCAGCCAACTGTGTCTTAGAGAACAAACAATGGTTTAAAAGTTGTGCCTTAATGTGATGTATGAATCCCCTTCTCAACTACAGTGATGTACCTATTCTCAGTATTTTATTTTTGTTTACAGAATATTCTGTAAACAAATGTTTTTTTCATATAACACTAAATTACGTAAATTACTCAAGCTTACATATCAAGAGGCTTAAAAAAGCAACTAATATTTATTTTGCTTATAAACAAACACTACTTTTTTCAAGAAATAATGTAACACCAAATATGTGGGAGGTATAAGGAATTATTTTATATTTTAAAACATCCCACTTATCCTCAAAGAATATCTACTGTTCCCTTTGAACCTCCAATGCTCACCCCACAACAGCTTGAAACTGTCACCTTAGGCCTCAGTTAAATTTTGTACATAGTTAAAATTCTATTGATTTTAATAGCAGCAAGCTGGTGATTCAAAATTTAAACACACACACACACACACATAGCTTAGGCTTTGGGGATGGAAGAGCAACAATACCTAATTTGTATTGGAAAGATCAGCCAAATACACTTAGCACCTTGCTTTCAGACTAAGCCTTTGACACTGTGGAGTAGTGTTTCATATTTAATGAACTGCTTGTTTTTTACTTCAGAGCATACTCTAATTATCTCACTAGCTGCTGTCTCCTAAGGCTTCTTAATTACCAAGAGTATATATACTCAACCTTGTACTTTATGTAGATAGATGGTTCTTCCTTATTGTTTCTGCCTGGTATAGATCCCAGCTTGAGACAAGTCAAAACATAGATAACTTTTTTAAAAAAAAATATCTAAGAATGAAAGAGCCATTGGCAAAATTCACAGCTGACACTGATATTATCTTACTTTGCCAGACATTACTTCTCAGAAAATTCTGAAATGATGGCTAACCAAATAGTTATCCTTACAAAGACAATGTCTAGAATGATTTTTTTCAAAAAAACAAAATGATTTCAGATCACTCTTGGTCTCAGTAGCTAAAATAGGAGGAGGAAATGGATAATGGATATGAAACATAATTACTCTTCTACTTCAGGAATGAGGCAGTTGTTAAGAAGCATGACCATTAGCCAGGTTAATAGGAGTTGGTAGAAACAGGAGTTCAATAATATTTGGAGAAACACAATTTTTTTCATTTGTATTTTAGCTGCACGGTTCTAAAAAAACTTAAGGTTTGTTTTGAAAGGCAGTCCATCTTGAGTTGATCCTTCTGTTACAGTTGAAACCAATAGTTGCCTATTTATTCAGTTGTACTTGTCCCACATAAATGATTATAATGTGCAACATAGAGAAAGTTTCAAATTTGCATGGAATATAATATAGATAACGTCCCACATGGTGATATAGCAAATTTTCTAGAACAGCTAATCAGAAGAAATGAGCTTAATTTTGTATTTGCTCTGGCTTTTAGTTGCTAAGATTAAGGTCATACTAGATCAGCCTAGGATCATCTTGCTTAGTATGTAGTTGCTACTAGTAGGCAGCCAGAAAATGAATACAACCATACTAACCTTACAGCTAATCATGGAATCCCTATTCAGTCTTCATGACAAATTAGACAATGAAATAACTTGTTTGTGAATTTGTGGGACACTTCAAAGTAATCCAAGCTGGCCATCATCTAATATTACTAAAACTTTCATTGTAGGGTAATATGTTTCCTTCAGTCTCTCTTACATTTTAGCAGTAGTTTAACTGGGTGCTCTTTGAAACTTTTTCACACACTGCTATTTTATACACAAAAAATATGTACAGTAAATACTTTACTGTATTTACTTTATTGTATATTTGTAATTTGTTAGGAAATATTAAAAAAATATGTAAAAGAGAACGTTACAGGAAGTAACTTCCTCCTTCCCTCCCATATACCCATTTATTATGAGCTAATTAAACAAGTCAAATAAAATATACACTTTATTTATTTATTTCAAATATTGCATACTTCTGAAATAATTCAAAAGGAACATTCAGACTGCTTACAGAGGGAGAAATTTCAGAAAGTGTTTCTTGATTATTCAATAAAAGTATTATCAATTCTTTCTTGAGTTGTCCCAAAGTAATGCCAGAGCAAAATCTTCTGTCCCCACTGCCAATATTTATCCTGCTTCTACTGCTTCTCCTTTTTAGTAACTGTTGAATTGTATTGTTTATCATCTAGTGTCTGTCCCTTACCATAGGCATGGGGACTGGTATTGTCATCTGACTTTTCAGCTCTTTATCAGCCACAAAGAAAACATCCTCAGCCCAAAACCTTGTAGTATAAATGGGAAAGGACACATCTCGGGACTCTTATCTGGTTTCACTAGACTCACTGATTTGTTTCTCCTGAGAAGAGTGAGGCAGATCCTACATAATTGTGGAACCAACTAGATCAGAGGTAGGCAACCTTGGTTCTTTTATGACTCATGGACTTCAACTCCCAGAATTCCTGAGTCAGCTGACTCAGGAATTCTGGGAGTTGAAGTCCATGAGTCATAAAAGAACCAAGGTTGCCTACCCCTGAACTAGATCAAATTGGGTGAGATAGTTAAGATTGACTAGCTGTTTTTAGCAACCACCTCTCTTCAAGGAAAGGATGGAGAAAGTGGCTGAAACTGTCTACCACATGAAAACTGGCAAAGAAGTAACAAACGCCCAATTCAGTCCCACATTTTCTGGACACTGCAGTGAGGAAAACAGGGAATACAAAATAACAAAAACAGCATCACAGTGTCATGATACAAATTCCATCCCTTTTGTACATGTGTATGAATGTCATGACACTTGTATAAAAAGAGCAAGCCTTTCATAATAATACTGTTTTTATCAGTCTATCCTCCTTCCCCAACATATGCATTCCAGGTTTTTTTGAGTATAGGATAAATATACCTCTTCTTTCCCAAATAAAATAATGGAAATCTGTTCTCTCTTCTACTTCATGAGAAATATGGAAATAATAAAATAATAAAAATAGGGAGTTATGATGATGGTAAGATATAAATCTAGGGGGAAAAGTCCCTCTCTGAAGGAGATAGGTGGTTCAAAAATGTGAAAAATTATTATTATTAAAACTGGAGGGAAATTCAACAGATCACCAGATGACAAAAGCATTATTAAGTTATACATCTTAAATTTGTCATAAAATAGTGTTAGCTTAAAGAGGAAAATATAATTGTTATATTACTTTTAACAATGTCTCTTTTATGACTTTCAAGGGATCCAGAGACTACACGACAGCACAATCCATTCTATATGGCCTCTGTAGCCTCTAAAAGTTGGACGGGCATGGGTTGTGCTTTTGACTGTTGAGTGTTGAGTGTTGGTGAACACTGCTATGTCACCCAAAATGTTGCGGCATGTCACCTTTAAGATGCATGTCATGGATTTACAGTTTAGACTGTTAACAATTTAGACTATTCACTCACATTTGTGTGCTCATTCACAGGAAGGTAAGTGATGAAATATCCATTATGACATTGTGATTTAATCTCTGTCCCTTCATGCATGTACAAAAACCCAGAGCTTGTGTCATGACATCATGACACATATTTCATAATTTTGGTGTACTCGTGGTTACAGACATATTTACTGACTGTGACTAAAGGGATTGGAATCCAGTTGTCTGAATACTACAGTGCTTTTTCCTCCTTGCAATTGTATGCCATACAATTTATGGAAAATAGTATTGGTGTTGAAACGATTTGAAAATCAGATGTGTTGGGTAAGGTTTCAGAAACTGGCATAATTATATATTTCCCTGCTTCCATAGTGATGGGCACAGGACCCCCAATGGTCTGATAAAGACCTTAGTCTGCACTAGGATACATGCGTGGACTGAGATCTTTGAGTCTTACCTTTAATGTTTCAAAGATTTCAGAAAAATATTTTGCTCTGAAAGGATTTTTAAGACTTGAATTGTACCTATTTTATTTGGAGTTCAGACAAAACAGTTTGCCAGCCTGTAGACAAAGTGCCAGGTTCTGTTTGTTTTAAATATAGTCATAGGCCAAAACCTGACTGCTGAATTTGCCTTTATAGCACTCATCAGCAGAAATCTAATTTAAGTTAAGGGTTGGACTTTTTAAACAAACAAACAAAAAAAACCCCTCCTGCTTCAAATAGAATTTTTGGCCTTATTGTTTCTGGCTTATTGACTTTTCCAATCTGAACTCCTGGAGAACATAAAATTTGTAGCCCATTGTCATTCCATTGTTCATATCACGAGTAAGTATATGCAATATATCCTCTTCAGAATCACAATATATTTCTTATATTGTAGGCTGTTATTCTAGCCTGCTTTTTGTCAATGCTACCTTCCCTATCAGAGCCCTGGCCTTATCACTTATGTAAGGAGGACTTATAAATGGAATACAGATCTGTTTTGTTATGTACTGCATACATATTACAGGTAAAATCTAGATCAGTCTCAGTCAATGTACATTTATAGAAGATTTTTTCAGATTTATTTCATTAGACTAGATCAATCAACATTTCTCAACTTAGTGCCCTCCAGATACCCAGCTTTTCATTTCGACCCGAAACCACCCCAGTGATGCCCTCGACGTGATGTCCCGCTGCCTGGAGGCGGTTCGGGTCTGGATGGGGAGGAACAGGCTTCGACTCAACCCTGACAAGACCGAGTGGCTGTGCGTACTGGCATCTCGGGATATTCAGGATATCCCATCTCTCTCTGTGGGGGGTGAGTTATTACCCCCCCGTAGATAGGGCTCGCAACTTGGGAGTCCTCCTAGATTCACAGCTTTCTTTAGAAGACCATATAGTAGCTGTGACTAGGGGGGCCTTCGCCCAGGTTCGCCTGGTGTGCCAGTTGCGGCCCTATTTAGACCGGGATGCCTTACGTATGGTCACTCACGCGCTCGTGACCTCTCGTGTGGACTACTGCAACGCTCTCTACATGGGGCTACCCTTGAAGACCACTCGGAGGCTCCAACTGGTACAGAATGCAGCCGCGAGAGTTGTGTTGGGGGTTTCCCGACACTCCCATGTTACACCTCTGCTCTGCGAGCTGCATTGGCTTCCAGTTGTCTTCCGGGTGAGATTCAAGGTGTTGATAATGACCTACAAAGCCCTACATGGCATGGGTCTGGAATACCTTGGGGAGCACCTGCGGCCGGCGTCAACTTCCCTCCGCCCAGTATGCTCCCACAGAGAGGGCCTCCTCAGGGTGCCACCGGTCAAAAAATGCTGACTGGTGGCCCCCAGGGGGAGGGCGTTCTCTGTGGGCGCGCCGGATTTATGGAACCATCTTCCGGTCGAGCTCCGGATGGCGCCTGACCTCCGCTCCTTCCGCGTGATCTAAAAACTTACCTCTTCGAACAAGCTGGCCTGGTCTGATGGGATGGGGTTGGGTTTTATTAATGTGTTTTAACCTACTTTTTAAATGTGTTTTAACTTATTCGTGGGCATTTTGTTTAATCTTTTTTAATTTTTGTATTTTGTCTTTTAATATGTACTGCCCTGTTCACCGCCCTGAGTCCTTCGGGAGAAGGGCGGTATACAAATAAAATTAATAAATAATAAATAAATAAAGGAGGAGTTTTGTGTTAACAAAGGAATAAAGGACAAGATCAAAATCTAGTTGTCAAAGTGTATTAGGGGAAATAAGATTTTTCAGAACAGTGAAAAATGGAGAGAGAGTTAGACATGCTCAATGGCTTTCAGCTAGATGTCTAGCCTTTTTTTCTTGTAGCAATGAGAATACAGTGCAAATGGAACACTAAGCAAGAAGGATTATTTAATTCACAAGCTACTGAGAAAATCAGTAGTACCAGAAGCAAATTGTGCACTTTACTTGTGATAAACAGCAAACAGCCTGGCCAGCTTTATGTTATTTTTTGTAAATATATATTAATGATTGTTTGAATTGTGGAAAAATTGATAACTGTAGTGCTCATTCAGTAAACATTCTTTGTATATAAGGCTGTGTTTGAAAAACAGAGAGAGAGAAAATGTGATTCATTAAGATCTTAATAAACAATGAAGCCCAACCAATATGGCCAAAGATGAGGGATGGTGGGCTCTTGAGGTATCAAAGGGCCCAATCAGCACAGTCAATGATCCAGGATGCAGGAAGTTGTCATTCAACAATATGTAGAAATCTGCCATTTGAAAGGCTCATCGCTGGAGCTTAAGATTCTTGCCTTCCCCTCAGCCTTCTCAAGATTCCTATGAGATACAATCATTATGAAATTATACTTGTGTTCAGTTTGAAGTGGTCTGTCATAATCACCAAACATTTTTCAGGTAGCAACACTTTTGAAAAAAAATTGTCTAGTGAAATTACGGTATAGATTGCATAGAGTTTGGCCAGTGTTTAATCGGAATTATGGCCATTGCAAGACTTGATTCAACCTGTACTCAATGTTCCTATTTTGTTAAAAAGGGAAGAGAAGAAGAGGGGACGGAAAGGAAGGGAATTTTCCAGTACTTTAGGCAGAAGGTGGGAAAATAAGGGTAGCATGTTTCACCAGCCTGGACAGAAATAGACAGGGAAATGTAAATGTTGAATGGAGCTTAAGTTTGTAGGGCTGGGGATACTTCAATCATTGTTGAATACATCTCAAGATTATATATATTAAAAAACCCACCAACAAATTGAAAATATAGCAGTCTGGCACTACAGGATGAACTTGCTGCATAAAACAGAAATCAGTTACTGGAGGAAAGGAGGCTTGCAGCCAATTGGACCAAAGGCTGTTACTAGAATGAAGAGAAGACTGTAGATGATGTACTGAAGGGCTTAAAATTACTTGAGTCAGTAAGCAGCACTTTTGAATTGTAGCTAGAAAATATGGATCATGGAGAAAGCTAGAGAGTTCCAGAAAAACATCTACTTCTGCTTCATTGACTATGCTAAAGCCTTTGATTGTGTGGATCATAACAAACTCTGGCAAGTCCTTAAAGGGATGGGCATACCAGACCATCTTATTTGTCTCTTGAGAAATCTATATGTGGGCCAAGAAGCAACAGTGAGAACTGGACACGGAACCACTGATTGGTTCAAAATTGGGAAAGGAGTCCGGCAAGGCTGTATACTGTTGCCTTGCCTATTTAACTTATATGCAGAGCACATCATGAGAAAGGCAGGGCTAGATGAATCAAAAGTTGGAATTAAGATTGCTGGAAGAAACATCAACAACCTAAGATATGCAGATGATACCACTCTAATGGCAGAAAGTGAAGAGGAACTAAAGAGCCTCTTGTTGCGGGTGAAGAAGGAGAGTGCAAAACTTGGGTTGAAACTAAACATTAAGAAAACCAAGATCATGGCATCCGGCCCTCTCAATTCCTGGCAAATAGATGGGGAAGAAATGGAGGTAGTGACAGATTTTATTTTCCTGGGCTCCAAGATCACTGCAGATGGGGACTGTAGCCAAGAAATTAAAAGACGCTTGCTCCTTGGGAGGAAAGCCATGGCAAATCTAGACAGCACACTAAAAAGCAGAGACATCACCCTGTCAACCAAAGTTCATATAGTCAAGGCTATGGTCTTCCCAGTTGCAATATATGGCTGTGAAAGCTGGACCATAAGAAAGGCTGAGTGCCAAAGAATTGAAGCCTTTGAACTATGGTGCTGGAGAAGACTCCTGCGAGTTCCTTGGACTGCAAGGTGATCAAACCGGTCAGTCCTAGAGGAGATCAACCCTGACTGCTCTTTAGAAGGCCAGATCCTGAAGCTAAAACTCAAATACTTTGGCCACCTAATGAGAAGGAAGGACTCACTGGAGAAGAGCCTAATGCTAGGAAAGATTGAGGGCAATAGAAGAAGGGGACGACAGAGAATGAGGTGGCTGGATGGAGTCACTGAAGCAGTAGGCGTGAGCCTAGATGGACTCCAGAAGATGGTAGAGGACAGGAAGGCCTGGAGGAACATTGTCCATAGGGTCGCGATGGGTTCGGAAACGACTTCACAACTAACAACAACAGAGATGTGCTATGTTTCTTCTTGCTTCAAATGCTCTGCTATCATCCCAGTGCCAAAGAAACCCTCCATCAAAGAACTGAATGACTACAGACCGGTTGCTCTGACATCCATAGTTATGAAAACCTTTGAAAAGTTAATGCTGGCCCACCTGAAAACCATCACAGATCCGCTATTAGATCCCTTGCAATTTGCTTACTGAACAAATAGATCAGCAGATGATGCTGTTAATATGGCTCTGCACTACATTCTACAACATCTTGAATCTCCAAAGACCTATGCAAGGGTCCTTTTTGTAGATTTCAGTTTGGCATTCAATACCATCATTCCAGATATTATTCTCACTAAACTAAATCAGCTAGCCATGCCTGACCATACCTGTAAGTGGATCCTAAGCTTTCTAACAGACAGGAAGCAGCAAGTGAAGCTGGCCAAAATCATATCAGATACCTGTACACTTAGCACAGGGCCCCACTAGGGCTGTGTGCTGTCTCCACTTCTTTTCTCTCTGTATACCAACAACTGCATTTCAAAAGATTCCTCTGTTAAAGTACTGAAGTTTGCAGATGATACAACAGTGACTGGCCTCATTCGAGACAACAACGAATCAGCATACAGACGGGAAGTTGAACAACTAGCCTTGTGGTGTGGCCGGAACAATCTTGAACTGAACACACTCAAAACTGTAGAAATGACAGTAGACTTTAGGAGAAACCCTACTATTCTACAACCTCTTACAATACTAGACAACACAGTATCAACAGTAGAAACCTTCAAGTTTCTGGTTCTATAATATCTCAAGATTTAAAATGGACACCTAACATCAAAAATGTAATAAAAAAGCACAACAAAGAATTTTCTTTTTGCGCCAACTCAGCTCAGAGTGCCTAAGGAGCTGCTGATACAGTTCTACAAAGGAATTATTGAGTCTGTCATTTGCACCTCTATAACTGTCTGGTTTAAAACTGCAACCAACAAGAGAGACAGACTTCAACGGATAGTTAGATCTGCAGAAAAAACAATTGCTACCAGCCTGCCTTCCATTGAGGACCGCACGAGCAAGAAAGATGGCTGTGAAAATATCTACAGATCCCTCACATCCTGGTCATAAACTATTTTAACTTCTTCCCTCAAGATGACACTATAGGTAGGGCAATGAATACCATAACGACTAGACATAAAGACAGTTTTTTCCCCATGCCCTCACTCTGCTTAACAAATAATTCCTACAACACTGTCAAAATACTAGTAAAACTGTATTACTATGATACTCTTTATCTTTCCTATTACCTATCCTTATCTTCTTATAACTATACCTTTGCTGCTTGTATCTTACAATTTATATTGGTTTTTTGTACCCTGGTATGATTTATGTTGTTTGCTTAGCTAGTACTCTATGACTATCACTAAATGTTGCATCTAATGATTTATGATGAAGTGTTGTATTTCACAATTTATGATTAATGTATTTCATGTTGTATATGATCATGATTATCACTATTACTTGTATGTACACTGAGAACTTATGCACCGGAAACAAATTCCTTGTGTGTCCAACCATATTTGGCCAATAAAGAAATCTATCTATTCTATCTATCTATCAAGAGTCTCAGGTTTAAATTCATTCTTAAATTTTTCCTTTCATTTTTCGAATCAGCAGAAATTAGCCATGCCTAGTCAATATTTACGTAAGAGTTATACCAAGTTGGAGAATTGCTGCTTTACAAGTTTTCTTTCCCAATTTCTTCTACTTGTCTATCGCTGACTCTGGAGGTGCCTATGTCCTTCCTTCCAGTTGTAAGTAACTGAAGGATATTATACTCTTCCTTCCATTTCTGCTTCTTTGTTGGCTGGAGCTAATAAGTGGAAAAGAAAATTATAATTCAATACTGAAAAGGCTAAATCTGTGCTTGAATTTCAACAATGTATTGCTGTTACTTTTCCTACATTTCAAATGTTTCTTTTTCAAAAGAAAATAAAAAAGTAGATTTTCAATTTGATAAAATATCTTCTTAATTTTCAGAAACTATGTTATTATTTTGCAAATTTAACTGTATTTGATATCAGCATTAGAAATGTCCTGAAATTGATAATGGCATAATGCTTTACATTAGATTATTTGGTTGTTTTGGGGTTTTTATGAGTTTACAAAAATATTACAGACCAAAAATCATGGTTTATTCATTAAGCTGCAATTAGAATAACTCATCTAATATGTTAAATTATGGTTTACAAATTACAATTAGTAAGCTCAGACCAAATACTTATATTATTATGATTTAATGTGAACCAGGCCAGTCTTTTTTCATGAGTCTGTCATATCCCACAATTTCTCTGATTTGACAATGACTGTAGATTTAACAACAAAGAAAAGTAAAGAAGCACAAATTATCAGACACTGTTAGTAAATTAAAATTACATTTACTAAACTAATGAAAAGTAAAAAACCAATCCCTGAAACACCATCCTGAGTTAAATGATATAATATTATTAGTTTGAAACAATTGTTTGAAATTCAATAAATATTCTTTAAAATGTTGCAGTGAGATCTATAACAGATCAATATTTCTGTTGCCAGCATGCATAGCATCAAAATGACAATGGATGCCTGATGTATAAAATCAGAAAATGATGTAAAACTTGCAGAAAAAAATTGAAATTGTACATAACATTTATGTAGTAAGATACAACAAAAGAATTCCAAAAGTGCACCATGTTGTCAATTAGTCATTCTATTTCATGTGTACTCACAGGCATCCAATCAATTCTATAAATACAGATGTTTTATTGGAATATAATAATCATGTACCAACTGCCTTGCAACAACAAATCATTACATTAAACTTGATGTATGAAATTATAGGTCATTTTTGAAGGACACTCTAAAAGAGCAACAATAAGAGTGCAATCAATTTTCATTCCATGATTGTGATTGTGATTTTAATATTCCTTGATTCTTTATATCCGCCTTTCCTAAAGGTGAACCTTGTGCAGAGATGTGCACATTTGTTTTAATGTTTCATGAAATCAAACAGGGGCATATTTGCTTAATAGAATAGAATAGAATAGAATAGAATAGAATAGAATAGAATAGAATAGAATAGAATAGAATAGAATAGAATAGAATAGAATAGAATATTCTTGAATGTAACATACAGGTTGATGAAAATTTATGATGATCTTATAATAAAAATACTTGAAGTTAATGTTTCTAAACTCAGTTGGATTTACTTCAAAGTTTTCAGTTGTTAAATACAAAGCTTTTATAACATTGTTGGTTCATGAACTGACAGAAAATTCCCAGTAAAGAAATCATTTTTATTTGAAGGTCATCAAGAATTTTTTTATTAAGCTATATGTTACATTCAAGAATAGAGGGAGGCTGAGGGTACCATCTTTGTTTTCCAAATCTATAGCTTGCAATAATCTCAAGCTAGAATGCAGAAGTTTTACAGGTAACCTAAAACTATACACTGATACAGTATATATGGCAATATAATTTGATTAATAAATAAAATTTGTTTTGGAAGGTACATCTGGGCATATTGACAGTTGCCCACTTCCATTTTAGTAATTATTAAAATTCATTCCACGTCCTGTACAATACACAATGGATCCTTATATATGATTAAACATAGGATAATGGTATGTGGGAATGACATTGGGAGACAGGAGGAAGAGCTTCAATAAAGGAGAATATTTGTAGTTCAGGGATGCTCTCTGAGCTTGGTTGTTTTCTTGCAGATGTTTCATTACCCTAAGTTAGTAATATCATCTGTGCAGGAAGAGCTTCACTTAAACAGCGGTCTGATAAACAAAATCTGAGTATGAAGGAGGGAGGGATGGAGAAAGCATCCCTAGTTTTCAGGAGATTAAACGTAAGGGAGGGGAGAAGTACTTTCAGACTTGCAAGATTCTGTTACAGTATACAGTAACTTTACAGTAAAGCTAGTGTTACTGCTTAGGGTTGGTGCTTCTTGTCTGGACTATGTTTTGCAAGTTTTGAATTTGATAGTTATTATACTCCTGGAGTTTAATTAGACTATGTGCACTAAAACACAATATCTCAGTGTTACATTTTCCTTTCGGATTTTTTATGTATGGCAAGTCAGACTTGAGTTTAAATTGCACTCCTCAGAAACATAATAGTGATGTATAAAAATAAGTCAGAAGATAGCTATATTCAATATAATAGTGGGAAAATGGTACAAAAATTCTTAGGCATACAGTAAATTCTATTTCAACAAAAGCAGACCTTTCTTTTTTAACTATAACTAACGTGCAATCTGCAGTTCATTCTGTGGAAATGCAGTGCTACCTCCATTTTCTCCCTAGGAGAGTGGGAAATTGAGTTTCTACCATAGTTTATTTCAATATTTCCTGCCATCAAATTATATGGAGAAGTAATCCTTTGTATTTCAGCCATAATCTTATTTTCAACAAAAAAGTCTACAGTACATGAACAGTATAACACAGTCTCCTCAGGTGATCTATGTCTCTTGTTTTATGCTGCCCAGACTTGGACATATTTTCATATAAACAAGATTCCCTTCTTCCTTAAAATAATTGTTAGTTTGATAAATTTTGCTCCATGAACCCCACCCCCTAAATCTGTCTTTAAAGATGACTAGATTAATTGATTATGAAGTTGCCATATGGCAGGGATTCTCTTAAAATTCCATTAAGAAATGAAGAATAACACTGTATCTGCAGTAACAGAGCAACAACCCATATTCACTCCCCCACCCCAAGAATTCATTGTGTGTTCTGCTGCAGCTTAACTAATAATGTGCCACAAAATGAAACCAGGAAAGAAATACCTTCAGTTCTGTGTACGGTATTTTTAGAACATTGGATTTCTCCTCCTTCCTGCTAATAACATGCTATGATTCAAAATACAATTTAAAGAGAAATCCTACACTCAATGCTCTGGGAGTAAGCACTTAATTCTGAGTTAATAGATCTTAAGCTCCTTGTTTTTTAGATGAAACATTTTGAATATACACCCTCCCAAAGATGAATAAAACTGAGTCAAAGGCAATATGCCTGTCACGTATTTGGCAAAGAAGGAGAAGAATGAAAACAGTGGTTGAAAAGCAAGCAAGGCTTTTTCACATATTTATCTTTGTGCTTCATTAATAGCATGGTAGGGAAAAGCCAACATGAAAATTATTCTTCATTGATATATTATGCTTGAAATCTCCTTACTTCAATCTAAATGAGAGTTTAAAACATCTGCTTCATAAAAGCTAAATGCGTAAATGGTCTATAACTCTAAGCTTTCTAAATAGATGAGCTTGCAGACATTTGAGAAGAAACCAATAATGAGAAAACTATCCAGATTGACAATTAAGGAAGGTTAAGGTTAAGTAAATTAACAGCTGCTCTATGCTATCTACATGCAAGTAAATCCAACCACCCTGAGGCATGCATATGGTTGGATATTCTCCTGTATGAAGCACTAATACGGGAGAACATGAGTCTTGCCAACTTCTGCAGGTCTCCAGGATGCACATATTGTATTATAATTTGCTGATTTCTGCAATCAAGATATGATACCTGTTGTCAAATGCTAACAAACAGATGAGATTTTTCCCTTCTCTGCCACTAAATCTTCTCCAAAGTACAACTCTGAATAGATTAATACTACTCTGAGGAGTAACTGTAAAGATGGCCCAATAGGTTCCAATAGAAGAGTAATTTAAGGCTCATTCACCTTCCTTCCTTCCTTCCTTCCTTCCTTCCTTCCTTCCTTCCTTCCTTCCTTCCTTCCTTCCTTCCTTCCTTCCTTCCTTCCTCTGTTGTGGTATTTTTACCATTTTTTTTAAATGAGCACCTACCCCTTCGTACAAAATCATGTCTGAAATCATGACAGAGCAGAGCCAGTCTGAGGATTCATCTTACTGAGTTTCCTAATTCTGAGCACCTGCTATTTAGTTGCATAACAAGAACAGCATAGAATTCCTTTGCTGCAGTGTTCATTCCTCAGCAGAAGATTCCCTTCCTAAGCTAGCCAAGGTAATATACTGTAAAATATTATACTGAGATTAATGCTGAGATTACATAATTGGCAATATCAATTATTATCCAGCTTCTATATACAGAATAGAGTGTATTCTTAACATGGCATTCTGCTAGGGTGAAAATAGTAGAGAAAAGACAGGGATACTGCTTGGTCCTCATAAAATCAGCCATTTTAATTTATGCTGTACAACTGTATGAAAGCAGATTTTCCTATTCCAAGAAAACCTAATAGAAATGTTTTCATTTTAAGTTTATGAAATAATAATAATAATAATAATAATAATAATAATAATAATAATAATAATAATAATAATGCTTTGAATCGCACATACTGTATGCATGAAAGGTGTCCTTCTTAGAACTCCCTTTGAAGACAAAACTGTAAATAATATAGAATGTAACTCCCTCCATATGGCTGATGAGACTGCTTCAGCCACATATTATCTACATTCCAGACAGTGCAATGGCTTATGTACAATTTTAAAAGTGTTTTTGATTTTTAAAACCCCACATGATTTGGCCCTTAAGTTTTATATCTTTTCAGGCAAAACTATCCTATCCAGTTGGGGATGTTGACGGGAGCTTGGAGGCACTGTTTCTCCACAATGGCTCCCTCTGAGGGAATGAAGCTGGAGTTGCTGTTTCCAGTTGGGAAAAGCTGCTACAGTCAGGCAGAGGTGTTTTCCACCTCCACTTTCCTAAGGCTCAGCTCCTGTCCCATTTCATAAAGGAATGTAAAGGTTTATACCCCAGAAGCTTGAGTGAAGATGGTTTCTTTCTTTCTTTCTTTCTTTCTTTCTTTCTTTCTTTCTTTCTTTCTTTCTTTCTTTCTTTCTTTCTTTCTTTCTTTCTTTCTTTCTTTCTTTCTCTCTCTCTCTCTCTCTCTCTCTCTCTCTCTTTCTTTCTTTCTTATCTTCTCTGCCCCTCCCCCTTTACTCACAAGCACCCATGCTAGTGTTCAGGTTTCTGGCTAATGGAGCCACTTTCAGGCATGTGCCAAGATCCATAAGCAGCCTCTCAGCCTACAAACATTTGGGTGTGAAGGCAGTGGCAGTGGTGGGATTCAAATATGCGAACAACCAGTTCTCTGTGTAGATGCCACTTCTGGAAGTCCATTCTGGGCCTGGGCAACAAAAAATTAGCTACTGGTTCTGCCGAAGTGGTGCGAACTGGCTGAATCCCACCACTGTGTATAGGAGAGAAAAAGAAGAAGACAATAAGCAGATGAGAAAGCAGAAAGTGATGTCTGGGATACAATTATTACAAGCAAGCAAGAGCTATCAATCAATTGCTAAGATCACATGCTACAAGCCGCTCATTGTGCTGGAATTCTTGGCTTGGAGCTTGGTAACAACTAGAAGAAATAACCACACTGAGGCAGCACCTAATCCCAAAAATTGCAAGGAGGGAGGCAAAGGCCACTTTAAACCTTCAAGACTTTTACTTCTTATAATGACTAACCATTTATGTGGCCACATCAATTTGCATGGGAGGATGGAGTTAAACCAGGGCAAGAGGATAGATGTGTGCTACAATAAGGTATATTATAGTGTTATCTTCAATGCCAATGATGGCAAATCTTTTGGGCTTCGTGTATCAAAAATTCTTCAGCCTCATTGCCACTCAAAAAGGCCGCTTCTGCCATTCCCCAAAGTTTATGAGCCTTGGGGAATGATGTAATTGTCCCATATGGTCCTGTGCTCCCCGGGATTTGCTGTGTGCTACTTACCTTCAGGCAGTGTTCCCTTTCTGTTGATGGGTGCCTGTGGTCTATTCAAGGCTCCTCTGGGATGTGAGGACTTCATTCTTGAAGCAGATTCTCAGAATGCTCTTTTGTGACCTCTGCAGCCTCCGAAAACTGTGTAAAAGCACACCCTTTATTGTATGATTTTTGGAGGCTCTGGAAACTATACAAGATAATGGCCTCCTTATGCAACTTCTGAAGGCCATGCAAGAGTACACTTTATTTTTGCGCAGCCTCCATAGCTTCCAACAATCACATGAGAACAGGTAATACTTTCAAAAATCATTGTTGTTGGAGGTTGGTGAATATTGGAATGTCACCCTAAATATCATGGCATATCATCTTTGACACACATGTCATATGTGCATAGGACCCATGGTGGCGCAGTGGTTAGAATGCAGTATTGCAGGCTAACTGCCCACAACCAGGAGTTCAATGCTGACCAGCTCAAGGTTGACTCAGCCTTCCATCTTTCCGAGGTTGGTAAAATGAGGACCCAGATTGTTGGGGCAATATGCTGACATTGTGAACCACTCAGACAGTGCTGTAAAGCACTATGGGGTGGTATAGAAGTCTAAGTGCTATTGTTATACATTTGCCATCACTGATCTACACTGTGGTGAGCCAGTCCTTGGAAAACAAAGCTCCCTCACACCCCTGGATGTTAGCCTGGTGCCAACCATGATATCTTTTGGCAGTCAAAACTATTGGGTGCTCTTTAGAAATTAATGCTACAAATCTTGTTGGGCATCTATGGTTATGGGATGTGATATTGACATTGTTTTCATTTTAATTACATATTCTGTTATTTTTGATTTTGTTGTTTTGTGATTTATATTCAACAGAATATAAATGGTATGACTGAATAAGGATCTTACAGAGAAAAATTCAGATAAAAGGCACCACATTAGCTGCTTCTTATTAATGTCTCTTTGAAGCATTCTCTCTCCTGCCAAAATAACTCTGCCTGTTCTCATACAAAATGTTGCCCAAATCACATTACCTCAATTCTCCCACTTTAAAATAATGCAGAAGATTACAAATCTGAACTGAAACCTTATTTAGCCTTGTTTCTGTTGTAAGGGCTAAAACTTAACTATGGACTGTTTTTTCACTGCGTTTTAAAATCAAAAATAGTATAAAAATATGCAATATATTTTATTTTAAAAGAAAACAAAGCAGAATATAAAAACCTGTCTCCTTTATTTTTATAAGGCATTCAACCAGGCATATAATATGTTTCAGAAATATAAATAGAGGGGTGGCAATAGCTTGCCAAGAACACCATTTTTTTTAAAAAAAGATAATCTTGTTTATCTTGTATAGTTAACTAATATCTAGTATATCCAAGGTGTTGGAAAAAATTATAAGTGAATGGCTGAACACACCCACAGCACAGGGTATAATTTTTAGCCATACTGAAGACAAGAAAAAACAACCCAATAGTTATTATGGCATATTATTTTCTTTGTAATCTCCCCAAGATATCTAGTAAGATAATTTAATAGCTAAAACATACTTTGACTAGCAATTTTACATCATGAAAGAAAATTATACTACATTACTCATGTAAGCTTTCATAATTCAAACACAAAAATAGTTTGATTCTGAAGCAATTTAATGACAAAAGTTCAAAAGAAATGTTTGTGACTGGTGAAGTGCGTAGGGCCACTTTACAGCTGCACAAAACAGAATTGGATTTTACTGTTATATATATATATATATATATATATATATATATATATATATATATATATATATATATATATATATATATATATATATATTACTATTATTATTACACATACAACAACTTGAATTCACAGCTCCAGTTCTTAATATAGCTTGTTTGCTTGTTTGTTAGATGTATACCCAATCTTTCCTTAGGGAATTCATGATGGTATAGATATGACTCCTTCATCCAGTTTTATTCTGACAATCGCAAGCTGGTGAGATAGATTTGGTTATAGGTACAGGGAGGGTGAGAGTGTCCAGGAGTTTGCATTGCATAGATAGGGCCATGGTTAGCCTCATAACTACTACAACCTAGTGATGGCAATGGTCCTTCCTTCTTTGGACTGAGAATGGAGAAAACAAATCGACTACATGAACATCACAATGACCCATAATTAGCTTGTACAGATGGGGCTTATTCACAGTCATAGAGCTCCTGGGGACCCTCCCCCTAAGCCAGATTCTACATAGCAAAAGCAGAGGTTTTGCAGTTTTCTTTGTAGTGATTATAGGCTCCCATTTCCCTCATTACACACCAGATATTATTGAAGTAAAGCCAAAACAAGTTAGCAAGCCAGTTGGAGGACAAATTGATTACACTGTCAGTGAAGGAAAAATTGAGTTCGTTAAACTATAAATTTATTAACAGAATATGAATCACAGTCAGTCTATGCTGCGTCTCAACCCTTTCCACCCTGTAGTTAATATTCTTGACTCTTTCGTGAGTTTTCCAGGTGGTAGTTTCCTTCATGTTGAATTTCAAAATGTAGTATTCAACCAGAAAGATAATGCAGGAAGATAAACAAATGCTTAAGACAAGGGTCATATTGCACTAAGTTTTTGAATACTGCCATTACTTACATTGAGTAATACTGATTATTATTCAGATTATTCTTGCTACACGAGCAAAGATCACCAGAAAGAATGGATATTGTAGCATATCTTAGACTGGTCTATACCTTAGAGTACTTGACATTAGATTGATCTTTACCAGTGTTTCTCAACCTTGGCACCTTTAAGATTATGGACTTCACCTCCCAGAATTTTCCAGGCAGCATGCTGTGAAAAGTATAATAACTATGGCATGGACCAGTCCACTAATTTCTTCAGTGAGATTGGACCTATTTGAATCGGCCACTCTAGGCATCTTATGCTCCAAATGGTTTCCAGTGAACAGGTTAGGAGTTTCCTAACATTGTGGAGTGTAGCATACACCTATCCTCAAAAGAGTAGATTAATCTCTGGAATAATCAGAGGTTATAAAGGGCCATGTTCTTTCCTTGTGTGGTGACCTAGAAGTTCCTTGATTTATTGAGAGAGAACAAGTGCCAAAACAGACATCTGGAACAACACTGACAAAAGACAAAGAGTGAACCTTTTGCAGAAGGATAAGATGCTATTATTCTTTAAAAGGCCATTGATAACTCCCTCCATAAGAGGGACCTGGCTGATGATTATTCAGTCTCTTGCGTTCCTTTTGGAGGAACTTGGTGATAAGATAGAAGGACTCTAGAAGCAACAGACCATTTGGACCATTTTGTGACTGACTACACCAAACATTGCAGTCATTTAGTAAATAAGCAAACAGGTACTAAGCAATCATTGTATGAACATGCCTATAACTTTTTCTCTTAATGTAATTTGTGTCCAAAAGTTAGGGAATTCTGAGTCAGTGGCAATAATAAATTAATAAAGTGAAAAGAACAAAAAAGCTAGCTAGTGCAGTTCAATACCTCTGGTAGGCATTAAATTGAAACAGCTTTTTATAATCTGATGAAAAGTTATATCTGTATAATGTTTAACTTGTAATTCTTGCCCCTAACAGTCCCATAATGAATCATCATTGCCAAAATATCATAACTTGGTGACAACTAGGCAAATTTCAAAATTATACCATTATTTTTTTCATTTAAAATGCTTACAGATAGAACAACAGTTCCTCTTTTTAAAACATAGTAGCCAAGGTTAAAAGTCACTGATTCAGCAAATACATTTAAGTATAATAACTGCCTAGTGTCATGCTATCTGATGTGTGGTGCCAGTATGTTAGTTAGTATGGCACAGATCTATTTGATAGTGTATCTACTTGTCAGCAGAACCCAGTTTCTGTTTCAAGGCAGAATATTCAAAACAAGATTAGCTGGAAATCTGTCTCTTATTTTTGTACTGCTCAATGGCAGTACAGCCTTCACGCAGTCCATCTGTGTATCTGAGTTCTATTCTTCTTATGCTTGTCAGGTGCTAGTCATCTTTGTCCTCTTATAACCAGAGACATGGTATAGGTAGCCTAGTCACAGTACCACACTCTACTGTGTGGTACATCTTTGCTTCTAAGGTTGGGCTAAGTATATATGCTATATATGTAAGATCCAACTTTGCTCTAGAACAAAGGGGAGAAGTTTGATTTTTGCCAGGTGTTTGGACTTCAGTTGCCATCAGCCCCAACCAGGAGGACCAATGCTAAGAGTCTGTGAGAATTGTATTCCATAACATCTGGAGGAGTCTGGAGTTATCTGATCCTTTATTGACTTCCTTCAGAATGTAAAATGCATGAACAGAGTCAGTTGCATCTGTTCATTTAGGCATGAAAGCTGGCAGAGTGACTATAGACTAGACTGAATATACTGCTTTCTGTTGTCCTATGAGGGCATTATAAAAATATTCCTCTACATCACTTTTCCATGCCCATATAGGGAGAAGTCAGTGGGGTTCTTGCACCATACACTCCACTGTTCTCAGATGACATTGTAAAAAAATACGCTGGCAGAGAATACAAAGCTTTTTTATTGCTTTTTATGTTTGATAAAGATTCTAATATTCTCCCAGGTTGCTAGATTCTGTGCTTCTATTTGTTCTGTTTGTCTTTTTAGATGATGATGATGTTGTTGATGATGATGATATCTATTCAATCCTGTTAAACTCAGCAATTCTATGGATCAGCTCTCTCCACATTTTCTGATCTTGTATGGCTTCTTTCAGATGCTTTATGTTCTGACTGGTATCAGCTTTGATGGTGTCTAGCCACCATCTTTTTAAAGCAGCATTGTTTTCTTTTACCACTGATCATCCTGAATGTAAACTACAAACATCAAATAGTGAATGTGAGCACATCACGTGGCTGAAGTAAGTAAGGCAGAATTTTGTGATTTTGCCTTCCAATGATATGTCAGGTTTTATACACTCCAGTGCTTGCTTGTTTGCCACATTTGCAGTCTAAGGAACGTGCAAGACCCTTCTCCAACAACACAAACCTTGCCAAGAAAAGTGTATTGAAACTGAATTATATTTTTCTTAATTATCACCACTACTACCTCTCTCACAGTTTTATGTTATTTAATTGTATTTTATGCTTACTTTTGTCTTTTCATTATATCTATAGATTTTAGGTGCATGTGCTTCTGTATATATTTGATACACATATTTGATCCTATACAATATTATGTTTTCTGGCAATTAGTCAGGATAGATAGAAAGAAAGAGAAAGAAGAAAGAGATTAATTAATTTAATTCCATGAAAAGGAAAATACTTTCTTTATGTCATTGGCATCCTTCATTTTTATGCCAGACAATTTTTACTTCTCTCAGGGCTATTGAATTACCCAGTCTGAGTTTTGCTAGCAGATTGAGCTGCCAAAACCTCAATACCTTTAGATGGTAGTAATGAGTTAAGAGGGTTTATTGTCTCTTTGCTGACATCTAGCAATTGTCTGGATTTCGCAGTACAGGTCAGGTGGTTTTTAACTTATTTTTATTTCTATTAATGCTACTCCTACACCATTTAGCCTGCTGTATCAGTAGGATAAAAATATATTAAAGGTGAATTAAACAGGTCATTCTGCATTAACGTACCTCAAGGGACAAAAAGTATTCCCTTTTATTCTGGGGCAAAATGATCCAGATAATCTTATCAATGGACAGTCTGCTCATCCCTCATGTTAGTAACATATTTATGTATTGGCTAAACTTAAATCATGGTAGTAACATTGCATAATAAGGTATGACAAGCTGAAAAGTTTAATTACATGATGTTTTTAAGCAGTACTTTTTCATTCTGCTGGGTGCTAAAATGAATGTCATCAGTGTCAGTCTAGGAGCTCTGGATATGCTAAGGTGAGGAATTGGTCCTTTTAAAGGAACCCTAAGCTTGACTGAAATCATGCTGTCATGCACATTCTGGATGCTTGTTGTCTGACACACATGGGAAGTTGTCTGAACTAAAACAACTGGCTTGGTGTGCATGGCTGAATAAGGAGGAAGGGCTCCTTATGTAAAGCTGATTGAGTTTCCTAGAAGGAATACAGGAAATTCTACAAAAACAGGTATTCATGTAGGTGAAACAATGTGAGTCCACACCCTGTGGTTAATAGTGCTGGAAGCACTTCCAGAAAGGGCAGTTTTGTTCACCTCGGCTTGTTTTCTTGATTTTTAAAACTTTCAATTATGTATTGCTTTGTGATAAGCGATTCTATGTACACTGCTTTCCTCTCATATCATTCAAGTGCATCTCATGTTATTTGGGAGCCATCATTTGACTCACTGGTTTGGATGGGCAATTCTGAGGTGGACAACAGAAAAACTGGCTTAGGGCTGTGTATGAACAATCCATTATGGTTTTTTCATCTAACCATAGTTAAAATGGTTAGAGCCTTGGTGGAGCAGTGGGCTAATGCCTCCTTAAGTAACACCAGCTGCCTGCAATCAGTGCAGGTTCGCATCCCACCAGGCTCAAGGTTGACTCAGCCTTCCATCCTTCCGAGGTCGGTAAAATGAGGACCCAGATTGTTGGGGGCAATTAAGCTGACTTTGTAATAATGCCGCTTGGGGGGCCCCAAAAGCCCTAATAAGCAGGCATATACGTAGAATGAAGGCTACTGCTAAGCTTGTAAGCTGCCCTGAGTCTTCGGAGAAGGGCGGGATATAAATGGAATTAAAAATAAAATGAGCAAGAGCTTAGTGAGATTTATAAAACCAGCCAATATATAATTTGGAATTAGGAATTGGTTGTTAAATACAAATGATGGATTATTTTGGGTAGCACACTGTTGTAATTTAGCAGTCAACAGGAACAGAAACAGACCAGAATTCTTAGCTGGACATAATAAAATCAAACTTGGTTAGGGATGGCCCAAAATAAGGGAATACTATGAATGGCCATGCTAACTCAGAATGATTCACTTGCTACAATTAAAACCATTTCCTGTGTGTACCCAAAGAGATAAATGTCATGTCACAAATACTCATCTGAACCATTAGCAATTAGTGAACAAGAGCTCAGAAGGACTTAACTAGCCAGATGTTATGTTGTCATACAGCCATAAAAATAATTAGCTGTGGAAAACAGTATTTAAAAAAAGACGTTGTACACCTGTAGACATACTTGCTTTTACACTGCTGCTTTATTCATTCATTTATTCATTTAAACTCTGTTATAAGCTAGGGTACTTAAGACCTACAGGTGGTTGTTTCCTTAATGGTATCAACTTTTTAACCTTAACCTGGTCACAGTGAGGATACGTGGTATCTGGCTCAGAAGTTGCTGCACCAAATCAAGCAGTCTCCTCTCCTGATATTATTATGATGATTCATTGCACAGTCAGCCAGATGTTGGGCCTGGTTTTGGCATTTTTGTCCACCTATTATTAATTCTCAAACTGGTAATAAGGTTAGTAGCTGTTGTGTAAACAATATCTTCAAGCAGGCTGGCCAGTCTTCTCCAAAGAGACAAAGCTCTTCCCCTGGATGGCAGTCATAAAATTAGAAGGAAATAGTTTTAAATTGCATATATAAAAGATTCACATCTGAAAGCAAAAAAAATTGTTGGCATTTATTGTGCTATAACCAAATCCTTTGTGTGTGTGTGCATGCATGTGCATGTGTGTGTATAACAAATATTGTTCTTTTGTAAGGAATGGGATGACATCCATATTTCCAGAGGGTGTCAATTATAGTTTTCAGGAATAGAATATAGGAATAGAATTTCTAGTGGGTAATGGGTGAAAGTGCATAGTATTTAATATGTGTGTACTAGCAGTGACCAGGAAAGGACCTTGGGAAAACAGACAAACATATTCTGAACACTTTCCAATTAAATACTGAGGAATTTCAGATTACCACAGGAGTATTTGACTATCACAAATTGAGTCCAGTGGGAAGCTGAAAGGGAATGAAGGCAATGAGCCTTGGTGGAGCAGTGGGCTAATGCCTCCTTAAGTAACACCAGCTGCCTGCAATTAGTGCAGGTTCGAGTCCCACCAGGCTCAAGGTTGACTCAGCCTTCCATCCTTCCGAGGTAGGTAAAATGAGGACCCAGATTGTTGGGGGCAATTAAGCTGACTTTGTAATAATACCGCTTGGGGGTGTGTGAGTCAATGTGAGCCAATTTTAACTGAATGTATGAATGGTTTTTAGTTCAATATACTTTAATTTTTTATGTATCACTGATTATTTTCCATTTTTTGTTAGCCTCTCTGAGCCACATGGTGAGTGATACACAGCCAGACAGACAATTTCCATTGGTGGAAGTCTTGCCTGTCCAATTCCTGCCTTTGGGCTTAATCTAATAATCATCTGTGAAAGATTAGTCTCCACAACATCTTACAAAGACATTATTATTCCATAGCTCTTTAAAATACCCAAAGACATAATGTCTTGGTAACATTGTAGCCCACACACTTCCATTGCTACAGCATTTGTTCAGGTTTTTAAGATACCTGTTAACAGAAGCCACTTGAAATAAAAATACGAAGAGGTAACATATACTGTACTGTTTTTAATTGTCTGACTGGTGAGTTGAAGGGAGCAATGATAGTTCATGGGTCCTTAATCTATGAGGTTGACAGCAATGAAAAGTATAAATCGGCTTCAAATGCTTTCACATAACTGAAGAGGGAAAATGATAATGGTGTGAAAGTGCCCATTGGTTATATTATATTGCTAGCTACAGTCTATGGAATGTAGGCAGTGCCCAGCTCTGAGGAAAATCTGAAGACATGATCAGCCAAAAAAATGTAAAATTGCAAAAGTAACAAAAACTAATTTAATATTTGATCCTCAAATTTGGTGCCCCAAATTTATTGAGCTAGTTTATTGTCTACAAGTAGGATACTTCACAGGTAAATTACCTCTTCTGCCATTTTATAATAATTGTTTTGCAATTTTGCTTCTGAGAAGAGCAAAAAAACAAACAAACAATCATGGCAGAGAACTATAGGAATGTTCTTTAAAATATATATATTCCTTGAGCAACAGAATGATTTAAGCAGCAAAGATATTGGTACATGAGACTGAGTACAGAACATGCAAGAATGGAGAAAAGAAGGGAAGGCTAGACTAGACTGCAAGATGTTAAACACATTTTATTTTGTTTAAATCCTCAAGAATAAGGATTTCCTGTCATGTGATTGTGAATATTTCTTACTTTTGCTGAGACTTCACTCTTCTACCCCACCTCCAGTGTGGGTGTTGGCAGCAGCTCTGACTGACTCATTTGCTGAAGGCTGTGTTAAAGCAGGGGCAAATTTTATTTTCCTCACAATTCAAGGACAAGAGAAAGCACATTACTGCAGATGTAAGGGAGAGTTCTGTATTAATGAAGGACTTCTGCATCCAAATTAATAGCATCTGAAACCACTATGAAGAAACCTTATTTAAACAGAACGAAGTGCAAAGGAAGCTGACACCATGGCTGGGTATTTGATCCAATATAGCTTTACTGTAAGTGTCAGCTCTTGTTTTATGAGGGCCCTAACTGGTAGAGATAAGTTGGAGCTGTAATCCTATACCACAATATGATTTATTTCTTTTTTTGTAATATTTTATTAATTTTCTAATTTTACATTTAAGTATTTAAAAAGCAACGTGATGGCTGGGTAAATCAATAATTCAGTAACATACAAAAATCTTTAGTACAAATCTCAAGCTACCATATCAAATATTTCTTCTCTTTTTCCCTTAATATCTACTGTCTCATATTTGAACTAATACAGTTCTTATTATATAAATCAAGTAAAAATAGCATACATTTATCAATAAATTTTTAGCTTATACATATCCTAGTTACTTTAACATTTAATCTTTATAGACAATCAATGTCCTGTAATTAGTTTTTCCCAATTTTTAGTTTCCTATTAATATTTAAATTTAACATTTGATATTTATAATTTCCAAGTTTTAAGTAACCAAAGTTTCCTTTATCACAATTCATAATAAAGTCTAATATTCAAGATACACATCTTATCTATTTGAGTATATTCTATTTCCCACCATCTTACATCATCTAGTTAATAATACAATATAACATTCTTATTTTCAACTAATTTCCAAAAGTCTTAAATTTAATGACCAAATTTTCCCCTATTTCAATATCAAAATTTCCCTCTTTTCCCCTTAATATCTATTATCTCATATTTAAGCTAATACAGTTCTTATTATATCAACTAAAACATGTTTATTACATTTATCAATAAATTTTTAGCTTATACATATCTTAATTACTTTTACATTCACTTTATAGACAATCAATATCCTACTTATTTGTTTTCCTCAATTTTTAATTTCCCATCAATATTCAAATTTAACTTTTAATATTTATACTTCCAAGTTTTAAATGACCAAAGTTTTATTTATCTCAATTCATAACAAAATCTAGTATTCAAAATACACATTTTGTCTATTTGAGTATATTTTATTTTAATTAGTAATATAAAATCCTCTCTAATAAATTAAAACTCCAATTTTCTTCAGCCTTATTCTGGCTTTCTTCCTTTGCCAGCTTGCCTTCCATGTCAGTGCTTTTAAGTCATCAAATAGATCTCCCTCTGTTGTTATATATATTATTTGAAATAAAAGAGACCATCCAGTTGCCATTTTTGGGAAGGGCTAGTGAATTGTCTCTCTATTATTCCAGATCCCCATAGTTGTCCTGATGTTTGTCTTCCCTTTGGTCTGTTCTTCTTCTTGCTTCTCAAGTTTCTTCTGGTTTATATAGAAAGTCTTTTCCATTTTCAGTGTTGTCAGTCCCTTTTCTGGATTTTCCTTTGACTGTATTTGTTGGTCAGTTGAATCTTCTATTATAGTATTTAATTGTTCCACTTCTTCTGTTATGTTCTGCATAGTTGATTCTTTAAATGTAGTCAAAATTTGGCTTCATATATCTAGGCTGACATTTTGTTCTTTTCTGTAGCATCTTATTTCATCACAAGCTGAAAGAATGGTTTCATGTATTGCTTTGAACATAAAAAGAATCTGTTCCCAGTCTTCATCCATATTCTCTTAATGGTGTGTTAAATTGAGAACTTTAAAGTCAGAGAATGAAAATAATTTTATAATTGAGTATAGAACACAGCTGAGCTTCTCACAGCTGATATTTGTCAAGGTTGAAAAAATCTTATCTGTAGTCTGGACTTCAAGCCAAGTCTCTTTTAGACAATAACAAGTTGTAATATCAAACTTGGCCACAAAATGTCACCAATGCCTTTTAAGGTTTTTTAAGTCCAAATTTTTTATAATCCTTTTTCCAATTTTATTTTTTTTGTAAATAAAACCAAAGTCTTCAGTAAAGATAAGAAATCTTTTGGTCCCCAAATTTTAGAAGCATATAAATCCAGTTAATTAAGGTTATTCTTTCAGTGTTTTAACTCCCCTGGATAGTCAGTCACCACTATTCTTAGAGGGTGGGATAGAAGTTCCCTTCCCTCTCTCCTCATAGTGGGGAAGATACTTTTGGCAGCTTTTACAGGAAAAGAAAATACTTAGGATTGAAGAGAGGTTCAGAGCTCATCCAGTCTCATCTGCGCTGCTTTAGAAGTGCCTGGTGGAAAGTTTGACTTTGGCTGTCTGCAGTCTAGTGACGAGCCATATTTCTATGGCTGGTCTTTCGTCCACCAGTTTGGAGGGCTGCCCCAGATTGAGCAGAAGGGCTACCTCCCTCCTGCAATCCAGCAGGGGGCCCCTCCTTGCTTGTTGCCCCTACAGGGTGACTCTTGACCCTTTCCAGGGTCCCCCAGTGGAGCGAAACTGAACGCGGAAGATAGAAATTGCTTTCCAGCATCCACGGCAGCCGCGATGGCAAACTGGAAGTCACAATATGATTTATTTCTGTATTGCTATGTTGCACCAACCTGGCCAATATGATTTATAAAAATTGTTTTGCGACTTAGCAGGATTCATGAACCTAGATAACAGGGTTTATTCAAACTATGGTTTAGCAAATTAACATGATCTGTGAACCTGATCACAATGTGCAGCCCGCAAATTAACTCACATTTTCCTTAACATGGTTGGATGTGTCATAACGAAAAGAGGAAATACACTACTCATTAAGTTGGTGGTACTAGTAAAAAAGTAAAGTTGCCTTGAATGGAGCTTAACGTCTGCTGACTTACATGGATATATTCTGTAGTTTTTCTGGATATGATAAAAATTTCATGATATTTCTCAGGATAGGAAGAATATCATATCTTTGGTATTGGATACAACTGTTGGGAATACCATGAATAGCCAACAAAACAACCAAATGGATACTCAAGCAAATCAACTCAGACTTGAGGCACAAATGATCAGGCTCAAATTATCCTATTTATGTGCACCCATTATGTGAAGATTCAACTCCCTGGAGAACTCTCTGGAGAACTGGGAAAGGTGGAAGACTTAGTTACAGTGTTGATCAGTGCATTGTTGAAAGATAAAGTAGGGACAGATTGTCATAGATTGGTTGTTGAGAGTCAACACTGATTTGATGGCACATCAAGATGATCATTCTAATCAGCCCAGGTTGGCCAGGCCTTGGGAGGCCTTGACAAATTCTCCGGCTTGTCTTATATCTGATACACTTTTAATTTATGAATAACAAATCTCTTCTTCTATATGGTATTATAAGTATAAGCATTTTCCCCTCTGGGCTATGTGTCTAGGAAATAGGTTTCCTGTTATCACATGTGTGGTGCACTTTTAAAAGACCTGTTGCACTTTGAGTGACCGTTACAATTATATCCACCATCATGTGGTGGATATAATTCAGGCAGTTTAAAGAGTTACACTCAGAGGCCAGAATAGAAAATAACCCGATCTGCAGGACATTGTAGTAGATCTGTGCTTTAAGCGGATATTTTCAGTGGGCAAATGTTCAATCATCAAGTTTAAATCCTGAACTAAGCTAAATGAGAGGTAGTGAGATTATTATAGAAAATAATTGTTTCTACTTAGGCTTTTAATCTTGGCTTTGTTGCTTCATTATCAGTAGCCTATGGTTAGAACTGGGTCCCCTCTGTTCTGATTAGAAACTGTTTTCATTTGATTCATTGAAAGAATGAAACACATCACATTGGAAACTTCTACTACAGCAGTTTGCAACCTGTGAGTTTAACAAGGTTGTTCAGATCAGGAAACTGACTTCTCAAGAAGACTAGAACTACGTTTTATTGCAATAGGCTATAGTAATAGAGTCTTGCGAAACTGACTGTGATTTTCCTCACCTCCCTCTTATACATCTATGAGCCAGAGAAGAGCCAGCCTGAGTCTCTGCCTAATACTATCTCCTTTCTCAGGGCATGATTTTTTCTTTTTTAGTTCTGTAATGGCTTTTGAATACTTCTCTGAAGGCCATTCTCCATCATTCTCTACACCAACTGAGTCAAGGTTGACTCAGCCTTCCATCCTTCCGAGGTAGGTAAAATGAGGACCCAGATTGTTGGGGGCAATTAAGCTGACTTTGTAATAATGCCGCTTGTGTGTGTGTGTGTGTGTGAAAGCCCTAATAAGCAGACATATACATAGAATAAAGGCTACTGCTAAGCTTGTAAGCCGCCCTGAGTCTTCAGAGAAGAGCGGGATATAAATGGAAATAAAAAAAAACCTGGGACCCAACCTGTATGTTAATCTACAAACAGCATGGTCAAAATATTAGTCCAGAGCTCCATAGAACTCAGTATCCTATTTCCTATAGTGACCCACCTGAGGTTTTGGCCCTTCCCCTCTATTTTTCCAATTCTGGAGCTGAATTGGATGGTATTTGTTCTGTGATATCGGTACCTGAAGTTTCTATTTAACCCTCAAAAGTATCAGTGCCCATTTCACAACTATCAAGGAAACACATTATAATCTTGAGTTCTACTGTTAAAAGAGAAGAATAAATATTTTCTATTGATTTTCTTTAAACCTGTAGTTTGGACACCCACTCTTAATCCTGTAAAATGAATTGGTCAATCAAAAATTTGAAGTAAATAAGATGGCGGTGCCTGGATTGGCTGCGGCTGCATTGGCTCTTGAATTTGAAAACTTTTTGGAGGGATATAAGGGATATTGGCCACATGATCGGGAAGGTTTTAATGTGTTTGAGCAACGTGGGGGAACTAAGCTGCCATACAACCTACAATCTTTGCTGGTATGGTGAGTGCCTCCTCGCCCTCTGGGCCCACTCGCCACCTGCAAGGACCGGGCCTAGGATGGGTTGGCCCCAAACGAGGTGGGGGCGGTCAGGGAGGGGGGGTAGGCCTGACCCGGCCTAACCTACCTCCCAAGATGGGCCACCCTGGGGAGCCTGTTTCCCCTGATTTCAGAACCCTTGTTGAGACCGTTAAAAGTTATTTGTGTCATTTGGAAACAAGATCTGACTCCTGGCACAGTAATGGATTCTTTTGCAAATGAGGGCTGTTTCCAAAGGAGGCAGAGGAGGAGAGGTCCCAGGGCTTATCGAGCAAAGGAACTGGATGAGGCTGTCAGCAGGCCTAGAGGAAGGGAGAGGCTTTTTGAGGAATTGGAGCAGGTGGCAGCGTGCTCCAGGGGCAAAAAGGAGTGAGGCCCCTTTAAGGAAAAAGGTGGAAGAGACAGGATCAGAAAAAGGAAAGAAGGGGAGGTTGTCATGCAGGCATCATACAAGCTAATTTGAGGACTAATCCACATGGAGCTCTGTTTCCAACTGTCCTGTTTGCCATTGTTCGCTCCCTAGAGATTAAAATGGTCATTCTGAAACTTGAGCTGGTCACGAACAAGGAGTGTATATTTTTTTTTATTACATTTATATCCCGCCCTTCTCCGAAGACTCAGGGCGGCTTACAAGCTTAGCAGTTGGAGGTGGTGACCCTTTGAGAGCTGTATGCAACAAAATTTCATTTTGATGTATGCCAATTGGTGTATATTTAAAGTGACAATAAAATTATTATCATTATCATTAACAACAACATTATCAGTATTAATATCCCTTTTGGCTTCCAGGAGGGATATGATGAACAGCTCTATGAAAGCAAAGCCAATAACCACAGTAAAGACCAAGTAAGTAGACTGGTTTTTTTTGAAATGTCTCTGAAGAGAACAAAAGATTATGTACATGTGCTCTGGATGGCTATTCTGACAAGGAGGCTGCAGGACAATGGTTTTGTGCAGGTTGGAGTGCCAGGAGATGATGGGATTAGTGAGCTTGCTCATAACTGTGGCCAAGTCTTTTAAAGGACACTTTCCAATTATTTTCAGAAATTGCTAACCCTATCCCTAAGACAAGTTTGAAAGCACCAGGTGAGTTTGTTTTTAATTTTGAATGAAAGAAAAAATTAGTCATAAGCTAAAGAATTTTTTTAAAAAAACTGAAATAAACAGCAAAAAGCTAAATAAGATTTTGATTTAAAAGTGATAAATAGGCTAACGGTCCAAATAAAACTGGAATACTGAAACTTTTACAATAGGATTTTGAAGTTAATTATAAAGAAAAACAGGTTCTCTTGGTTCTGTTTTGGTTTTTATAAGAAAAAGCAAAGATAAAAATGTCATCCTCTAGAGTCTAGACTATGTTTGAAAGATGTTATTGAAGAAATACAAATGTAGAACACAGTGATCTCTGGAGGGCTCAGGACAAGGGATATTCCTCTGTCCTAGTCCTATTAGACCTCTCAGCGGCTTTCGATACCATCGACCATGGTATCCTGCTGCGGCGTCTCAGGGGATTGGGAGTGGGAGGCACGGTTCTTCAGTGGTTCTCCTCCTATCTCCTGGGACGCTCGCAGTCGGTGTTGGCAGGGGGGCAGAGGTCGACCGCGAGGCCTCTCGTTTGTGGAGTCCCTCAGGGGTCGGTCCTCTCGCCTCTCCTGTTCAACATCTACATGAAACCGCTGGGTGAGATCATTCGTGGTTTTGGAGTTGGGTATCATCAGTATGCTAATGATACCCAACTTTTCATTTTGACCCCAAACCACCCCAGTGATGCCCTCAACGTGATGTCCCGGTGCCTGGAGGCGGTCCGGGTCTGGATGGGGAGGAACAGGCTTCGACTCAACCCTGACAAGACTGAGTGGCTGTGCATACCGGCATCACGGGATATTCAGGATATCCCACCCCTCACTATGGGGGGTGAGTCATTACCTCCTGTAGATAGGGCTCGCAACTTGGGAGTCCTCCTAGATTCACAGCTCTCCCTAGAAGACCATATAGTAGCTGTGACTAGGGGGGCCTTCGCCCAGGTTCGCCTGGTGCGCCAGTTGCGGCCCTATCTAGACCGGGATGCCTTACGTACGGTCACTCATGCGCTCATGACCTCTCGTCTTGATTACTCCAATGCTCTCTACATGGGGCTACCCTTGAAGACCACTCGAAGGCTCCAACTGGTACAGAATGCAGCCGCGAGAGTTGTATTGGGAGTTTCCCGATACTCCCATGTCACACCTTTGCTCCGCGAGCTGCATTGGCTACCAGTTGTCTTCCGGGTGAGGTTCAACGTGTTAGTAATGACCTACAAAGCCCTTCATGGCATGGGTCCAGAATACCTTGGGGAGCACCTGCAGCCGGTGTCAACTTCCCTCCGCCCAGTACGCTCCCACAGAGAGGGCCTCCTCAGGGTGCCATCGGTCAAAGAATGCCGACTGGTGGCCCCCAGGGGGAGGGCGTTCTCTGTGGGTGCACCGGATTTATGGAACCATCTTCCGGTCGAGCTCCGGATGGTGCCCGATCTCCGCTCCTTCCGGCGTGATCTTAAAATCCATCTCTTTAAACAAGCTGGCCTGGCCTGATGGGACGGGGTGGGATTTTTATAAATGAATTTCAATTTTAATTTGTATTAATTTATTATGGGCATTGTTTAATCACGTTTTAATAATTTTTAATTTTTGTATCTAGTTTTTATGTATTGCCCTGTTCACCGCCCTGAGTCCTCCGGGAGAAGGGCGGTATATAAATTAAATTAATAAATAAATAAATAAATTTTATTTGACAAGACAGAGATGGTATTGAAAGTGGATTTACAACTGACAGACCAAGAGAATGGCTTAGAAAAGGATCTTCTCTGGATGTACAAATGAAATTAGCTAAAGTTTTAAAATTTAAAAGGGAAATAAAATGACAAATCAAGAGAATGATCTGTATACTTTTTCTTACTGGATTTACAAAAGAGTCTTGTAAAAACTTTGAAGAACTTTGGCTGATGGGACAAAGAAGAAATATAGAGAAATCAAATTGTATAACAATATTTGAATGGACTAAAGATTTACTATTAAAAGTAAAAGGAATATAAAGTTGCTTTATTTGATTAAGGTTAAAATAAGAAATGTTGAATTTTGGCAACCCGTTATGAACTTTCTTTGACACCAGGATGGAAAACATGATACTTTATGAATTTGTTTATAAGTAAGGAATAGATTATAGGATGAACAGATAAATGTTTGTAACCTTAGAGGTAGTGAAAAGTCATTACATTTTTTTACGCTAGTGATGAAGGTTGGAAGTAACTTCTTTATATATTCCTTTTCATTTTGTTATATTCTTACTTTTTTATTTCTTTCTCTTAATTGCACTTTTTACTCCTTTCTATTTTTTAAATTTAGTTTGTATTATGTTTTACTATTATAATCAAAATTCTTAATAAAAATTATACATGGAGCTGCACTGATATTCAGAGCCAAACCTTTTGATCCCACTAGTGTTTAAAAGAAGAACTGCAATTTCTGTTGGAACACATTACATGTAGATTTGGTGAAATTGTCAGACTAATACTAATAGTTGATACATGTCAGTGCAAACTATTGTAAAATGGGAAATCTTCCAGTCAAGCTCAATTCCTAATTATTTAATGGATATACAAATATACTTTTATTGGCAGCAATTTCTTGTGTTGTTTGACTTCTTGGTCTAGCCTACTAACCTAGGAAAACCTGAAATTTCTCAGAAGTTCCCATTTAAATATTAACCAGTGTCATACTGCATAGCTTTGTTGACCAACTGCTGCCCCCCCAAATAATCTTTGCTAACATTTTACCATTTGCCAGTCACAGAGGGAATTACCTTGTAAAACAAATATTTATCCAATATTGTAGTTTTCCTAATCATGTTAAGTATTTTGCAGTAGACTTCTTGGCTATAAATGACTCAAGTAAAAGTCAACTTCTTCTGTTTGATTGGTGCAATTTTAACCTGCTATAAGGTCTTTTTTTCTGTGTCTCTCCTATTTTTGGATGATTAACTTTTAATAACATTTGCTATAGAATAATATGGTTGTTGTAAAATGCATAACTTTATGCAGATACAGCAAATAGGATTGGTCATACATATAGGCAAATCTGTCAGATGAATGCAAATAGCAGATTCCAAAATAACAAATAGAATTATGCTACCAATATGTACTTTAATGCTAAATATCATCAGAATACTAGGTTTAATAGGCAGAATGCTGTATTTTAATATTTTGTTTATTCTCCTAACCATCTTTGTGGCAAAAATGCTTATTTTGTTCTAACTCTAGTACTGATGATGTTTTTTCAACTGCCTAATCACAGTTATGAAATCAGAAGTTGGTGACAGGATCGATAGCAAATCTAGGAACTGAAGTCCACACATCTTTTTTTTATTTTTATTTTTTTATTACATTTATATCCCGAATTATCCGAAGACTCAGGGTGGCTTACAAGCTTAGCAGTAGCCTTCATTCTATGTATGAGATTCAAGGTGCTGGTGATGACCTATAAAGCCCTAAATGGCGAGGGTCCGGGATATTTGAGGGAACACCTGCTGCCAGCATCAAGCTCCGTTCGTTCAGTGCGCTCCCACAGGGAGGGTCTTCTCAGGGTGCCACCGGTTAAAGATTGCCGGCAGGTAACACCCAGGGGTAGGGCCTTCTCAGTGGGTGCGCCTGCCCTGTGGAACCAGCTGCCTGCGGAGCTTAGGACTGCCCCCGACCTCCGTTCATTCCGCCGGGACCTGAAGACCTGGCTCTTCGAGCTCTCTGGCCCAGGCTGAGAATTTTTTAATTTTAATTTTAACTGGGTTTTTTATTTTTCTAAGGGTTTTATTTAATCTTTTTAAATTTGTTTTAACGTTTGTATTGATTTTCTTTTAAATGCCCTGTAAACCGCCCTGAGTCCTTCGGGAAAGGGCGGTATATAAATTTAAATAAATAAATAAATATATGCCTGCTTGTTAGGGCTTTCACACACCCAAGCAGCATTATTACAAAGTCAGCTTATTGCCCCCAACAATCTGGCTCCTCATTTTACCTACCTCGGAAGGATGGAAGGCTGAGTCAACCTTGAGCCTGGTGGGATGCGAACCTGCACTAATTGCAGGCAGCTGGTGTTACTTAAAGAGGCATTAGCCCACTGCTCCACCAAGGCTCATTAAAGTCACTGAGGTTGAAACAACTGTACTACAGCATCACTCCTCAGGTGCCAGGACCATGATTAAAACATTTACAATTTTTAAAGAAAAATAGAGGAGGGGATCCTTTTTCTCCCTGCAAGCACTGTCATATGGAAATGGGCAGAATCACAGCAGTGACAGCAGTGGGCAGACTTACAGCTAAAAGTGGTAGAGTTAGCCATCTTCTTCAGTTTCCCCATCCCCTACTCCTTCTGTTTTAACATTAAATTTCTCATCTCTTCTGTAATATTTGTCTCAGCATTGAGAGGAACAAATAACTTCCCCATTTCTTTCTTTCACTTCACTGATTACCTTTATAGATAGTTTATTGAGTCCTGGATGGCCCAAAATCGTGATAGACCTTCAACTGTTAAAGTTTACATAATATAAAAGTATAGGTGGAAAGAACATTTTAGCTTTTTGAAGCATCTATGTTTCACGGAAGCATGCTTTATTGAAACAATATGAACTCAATTCACCAGCTATCAATAAATACTACAGTATGAGGCTGAAATGAAATCCTATTTATTATAACCAAACAAGAATATTTTCAATAAAGATATAAAACATGGATGGTTGAGTTGGAGGAATTTGGTTTTGTTGTTGTTAGTTGTGAAGTCGTGTCCGACCCATCGCGACCCTATGGACAATGTTCCTTCAGGCCTTCCTGTCCTCTACCATCTTCTGGAGTCCATCTAAGCTTACACCTACTGCTTCAGTGACTCCATCCAGCCACCTCATTCTCTGTCGTCCCCTTCTTCTATTACCCTCAATCTTTCCCAGCATTAGGCTCTTCTCCAGTGAGTCCTTCCTTCTCATTAGGTGGCCAAAGTATTTGAGTTTTAGCTTCAGGATCTGGCCTTCTAAAGAGCAGTCAGGGTTGATCTCCTCTAGGACTGACCGGTTAACCAATAAAAGTTTATTTAGCCACAATTTCCAGCCATTCCTCACCTTGCTTCCTTTTAGTCTTCTTATTGTGTTGCTTCCTAGAAGTTTCTTAACATACTCTCCAAAATAAGTAGTAACTTAATTTTGACAGATACTCTGTTCTTGATTTTTGTGCCTCAGCAGCAGCTGTGCAGAAGATAAATAGCCACGATCACTTGAAGTGATGGTAGGAAGCAGTGATAGAGAGTAGGGGAGCCAAAAGGGCAGAGATGGGGGAAACATAAGTAAATAGAGGAAAGTAAACACACACTACAATCACAAATGTGGATGGACCTGAATTTTGATTGTGTAAATCCAGTTCCCCAATTACAATGGCTGTAACTTTAAGGGCCAGCCACTACCATTTGTTCAGTATTGTTGTAACTTTGAATGGTCACTAAACAAATGGTTGTTAAAGAAGGACTATTTGTAAACATGTCATCAAAACTAGGTTTCATAAAAGTCTGTCACTTCTAGCTGTCCTTCCCCTGGGTGAAGTTCTCTGTAGCCTCACATTCTGAAGTACAGTAGTCACATATCAGAAGTAGAAATAGACTACTACCTCCCGGGATTTTAGTGGAAGTGCAATATTTCTCAAATAGTTGATATTTCTAATTAAAGCACTACCATATTTGTGTTAATTAGTTCAAAGAAAAAAATGGAGAAATACCCTTTTCTAAACTATGGGCCCTATTATGGATTATAAATGTTTAACATAGCATATAAATGAAGCAAATGTTCATCAAGATAGAAAATTATTTCATTATTGAAAAAAATTAAAACAAAAATATTATTTGCCTATATGACTCATATCAGAAAAAGGGTACAAAGCGTTTGATTTATAAAACTTTGTGTGAAGATTTTATTTTACCAGATATCAACGAGAGATGTTGAATTGCCTTGTATATTAACCCTCAATTAAAACCAGAACTTGCATTGATTGACTGTTCTCACAAGGCCCCCTGCACTCCTTACCTTATTGCCATGCGTCTCCCCTCAGGAACTAAAGGTCTTGCTTGGATTTTAGCTCCCTCTTGTCTCTGAGAGATGGTTAAAAGTGATTCTCCTGAAGGATTTCAGCTCAGTACCTGCTTTACACTAAAATCCTTTGGCAGAGCAGGCACAAAGAATTTTCTTTTTTACTTTTATTTATTTATTAAATCTCTGCTGACGATTTCAGCGCCATGCAAGCAGGCATGAAGGATTTTAGTTCTGTACAAGTAGGTACAGAGTTGAAATTCTTTGGCAAGTTCTTTTAGCTACTCTCCAGAAACAAGACGGAATCCTATTGGCAGGTAGCAGCAGCCTGTAACCTTTTCTGCAGGCTTCTCCATTGACTTTTTGGGGAAGCCAGCAGAGAATATTGCAAATGGCAATCACAGGATCATAGCGTGCTTGGTAACTGGTCATAAGTGCAAATGTGTTGCTAAGCATCCAGATTGCAATCACAGATTACAAGGGGGAGGGTTGTGACATAATAAAGATAGGATATAAATGAATAGATTTTGCAGTGGTTGGAAGTGTTTTACATCAAGAGTCCATCATTAATCTGAACCATCTTTAAGAAGTTAACTATCATTCCTTCTCTTTTTTTTACTTTGCATTAGTTTTTATTTTTTTTTACTTTAAAAACTTCTTTATGTGCAGAAATTTTCTGAAGGACAGTATAATGAATATTATTATACACTGATTAAACATAAACATACTTGGTCAGTTTTTAGCAACATATCAATAATTTCCAGTTTTAAAACTATGGTTTAATAATAGCATGATAACATAACATTTCTTTAGGAAGGGCTGGGGATTTATTTGCTTTTGTTTTACTTTTTGTGGATGTCCCTTGTATATGATGGGTTTATGATTTATTAATAGCACAAATAGACATCTCCACAAATACACTGTGTGGAATTGTATAACTGTGTACATCCCAGACTTCATGCTTAATTTAGGAACACCTTTGTTTCAAAAAAGAGAACACATATGCAAGGTTTCTTTGATCTGTATTCCAGAGTCTATAGCAAAATGAAATCAAGTTCACAGGAGTGACATTAGTTACCTCAAAACTTGGTATTTTCTGATTATACTAGACAATGTTCCTAAGTTAATGCATTTTGGTTACTAAAGTGCAGTTAGCTGTTATAAACCAGTGCCAATGGTCCCTTTTGTAGTTAGCAGGAATTTTCACTAAGATAAAGTATAGTCAGCAAACACAGTGGCCCTCAAATATCTGCATAATTAGGGATATATTTCATAAGACAGACACAGGTAGCTAGGAAAACAATGCCGCAAATCCAGATTTTCAGGAGTTGCAACTTGCAAAACAGCTTCAACCTTTTTTCAAGTTTAATTCCTTCAGCTGAGACATATCCTGATATAGCAATTTCTTCAAGACCAAAGTGGTATTTGCTTTCATGTGGTTTAAGGTCTCTTTAATGGCATTAGCCAAAAACTCCTGTCAGTATATGGCAGAGCTCTTGAACAGTTGTTGTATAGCTAACATCAACCATATGCCAACAAGAAGAGTCCTCAGGCTAAACTCTATTGCCTTTTAATAAGCTTCTGAAGTACTTGAGATAGGAAACAGTGAACTTTATAGAACCTCAGTTCATTACTATAATTGTCAAAGGGCAAGATTCTGCTGCCAATTTTATTTGCCAAAATATTGTGGAACAAGTCCTGGTTAACAACTGCCTTGTTTAGTGACCATTCAAAATTACAACAGTGCTGAAAAAGAAATTTACAACTGGTCCTTGCATTTATAACCATTACAGCACAATGATTGTAATATGGTTTGCAGTGTTTCTTTACAGAATATAAAGGCCAAGAGTAGCTTTTCAGCCGAATAATGGATCTTGAGCTACATGAACAGCAATCATATTATTGTTCCAAGCAAACTGCAAAATAGCATAACCTAAGCATATGGGTGAATGGATCTGTACATGAAAAAAAATGTTGGCAACAATTTTATTCCTTGCTGGAAAATACTGCATAATAAAGACTGCTGCAAATAAATTTCTATACAACCCCACTATTAATCATGAATTCCTGTTGCTTGCCAATAATGCTGTCATTTTTTCTTCGGCATTTATAAAATAAACTCTTCCTCCTTCCTCTCGTCACTTTTTTGTTGCACTAAAAATCTTACAAATTTTTCCTCAAGAATGTTTATATCCTGGCTATGAAATTATTTCTGGCTTTCTTGTAACAAATTGAATTTAAAGGACCCATTTGCAATATAAAGATAGTGGTCACTGCATTCTGTGACAACAATCCACAATATCACCACCTTTTACTGATGGATACAATTAATGAAAAGGCCTACAGTTGCTATCAGCTTGCTTCTAAATCCTCTTCATACGTTCTGAATGTGATGAATGCTTTATTCATTCAGATTTTCCTGCTGCAGATATATATCATGCTGAGTTTATGGAGTTCTTTTTGTACATATGGTTTTTGTTTTTGTTCTTGGATATCTGTTTGTTTTCTTTTCCCTCCCTTTGTTTTGTATTTTATCTTTGGAGATAAATAACAACACCGCTTTCAGATCGTGTCTGTCCAATCTTTCTCCTTTTCCTCTCCTAAATCCTTCCTCTTCCTCTCTGCCTCAATGTCTTTTAAGTCTTGTAATATTACACTCCAACCAATTTTTAGTTATTTTTTCTTATTTTCTTTTAAAAGAAGTATCATTATGGTTAGCCACAGAAAAAAATTCTTTTTCCCCCTGCATTGTAACTAAGCCTAACCTTGTATGCCAGGTATCTAAATCTATGTCAAATCTACCTTCCAGAGTTGGGAAAAGGCTGAAATTTCACTTTAATGTCTGTTACAGTTATGGCTTTGATACCGACTACCACATCAAAACTACTCACCATATTCAAAGCTTTCCAAGTGTGACAGTTTCCTTATTGAGGAATAGAAACCACTAGTTCCTTAAATGCTTTCTTAATCTCAGCTCAGCATTTAACTTTTATTTAACTTTTCCATAGCAGTGTGGCAGAGTTAAATAGAGAAATGTAATCTGTGGCTTCTCATTTCTTTGCTATTTGTCTGAAAGAAAAAGCTTGACTATAAATATCTATCACTCTATTCTCTTTCAAGATAAACAATATCATGGTAAATACAGAAAAGAAAAAAGAAATAGTAAATAAAAGAAAGATCGTAAGACAAACAGAAATATAGTTAAAATTATTTCCACCTTATTCCACCTCCTCTTCAAGTAGAAAAGGAAAGTTGAAAGTACCTGGATACAAAGCTCACATGTAATGCAAATCAGCAACATAATCCAATTATTCAAGGTAAGGACTTTTTCAAAAAATAGACATACCTAACTCCAACAACAGGAAAGTACTGCTGTCAAAGCCCTTTGTATCTTGGTTACAAGGCAGGGAAATCTGGTTCAAAGGATTAGTATTGGATAAACAGACAATAGTGTTAGAGAATAAACAGACAAAAGAGAAACACTTCTAACAAGGGGATGCATTTTCAGCTTAAAAAATTGGATATCCCAGACTCATTTATGATAAATGCACTACTGTTGTACAGAAAAAGGGAAGTTTGTGATTCTTCCTTATTTTCATAAAGACAGATATTGATAACAGGTAGGCATCAAGCAATTTTAACTTATTTTAAGACAGCATGCCATTCTTTAGAACTAAGTTTTCTTGGGGCATATTACAATATTTTTTCTTTTCTCCCCAAAACGATTCTAGTTAGATTAGGTTGGGTCCATTTTATTTTTTATCATATTGATAACAATCAGTCATAATCCAAAATGGAATTACAAGAACAAAACGACTCCGATGATTTTTGAGCAATTTTTCTTTTCACAACTATTGTACTATTGAATTCATATATTTTTCACACATACAGTGCCCAAGGCTTTATTTAAGCAATTCTTTTAAACTGTAAAGCTGAAACTCATGTAGATAACTGCATTCTACCCAAAAGCTATTCCAAGTTCTCGGCTTTTCTATTAATCCTGATCCATAAAAAAGATGGCAAAAACTGAAAAAAGAGAATACCAGACTATAAATTGGCTTCTTTAACCATTTGGAAGCTAGTAATATGTAACATAAATTAGTTGCAAAGAAGCTCTTCTTAAGCATTACTGGTGATTAGATGACTCCTATTACCACCAGTTTTTTTTTAAAAAAAACCTTTAAAGTTTTGTTAAGCTCAGTAAATGCTACAAGGAGTGATGTTTGTTCACGAATCCTGGCGAAACTAGTAACATTAAATATTAAAATTGTTAACATTATTTAGTAGACCAGATGACTAGTTTTTGTTAGGTTTCTCTTATTCAAGATAATAGTACAATATAGAAAACAAGAAGCAATTTTAGAAATGATATATATTTATCTAATTTGTAAAACTTAGGACATCTGTGCCCAACATCCAGTAAGAACACTTTCTGGACCAGCAAAGGTATAGGGATAGGAACCTCAAGTAAGCTGCTCACATTGTTCATTTACAATTGAGAGCAAAGTTTGAGGTTGCAAGTAGAAATGAATTCATTAGCTTAGGAAGCAGTTATCATTTTGTTGGCCAGCTATTTCTGTGTTCTCTCCCTCAATTATATCAGATATAATTAAGAAAGCTGAGAAACAAACATCATAATATAACCCTTGTAGCAGTTTAGGTGTAGTCATGGGTCCAGAGATACCCATCACAAACAGATCAAAATATTCATGGGATAACTTTGGGCCAGCCACATCTCTAAGTGTACTCTATCTTGAAGGGCTGTTGTAAGGAGCATATGAGATTTTGAAGAGCAATGCCTTGAGCTCCAAGAGGACAGGTTAGATTTGAGTATAATAACAAAACAATAAAGACTCAATATTATTTTGAATTCCATACAAGTTGTATTTGACTTAACTAAATATTTATATTCATAGATTAGGGTTGTGAATCTATGAACTTCATGAGGATGGGCACCACCATTACGTTACTGAAATTCAAAATTCAAAAAATAAAAATAAAATAAATGGTTGATTCCAGAAAACTTGTTCCATTTCTTCCCTTAAAATCTCTCTTTCCACAAACTGCACTATCCAAGTTCTGTTGCCTTGCAAAGGAATTTCAGTAAGAGGATTTTTAGCACTTTTCAAATCTTGTATAAATTTTAAAGTGTGAGAGTAAAAGTAGTCAGCCTTGTGACCCATTCCTACCTTTAAACTTCCCAAAGTCTGAAAAATTCTGGCCATATTATGGAATGTTTACTGTAACCTTCCAACAGACTGGGAGGTAATAAGTCCTCACTGGTCTCAGTGGCTGGTCACCCATTCCTAAACCATATCTTACTAAATCTAGAATTACACAAGAGATTCCTAAATAAATGCATACACAGCAACGTTTTAATCAGTTAACTGTGTTTTAATAAGGGAATTTTTTGAATCAATGTAGATATTATCTACAAAAAATGATTATTTTGGTGGTTACAAATTCTGATCCAAACTGTGTTTCAAAATATAAACCTAAATATTAGAGAATGCCTAAAAAAATAGTACTTTAACTTCTCCTTTAAAACAAAAATGTCCTAACATCATATTCAAATGGATTAAATTCAACCACTATAAAGCTATAAGGAATGGCAGACTTGTATTACTGTGTTTAGAAGTAAATTCTCATTAATACCCAAAAAGATTTTTATAGCTACTAAAAATAAAGTGGCCTTTTTCATTTAAACATTTAAAAAGTTGCACAAAACATTCTGATATCAATAATCAAAAAGGCATTAATTTTATTATTTTTTGTTAACAGTAGGAACTATGGTGCTGAACGATTTTCCAAGTAAAAAGCAGTTCTCTTTGGGGACATTAGTCAATTAATTTAATAAAGTTCTGTTTTAAGAGGATTTTTCTTTTCTGTTGCGAGGTGAGTCTGCTCCATTTGAGGTTAATGTTCCATTGATTCCATTTTCTAAAAATAAAAAACAAACACAATTAACTCTTTCCTCTGGATTCCAAGCCAATAGATTATGAAGATTTAAAACATCTTAATACAGAGCTTTAAAATTAATTCGGGGAAGAAGCTTCAAGCACATCCTAAATCAGACTGTTTCTCACAGATGCTCTAACAGTATAATGTCCAGTGATTTCTACCAGCCCATTTAAAAATGGTGCTCATTTCTGCGTCTAACAAAAAATGACTGCTGAATCACGTTCAGCCACTTTAGAACATTATGAAAAGGGAGGAAGCAGGTCCTTCTGGGGAAGAGTACAGCTCATCAGTTTTCTCCCTCTAGGTGGTGGTAACATTCTTGCAGCAATTCTACCGAACGCATGTATGACCATCACTCCTGAGTAGCAATGCATTTTTCTTCTCCCTGATCTTGTATTCCATTCTAGCTTTCACTTAAAAAACTTAATAGTTTCAAGGGCTTTGCCCAAGCTTGCTCCTCTCTTCCCCTTTTCTTCATTCCCCAGGTCAAGCCACCTACTAGTACTCTAGGAAGAAATAAGCATAATAGTCTTTTTATAAGCTGCTTAGGAAATTAGAAAAGTAGTTCTTGGGTTATGATGGCAATTGGCACTGGAATTTCCATCACTAAATGATGCGATCGTAAAGTGTGACATTCATGTGATCACGCTGTTCAGTGATGGCAATCCTGGCAGTACTGGTTGCCATCATAACGCCAGAACCATGTGGGTCATTAAGTTAGGACCTGAAATAACTACATAGGCAGGAATTCCAGGCAAGCAGGCAAGGGTGTGTATGTGAGGTGGTGCTGCATGTTGGTCTTGTGGAGCAAGAGTAAGCGCCATGAGGTGGGTGCTATGGAGAGCGAACAAGTGAATTGCAAGCTCCAACTGGCTTTCCAATTGACTTTTGCTTTTGAGATGTCAGCAGGGAATTTTGCAAGTGGTGACCCCGTGCCTCCAAGACACTGCAACTATTGTAATTGAAAGCCAGTTGCCTAGTACCTGTTCATGTGACCACAGGAATGCTGCAACAGCCACAACTGGTTTGCAGAAGTTGTAACTTTGAACAGTCATTGAATGAGTTTTAGTAACCCAAGATCTACCTGCACTAGATGTCCAATGATGTGCTCAGACTTATATTAGAGAACTTATCAGATTAAATCATATCATTTATAGTTTCTTAACTGTGCAAAGCATCTACTTCCCTTTTGTACTTCTGTCAAAAGTATCCAGAAATAAGAAAAGCACAAACCTCTTTCTTTTTTTGAGGGCTTGCCTTTTGTTGTCGTAAACTTCTTTTTCATTGGTTGAGGAGGTGAAGAATGTTCTCTCCACCTTCTTAATTGGAAATTAATGAATTTCCACATCATAAAGGCCTGTGTTAAACAGATTGATGCCAGCACACTGATTCTATAAAAACCAGATATAGAATATTAGGATTTCTGATGATCCAGACATGGAAAGGATTAGAAACAACTGTTTCTTTTAGCAAGATGTTTCTTGAAGGCCACTAACTAATCTCTACCTTGCTTGGCACTAGTGTAAACAATTTGGTATATTGGTAACTAGCAAAAGGAATATCATCAGTAGCAATACATCTATTAGAAAATTTTTAAAAAATGACACATAGCAAATCCATGTTTTTATGCAGCAACTACATTAGGATTCTGTGGATCAGAAGATCAGATATAATAGTCTAACCTAGGGCACATCTGTCTTGCATTCTGAAGACCATTTTTACTATATCCTCTGAAAGAGATCAAAGTATATGGCTAGATAAATGCTAGCACAATATCTGAAGAACAGAAAATACTGTGATAGCATCCTTCCAAGAACTGCAAATACAGTCAAAGTCTTCTGTAATAGAAAGTAATCAATGAGTTTACTTTGAAAGTGAACATCTGGTTGTTGCTATTTCTCTTCTTCCTTTTTGTACTTTCTAATTATCAGATACACTAAGCAGTCACTGTCATTCTACCATAAAACTGTAATAGGTCTCTTAAAAGGTAACATTGAAAAAAATCAAAGTAAATTCAGTGCCATGTTTTATATACAAGATTGACAAATTTTAGGCCCCCAATTTAATTTCAGGGTTTTTTTTTGTTAAAAATACAGATACAGAACCTAGGAAGAGCTAGTGTTTCTGGGAAAGTTGTTAAAGGGGAAAACAGAATATGCCAAATAATCTATTTTCCTACTAACTTTTAACTTTGGTGCCATTCACTATTAAATATTTTGATAACCATCTAAATGAACTTACAAGTGGCCCTTGATTTACCACAATAATTTGTCATTAAGTGGTGCAGTGACATGACTGCCCCCGATTTTATGACTTTTGTTGCTGTGGTCATTAAGCAGCTCAACCATGGTCTTTTAAGTGAGACATTACATGACCACTGGCTTTCCAACTGACTTTGTCAGAAACTAGTTGAGAAGGTTGTAAATGGTGATCATGCTGCATGATGCTGCAACTGCTGTTAACTGGCTTCCAAGCACCCATTTTGTAATTAAGTGTCTTCAGGAATATTTTGTGATGATTGTAAGTGTGAAGATCAGTCTTAAATTATTTTCTTCAGCATCATTGCAACTATGACCAGTCGTTAAACAAATAGTCATAAACCAAGGACTACCTGTATCATATAATTATCCCAATAGATGGCACAATTAGCAAGCAGCTGCTAATTTGGAACATTACAATTTAGTTTTGCCCCATAGATGATTTAAACAAGCCCAAGTGGGAAAATTATGATTTTAAAGCATCATAAAAATGACAAAAGAATTTGCAAAATATGGTAAAAGGTATTTTAAATAATCATTTTTCTTTCTCATAATAATATACCCAATATTTCTAACAAAGAGTTTTCTCAAGCAATTAGATCAAGAAAAATCTCTCTGAAGATAATTTTTAGCTATTTTGTTTTAATATTATATGCTCCATGAACACATATCTGTGTTATACCTGATGGGTAGCACATTAAAGTTTCCAGTACTAAAATCCAAAGTTTGATTCTCTGCTCTAGCAAGGCCAAATCCAACAGTAAGGACAGACAGAATTAAGGTCAGGAGTCTTCCCAAAACAAAAAGAACAGCCCACAATGTAAACCTAGCAGAAATAAAAGATACATGATTTATCAGAATTCATCCACCGATTGTGTTACTCACATCTTCAGTTTCAGACATTTATACACATTACGTACTAGGTATTCTGGGTGAATAATTCTGCCTGTTAAGATAAAACATTTCTGAAATGTATTAGGAGAGATTTTTTAGTATATGGTATTATCCAGCTCTGGCACAGATTGGATACAACATTGCTAATCTCCCACTGATAAATAAAGCACAAGAAATCTTCTGGAAAGGCTATTATGTACTCTTCAGTTGAAGGATACATTCTAGCAAAGATTCCAAGGTATGGACAGATTCGAGGTCCTTGTATGTAAATGAATATACCAATCATGTTTAATTCTATTTTGAACAAAAAGCTCATATAAGCACAGCTACTAATATATGGCATACTGCACACATATTTATTTTATCTAAAAGTAGGTAGTGTTCACTGTATTGTTATACAGTACACAACATATGCATTTATGCATGCAGTATTAACTAAATATGAACAATATTTATAGACAACATTTATAATGTGAGATATGGCATATGTGAGATATAACAGTAGAAGCACGTACCCTTTCTGGTATTTTTCATCACTGAAGTAAAAAAGTCTGGAAATATGGAACAGAAACTCCACAAAGTAATGTAACACAAGAAGAACAAGACCAAGATGGGTCAAACTATAAAAAAGAAAAAAATTAGCACCAGATGCTAATTGGCAAAGAAACAAAAGATCTTTAGAATTACGTTTGTCATAAAAATGCATCTGGAAAACATTTGGTACATCCAGGATAGAACACCAACCTCAAATTCTCAGACACAACTGAAGGATAGAAACTAGCGTTGTCCCATCCTCCCCCTGAGTTGTGTAAAGAACAATATACATCTATTTGCATGGTAGGGAGGATAGCAGAATCCAAGAATAGGTGGTTGCCAAGGTCTCTCTTTCTAGAGACCTCTGCTATTGCCATGCTATTAAATGTTGGATGGAATCCTTCTAAACATCGGCACAACATATTGGAAATTGATATGTACTTTTATAGCTTAATTTGTCTTCTGAACTATGCTACAGAAAATATTGCAAGATGATCTATAATGTATCATTGGAGGCACCAGTTTTCTACTTTACTTATTATAAATTATTGGACAGTATCCTACAAATTACTGGACTCCCTGCCCCAGAAAAATAACAATGTCACTCACTTTAACAGATAAGCTCCAGTGATATGGAAAAGATATAAGCCAATGTAAACAAGCTGGCGAGGAATGTCTTCCTATGAAAGAGATGCAAGCTTATGAATTTTCCAAGAATTCTTATCATATTCAATTAGTTTTCATAACCGTGCTTCTCATCTATGACCCTCTCTAATTGTCAGCCCCAAAGATTGCAGAATATGTTGTTTGGGAAGTATAGGTATTGTTGTCCATTATCTAGGAATACTTAGAAAAATAATAAACTTATCAATTTACTGCAAAATTTTCTGATCAATTTTCTTGCTTACTATTGTTTTTAATGGAAAATACCATATTTGTTAGTGATATAAAACACTTAACTATTCCATTACTGCCTAAAAATAATCTGTTTAATTTATGTAGTGATCTTTAAAAAGGACACTATGACAGGGTATATAACATGCTAAGTTGTAACAGTTTATTTATTTATGTCTCAGTGTACTGTATAAAATCAGCCAAAAAGCGTTATTATAATAAATGATGATGTCACCCACTCACAAGTTCTAGGACAGGCAGATTTATAACTTAAGTTCCATACTGTAACAGTCCAAAACTGAATATGGGTTAGGGTTAGAGCAGGGGTCGGCAACCTAAAAAAGAAAAAGAGCCACTGGGAACCGGTTCCATCACAAATTAAAAAAAGAGGGAGCCGCGTGCGTGTGTCCATGCACGCGCATGCGCAAAAAGGTTTTTTGCGCATGCGCGGACGCACGCGGCTGCCATTTTTTAAAAAATGAGATGGAACCGGTTCCCGGTTGCCCGACGGCGACGGCCCGTCTGCAAAGCTGCTGCTTTCGGCAGCTTTGCAGACGGGCCGTGGCAGCTTCCTCAAAGAGCGGCGCCCCTGCCCATTCCGAGAGGTGCGCGCGCACCTCTCCGAACGACCGGAGGTGCGTGCGTACCTCCGCGCGAATGGGCAGCGGTGCCGCTCTTTGAGGAAGCTGCCGCGGCCCGTCTCAGCTTCCTCAAAAAGAGAGGCGCCCCTGCCCATTCCGAGAGGTGCGCGCGCACCTCTCCGAATGACTGGAGTTGCGCGCGCACCTCCCCAAACCTTTGGGGAGGTGCGCGCGTACCTCCGTGCGAAGGGGCAGCGGTGCCGCTCTTTGAGGAAGCTGCCGCGGCCCGTCTCAGCTTCCTCAAAAAGAGAGGCGCCCCTGCCCATTCCGAGAGGTACGCGCGCACCTCTCCGAACGACCGGAGGTGCGCGCGTACCTCCGTGCGAAGGGGCAGCGGCGCCGCTCTTTGAGGAAGCTGCCGAAAGCGGCAGCTTCCTCAAAGAGCGGCACCGCTACCCCTTCGCGCGGAGGTACGCGCGCACCTCCCCAAAGGTTTGGGGAGGTGCGCGCGCAAGTCCGGTCGTTCGGAGAGGTGCGCGCGCACCTCTCGGAATGGGCAGGGGCGCCGCTCTTTGAGGAAGCTGCCGCGGCCCGTATGCTAAGCTGCCGCTTTCGGCAGCTTCACAGACGGGCCGCGGCAGCTTCCTGAAAGAGCGGCACTGCTGCCCATTCGCGCGGAGGTACGCGCGCACCTCTGCCCATTCGGGGAGGTGCGCGTGCACCTCTCCAAACGGGCGGTGCCACTCTCCATTTGGAGAGGTGCGCGCGCACCACTGCCCGTTGGAAGAGGTGCGCGCGCACCAGGCGGCTGGGAGCCGCAAGAGACGGCTCAAAGAGCCGCATGCGGCTCCGGAGCCGCAGGTTGCCGACCTGTGGGTGAGAGAGTGGGGAGAGACATAACGTCAAACCAGAATCTTAGAAGAAGAAATTATAGCAGGCTCATTTCTTGGTTCTTTAAACTAATCAAGAAATTGTTTCTCAATTTGAGAAGCTGCTCGAACTGACTGCAGGAGCAGTGAAGAGAGGCAGATTTGGATTGGCTGAAACAAGAAGCAAAACCTTCAAAATAATTACTCAAGTAGGAGAAGAACATAAGAGCCTGAAGTTACATATCTAAACCTTATTTCTGACATTTTTTGAGATTACGAGCTCCATTTTAAAGGTATCTTTCTTTGCAAATTACATAGACATTTCTGCTTCTTCTTGTCTGGAAAACCATGTTTATTATTTATGTATTTATTTGATAAGCTTATGGATAAGATATTAGAAGCAAACTTACTTTTTTTATCTTTTGAAAATAGAATTCTGGAAAGGCATGAAACCAGTATGCCATCTGTGAGATATAAAAGAACTTCATTTGAATCCTGCAGAATACAATATGTAAAAATCAAAATTAAAATTTACTGATTATTTCATACAAAAACTCTGAGCTAAAATTATACAACAGATTATTTTAAATTTTTTGGAGTATTTAAAAACTAATGATATAAGATTACTGTAAATGCATTGTTAATAAAATAACTTCTGTTATTTGCCTGAAAATACTAGATATTTTTTATATAAGTAGTTTATTTTAATAACTACAAAAGTGAGTTGGGATAGATACAAGAAATTACTGATGTCATTCTTAATTAAAAAAACTCACGGCATTGATGTGTGTGGATAGTCTCTCCAGAGTGATGTTGGATCTGATACATAGTTTTCCTGAAAATAAGACACAGAAAATATTAAAGTACAGTTCAATGCCCTGTGAAGTTGCTTAACCTCTTTCTAAGCATGGCCAACAGCAGGGAAGGCTGATACAGAAATCTGAGTTAAATAACTTAGCATGCCTCAAACTGAACCGATTCCTCATTTTAAACAGAGTGCTTTTAAAATACAAGAAAGAGAAGCAACAGTTTTACATGAACTATACATTTCATAGAGCTCAAATTAATGCCAGATGCATATGAGACAACTTCAACAAAAAGTAAACTCCTTGTTGTACCATAAAAACTATCTGAGAACCTTTCCTAGCCACCGACGTTACCTTGGCTGGCAAGTCCTCATTAAACTACCATCCCCACTTAATAATTTCATTTAGCAACATATTTTCTACGTTTTTTGCATTCTAGGTTTAGCATTTTAAACTTCAGCATCTAATGTCCCAGGAAAGTATTGATCCTCCTTGGATCCTCTGACATACTCACCGACACAAGGATGCTTGTTCCCCAGACGCAAGAGAAAAGATAAAACGCACTGAGTTGTCCAGATTCATTGAATTTACTATGTTTTGTTTTGGAAAAGTGCATTCGCCTGTTAATTTTCTAAAGAAAAAAGTTATCACATTATTGATAGTTATGATAGTTTAGATTCTAAGTTACTTGTCATATATATCAAAAGTCCATAATGCAAGTCCACAATGCAATCAATCAACTTCTACTGTGGTACAGCCCATTATTAGTCTAACAAACAATACTTACATCTAACACATATTCTTGAATAACAGCATGTATGATTATTGCCACTAGCATGTAGAAGAAAACAGTAGCCAGATCTTTGATACCATAATGATATAATGTCACTGTTTCTGTAGGCTGGTTTTCTGGGAGAAAAAAAAGAACAATATTTAAGAATGCATTTGTTTTAACCAGCCTCCTTCAATTTATATCGGGAATCAAAAACAATAGTTTAGAATTATATCTAATTTTCTTTCTATACTCCAAGTGAGTACAAAACAGGAGTAATAGTACAGGAAAAACAATCCAGGCAAAAGTTTATAATATTGAGATTTTCACTATCTTTCTGTCCAAATTTTAAATTCAAAAGCTGATTAGAAAACAGATTTAATTTAAGCTGTGATTCCTAAACTGTAATCTGCAGATACTGGTGGTTCATATGGATTCCCATGTTGATTTGCCAAAGCCCATCCTCTGCCTTAGATATGCCCTTCTCTTTTCACTGGCAGTTAGCTGGCTGGCTGACCACTGGTGCAAGAGGGAGGGTGAGTGAAGGCAGAAAGTGGGCTCTGGCTTGGCCAGCTGGCTGATGGTGCACTTAACCAGGTCATTAAGTCAGTTGGCCACAGTCTGCTCTCCTCTTAGCTCAAGTAAACCTCTAAGTTCTTGACATACTTTTTTATACAAAAGTTAGTTTAAAAAGTTTATATTATAAACAAACTCATCATGGGGTTTCTTTGGACATACAAAGGAGAAAGGAAGTCCATGTCTTTTTGGAACACTTAGTGGTCTGTGTTATAGAAAGTTCAAGCAATACTCCCTTAGGGCAGGGGTACCCAATCCCCGGTGCGTGGACCAGCATGGGCCACAGCATGCCAGCAACAGGTCAGTGCAAACCATTGAAGCCCCATCTGCAGGCAGCATGCAAAACCATGCCACCTCCAGTCTGCAGAAAAACCTTTCTCCATGGAAATGATCCCTGGAGCCCAAAAGGTTGAGGGCTGCTGCTTTAGGGGATGCAAAGCAGATGCTAGGCCCTACTTTCATACAAGCTTTGTAAGATTGCCAATTTATTTCCTCCTGTAGAAAACTGATTCCTTTCTAGATTTGCAGTATGCAATGATATGTCATTTTGTTGGAACTGGCAAAGATTTGCTTGTACATTAAATGCAAGTCAAAATTAAAAAAAGTAGGATCAAATGTGGCATATTTCATTGTTTTGATGAAATAACTAATTCTGATTTTCCACAAACTAGGAAGAAAATGATGAAATCTCCATCCATGAGAAGAGGAATGAGCAAAGACTGGAAGAATCCAAACCTCTGAGCCTTTCAAACAATAACCATACAGCACTGAACCAGTGTGATTATATATCTAAACCATTTCTGTGGTCTCATGTCACAAATGGAACAGCATTATCATTTCTCCTGATGTATGTCATCCACATTTGGTTATCTTTCTCTTAAGACACAATATGTTCCTGGTGTATAATAACATTGCAGACAAATACCCAAACATTTATTAGAAGATTACCTGTGACAGGAATGGTAATATTGTACTGAAGTGTAACAAAGACAACAGCTGCTTTGGCTGTAACCTGCAATAAAACAATTTGTCTATGTGATTGCACGGTAAATCATAGGAACATGCTATATTCCTTCATATATCTGAAAAAATACATTTAACAGGCTGAAAAATAATGAACTAGGCTGAGTCAAAAATAAAAGATGACTGGCTAAATGCAAATAAGCATTCTGACATTTTTTTGGTTAGCCTGCTTACTATTGTTGTTTGCTTGAAGTCCAATGAATGTAAACTTCCTTGGCCAGGGGTGTCAAAGTCAATTTCATTGAGGCCTGGCGTCCCAGGTGAAAGGGAAGCTCTCAGAACTTGGTCACCCTGCGGGGCAAAACAGCCACCCGGGATGCCAGACCCTCTGTGCCAGGCAGGTTTGGCTTCTCACCAGCTTCGTGCCACCTGGCCCAGCCACTTAGTGCTGTGAGGAGAGCACCCTCCTGCCTGCCAAAACTGGGTAGGCTGGGGACTTGGTGGTGTTGCACAGGTAACATTGACTCTCACGCAGCTTGCGGCATCCCCTCCCCAGGAGCCCACCAAGCCAGATATATGAAGTAGGTGAGGGTCATTTGCTGGCCACTTTCAGGTGATGGTGCATTTCTTCATTCCTCACAAAAGGTGACACCTCTCCAGTGTGCCCCCATGGGGCAGGGCCGACACAGTGGGAGCCATCCCTTGCCGTTTCCAGGATGGCCTTGTGGAGCAAAGACTGAATGTGTTCCAGCATGGATGGCCACCATGAAATTGTACATTGGCTCCTGGCCGGCCTGGGCGAGGGCCAAGGCAGTGGGGGCCGTCCCTTTGCTGTTTCCAGGATGGCTTCGTGGGCCTCATGAAACCACTTTGCGGCCGCATTCGGCCCGCAGGCCTTGTGTTTGACATGTCTGATCATGGCAAATGAGCTATCACCTATAAATCACTGCTGTTCAAGTAATGAAAGTAATTGTATTAATAGTAATTATGCTACCAAATTATCATTTTTAACAACAAAATCCTTATTTAAAGCAGTCATTAGCCAATTAGCAATTTAATCAGGATAAACGTATTAGGACATCATAGACAGGCAAAATAATACCAGACTTCATCTTCTGCAGCCTCTTCTTCATATGATGAACAAATCCACCAACTAAATTAGTATTATACTGATTAAATACTTTTTACACAGTGGTGGCTGAGTTCATACTGAACCATCATTAATTTAAGAATGAATTACAGAATTCAATTTCCTCGCTTTGCACAACAGTGAACTCTAATGATACTAGTTACATTCAGACAAAATTCTGAAATGAAAGCCAATAGGATTTTCAGCCTATGAAGTTTGGGACCTCAGCCGATGATTATTCAGCACAAAATACAGACTGCTATTCCTACTTTTCACACCTTTCAAGAAGGCATATTTTCTCCGTGCTAAAAGTGATCAGAATTAGAAATTTTAAAGTTACGCCATTTAAGTCCTTTATTATCTTCTGCAGCAATTTTTCTAACAGTGGGTGAAGCTCCAAGGATTTTATCTCCGCCCCACTACCACCGAAAAGCAACTTATGGAACTGGGGCATACTGCAGCTTTTTCCCGGTACCTGTTTCTACACTCCAGCTGTAACAGGCAAAACTGGATACGTGTCATACCATCCTCAGGGGCGTGAACCAACCCCGCCCCTTCGGATGTGCATCGCGGACGGCTCTCTGTACACGTCAACAGTCATTTCACCTTTTCCGAAGCGGAGGGGAGGAGTCGCTTGCCGCAACGCCCCATGGGGTTTGTAGTTCTCCGGCTGCACACAAAAGGCAGCGCGTCTTCTCTCGCCCCCCACCTCGCCCTCCCGTCAGCTTTGGCAAGGGGAGACGCCTCGCCTGCAGCCCCCCTCGCCCCAGCCCTGCCGCCCCTTCCCGCCCCGAAATCGCAGAGAGGCGGCCAACTCCCCCCGCCCTGACACCGAGCTCGCGCTCCGAGTGCCACGTAACCTATCCGAGACCAGGAACTCGCGCGCTGGAACGAAGCGTGCGCGGCGCAGCGCCTTCTGCAAAACATACAACAACCGCCTTTCCCTTTCCCTCTTCTTCCCTGCCAATTTCGGGAAAGCTGAGCATCGCAAGTCGCTGCTGCACGCTTTGCTTCGAAAGCCGTTCAATCAGTTCCATTTCCCAGGAAAGGGGCGTAAAATACAAATGAGTAAAAACAGGCTCTCAGCGATGCATTTAAGCCCGGGTTGCGCCAGGGTACTGCAGCTGCCCCGAAGAAGCTCCACTGAGACGAGCGACAGAGCTGCAATGGGTGCGAGACCCTCCTAGGCGACTCTCTCAGAAACGGTTTCATGAACCAACAGGGAGAAGGAAAACGACCAGCCGTATCCATCGAGAAGGGACCACCGCTCCCGCCGGCAGGTGGTTGCACCTTTGAGTTGCTGTTCTTCCCATCATCTCGCTACAATCATTGCTGCGGCCATACAGCGCCCTACCTGCCCCCTTTTCAGACAAGAACAGGCAATAGAAGGGACGACCGAGATGACCAGGTATGACCCGGAGGACAGACACGCGAAGCTGCCCTTCCACATGGAGTCACAGAGTAGGACACCCTCTCCAGGTGCTTATTTTTTTCCTCTTCTTCTAAACTAGGGACTAGATAGTTCCGACAAAGATTTACGAGCAAGAGACGATCGCTTTCCTCATCCGAATCAGCCAAGCAATTTGTGGTACGTGGATCCATACGATCACACACTTGGGTATCTTTAACACGTATACCGCTTCAGGCACTGCGTTTACCCCACCCCGGCAACGGCAGTTAGGAGAAGCGGCAACCAAGGAATTAAAGACTCACGCCCTGCTATCAGAAATCAATTCTGGCTTTCCTGGTGTTGACCATTCCCATTTGGTCCCCTCGTCCGTGTCACTCTGAAACATCTTCCCCGCTAACCTCCGCCCGGCCCTTCCTAGGGTGTCGGGCAACCGCACTGGGGTCTTGCAGCGCTATGCTCTCACCTCGAACATGAGTCCCAACAAGAAGACCATGGCCATGCAGGAGACGATGTCCGCGTGGTTCTGCACGACGAACTCATGGCTGAGCACGGGAGGGTTCTTGTTAGTCTTCTTGCGGATCGCCATGGCGAGACCCTCCTCGGCCCCTGCTCGATGGCCTCTCCCTCCGTCCCCTCGTGCGTCTTGCTGCGCGGCCCGAGAAAAAAACGCTCAGGCAGCCGCTCCGCCCAACTTCGCCTCCGCCTTTTCGGGCGACTCTCTAGCCCTAGCGTCGTACGAAACCACCACTCGTCGTTTCCTGCCCCTCAACTCGAACGGAGGGACCTCGCTCCTTGTGGGTAGTCGCAGGAAGTGCACCACAGCACCCCCTTTCGGATAGGCGGACCAAATCCGGAACTCGCAGCTGATTGGCGGTAGCAAAAACAGGACGAGGCAGCTGGGGCAGCTTGGGGCGTAAACGGTAAAGAAAGTGGGAGGTCCTTTGCCCAGCCCCCTCGCGCGTCACCCCAACGTTCAGGAGGGACGTTTAGCCAATCACAAAAATGCTATCATGCGGAGAAGCGCGCGCCTCCAGAGTGGTTTTGATCATCTGTTCGTCTGCTGAAGCTGCAGTCTTCCCCGTAGTCGTTCACCGGTTGGGTGCTTGTCCAAACAGGAATTCTAGACCGTGGTTTCTGAGAGTTGTAGTCTGAACACATCTAGAGCAATCCTGCTCTAATATTCACCTAAGACAATTTGTTCTTCTCATCTTTTCCTTTTATTGAGCAAGAGGTTTTATGCCTACAATTCTTTTGTTAACTTTCTGTGGGCTTGGTTCTGCTTGAAAGGGAATATCTCAGGGAGAATTTCAAATAAAAATCCCACCCTCTCATACCTTGGGTTTCCGAAAATATGCAAAAAGTCATTGCAGAGATGACTATCATCGGAAAGTAAATATTGTTAAGATCCATTATAAGAATAAAACCTCATTTGTATAGGAATCCAACTGATAACACACTTGAGTAGACTAGACTAGCATCCTTACTGTACAAAAATTTAAACTTAGAACTTGTGAAGCAAAACAGTTTGGGCTTATTCAGTTTCCCAGCCCAACTTGAAAGAAGCTTTATAGTAGCTTTCACTGCCCTCTAAATGTGTGGACTTTGATCTGCAGAACTGTCCACAGTAGCTTTACTTGTTTGGGAGCTGACGTGTACATATTTGAAGAGCTCCTTGATTAGAGGAAGTGATTTTAGAGGGCAAGATTGACATTTTCCTCTCCCATTTTCTCTGTATCTTTTCCTTGCTTGTACTTTCTTTCTTTTAGATATAAGCAATGATTTATTCTGGAAGTTGCACTGGCAAACATTTTGGCTAAATGATCCATTCCACTAGGTCCTATATTGGAGGGAGGGGGTAGGAAGATAAAGTATAGACAGTTTCTGTTCCTTTCTGAGTTTCTCTTTTCTGACTCTTGACATCTAAATGCTTAATGTCCTTTTTTCCCCTAAACCCAGGAAAAAGTGAGAAAATTTAAATTTTAATCTGGCTGTGGTAGAGGATACACTGTCCACTCAAAATATAACAAATATAAAAATATGAATTTTAAAAATGAGTTCTTAGATTTATTTACAGTTATGCCTTTAGTATTGTGGAAGACCAGTTTTTATTTAGTGTGCCAAATTCAAATGTTTACGTAAGGGAATTATCACCTACTAGGGTACCTTTCAGTGATTTCGCACTTGCATTTTGACCATGATACTGAACATATCTGAAGGTAATACTAGTAATTAAGAAGTTTGCCCACAAGCAATTGCCCACAATTGAAGATTTAAAAGACAAAATGGATAGTGAACAGAGTCTGGCCCAATTTTACCAGATGCAGTTTGCTGTGAGAATTAGAGGCCTAAAAGAGAATATTAAGGAAGATTTAAAGCAGCTGGTTTCTGAGGCTTTTGAGGGGGTATTGAACCATCCAGCATCTGAAATAAAACAAGGCATGGACAAAGTGTTTCGTGTGAATTCGTGGATTGCTAAACAGAGAAAGTTGCCTAGAGATGTGGTGGTTTATTTTGTAAAAAGGGAAATTAGAGATGAAGTTATACAAGCTGCCTATGATACCAAAGTTGTGATTGCTGGTCAAGAAGTTTTGGTTCTAAAAGAAATTCCTCCAAAGATTTTAAAGAGAAGGAAGGATTTTATTTTTCTTGTGCATGAGCTCAAGCAAAGAGATATAAGGTTCAGATGGGAGATCCCAGCTGGGTTGAGCTTCATGTATGATGGCAAAAGGTACTGTTTGGGTAATGTGAAGCAAGCGCATGACTTTTACAACAATGTTTTAAATGTAACCCCATCAACACTTCTGGAAGCTGCAGAGGGATCTGGAGAAGGAGAACATCAAGAGGATGAAGATGGACAGATAGACGAGAAGGGTACAGGAGGAGTTCAAGCTGCAACTCTTTTGGATGATATTAGAGAACAGAGGGTGACGCGTGCTGCCTTAAAACGCTCAAAAAAGACAAAAAAATAAGACCAGCAGAAATCTATGGAACTTCCACAATTAATTTGGAATTAATGGACAATTTATTACAGAGGAAGAGGAAGAAAGTTTTGTGGGTTAATGCGGGTTAATTTGTGTAAGAACTATCTATTATAGTCTATTTTGGCTAGAGAGGTTAATAGGGATAGGTGTTTGTTATGTGTAAATGAGAATATGTTTAGGTAATAGGGAAATGTGGAAGAACATAGATGGGAATGATGCTAGTTTTCTTTTATTTTAGTTCTTTATATATATTTATTTATTTATTTATTTATTTATTTGTTTTTATAAACCGCCCTTCTCCCGAGGGACTCAGGGCGGTGTACAGAATAAGATAGGCATACAGAATGAACCGTAATGAAAAACAAACACTAGTAAAATACAAACTGGGACCCCAATAAGAGTTATCAGGCCAGGCCGGACTGCTGGAACAGGTAAGTTTTTAATTCTCGCCGGAAGGTGCGGAGGTCGGGGGCCATCCGGATTTCGGTTGGCAAGCTGTTCCAGAGGGCTGGCGCACCCACTGAGAATGCCCTCCCCCTGGGGGCCACCAGCCGACATTCCTTGAGCGGTGGCACCCTGAGGAGGCCCTCTCTGTGGGAGCGCACAGGGCGGTGGGGCGCTGACATTGGCAGAAGGTGCTCCCGCAGGTAGTCCGGACCCATGCCATGTAGGGCTTTGTATGTCATTGTCAGCACCTTGAACTTTAGTATTGTTAAGGATTGGTTTACTCTATATAAGCTAGAGAGTGATGGATTTTAGAGTTTATAATTGTTAGTATATGATTGTTTATGATTGCTTTTTAGATATATACCTTGTATTTTGCTCTGGGAAGTCGAAGGGGGGGAGGGGGGGAGGAGGGGAAGTAGAGGGGGGGAGGCAGGGGAGGGAGGAGGGAGAGGGGGAGGGGGGGAGATAGGGGGGAGGTAGGGAGGGGAGGAGGGAGGGGGAAGGGGGGTTTCTTAAAGGAAAATTGTATTTTTTAAAACTTTTCAATAAAAAAAAAAGAAGTTTGCCCACAAGCAAATTTTTATTGTGCAGCACTATTTCCTTTTCAAATCAATAGAAAAGTATAACTTGATTTCATATTAAAAGGAGATTGTGAGTGTTGGTAATCTAAAGCTGAGGCAACAAGATTGGGTCAGGATCATCTAACACAGGGGGATTCATCTTATGGCAGTGCCTGATAGTCAATTAAAGAAATGTGGAAAATGTGTTCTTTGAAAATGACCACAATGCCTAATATCTCTTTATTTTCTTTCAGTTACCATTCTCCCAAAGCAAAAAATGCCTTAGTGGTTACATATACTGCATATATTAACTTCTATCATTATAACAGAATTTTTCAAAACTGGTTTTAAAATGGTCTCTTAGATAATTTTTTCTGAAAATTTGACAATTAGCATGTTACCATTCAATCTACTTCTGCCACTCTTGGGATCAAAGAACATTTAACAACTTTGGATATCCTGACAGAATGTTATAAACATCTCTATTAATTCTAAACTCAAAATAGAATGTATTTTTCACTTAGATCTTTTACTATTATGAAAATGGGTGCAGACCTGGGTTTGGCTAGTCTAAAGCAAAGAAGAAACAGGGGTGATATGATAGCAGTATTCCAGTATTTGAGGAGCTGCCAAAGAAGAAGAGGGTGTCAAACTATTGTCCAAAGTACCAAGGGCAGAACAAGAAACAATGGTTGGAAACTGATCAAAGAGAGAAGCAACCTGGAATTAAGGAGAAACTTCCTAACATTGAGGACAATTAACCAGTGGAATAGCTTGCCTTCAGAAACTGTGGGCACTCCATCACTGGAGATTTTTAAGAAGAGACTGGACAGTCACTTGTCTGAAATTGTATAGGTTCTCTTGCTTGAGCAGGGGCCTGAACTAGAAGACCACCAAGGTCCCTTCCAGATTCTATTCTTATTCTTATTCTTATTCTTATTCTTTTCTATTCTTATTCTATTCTATTCTATTCTATTCTATTCTATTCTATTCTATTCTATTCTATTCTATTCTATTCTTTCATAGCTAACAATCTTTTTTTATTTCACAAGATACCATATATTTTATTTTTTTCCTAATTGACACAAATATTGCTTATTTGCTGTCAGCAGTGTAAGCATGTAGCTCTCCTTTAGGGCTCAGATGAGATGCTTGGTGTAATCAATGTCAAATTTTCACAATGTTCAGTAGAATCCAACTTCATTATTCAAAACACTTATTTCTGTGGCTCCACACAGCTTCTATAAAGACTACACAGCTTGTTCTAATGCCTTGCAGGCTTTCCCTAAAGCATTCAGCAAACATTACTGAACTACAACTTTCAGCATTTCATATTGCTAAGGAATGCTGAAAATTATAGCTCGACACTTCAGAAATACATCTTCCCACATTGATTTTTTTTGCCATTGTTATGAATGTAAAGGCTGCAAGCTCAGGACTTCATGGTTTATCAGACTTTAAGCCAAACAAACTCAGACAATTCACATTCATAAGGGAAATATGTTTTCTGTGATATGAACATAGGAAGATAATCTAGGCCGTTGCTCTGCTAGATATAAAAAAAAGTTTTGATCCTTTTAAAACTGGGAGCAGAGGTTACTGCCATGAAGATATAAAAGTGAGGGCTTTAACATTGCTCCACCATACCTTTTGATGAAATCTTGGTTTCCAAAAAGATAGGAATACAGAGAATTTGAAACAAGAAAAGAGATGCTTCAAGGGAGGCCAATTCTGAAGAGAGAAGTCAAATATTCCAGTGAGGAATATAAATTTTAATTCTTCTATGTTGTGCTTTTAATGTCATTTTTTCTTCCTTTATATAATTTGTAGAATTGAATGATTGTATCTTTGGCTATGTCCAGCCACCATGCTTTTCATGATTTTTTTTTTGAAGATGCACAAAATTTTAACATTACTTTAATACATGCAGATTTGGAAATTTGCAGGAAAGTTGCAGACAAAGTTCAGATCTAAACATTTCATACTTTCATTCAACTGTATTTAAATGAGGTTGAATGTTATATTGCTAGTATTCATTAATCTATAGAAATCCTATGCTATACTATTTTAGTCTTTTTTCCCAGTCAAGTTAAAAAAAGATTCTGAAAAAGTATATAATGATTATAATGACATAATGATGACATAAAAAAGAAAACAACTAAATATGAACAAAAATAGTTATTGTATTTATTATACAAATAACATAGTGGCAATGAAATTACAATGTTTAAATAAAGAAACAAGCTTAAACCCTCATATTGTTGAGTCAGGAAGCATACAAATTTAATCAATAATAACATTCCAAATTTCTTTACAAAACTATTCAAGCGTCCAAAGGAAGTTTAAAATATTTTGCTTTGAAATAAATAATTCACTCGTTCCTCCCTGAATGATTCTTCCAATTGCTCTCTGACAAGTTATTATTTAATCAGATTAATAAGAAAATCCAGGTCCATTTGTGTTTGCTATTTATATGCAATTTTTGTATTAAAAATGTTAGTGCTTTTCCAAGTTCAGAATATAGAAGAGCAAGTCTGTCAAACTTGTGTATATGCCATATCTATAAAAGACTTTTCCACTTGAAGTTAGGAGAATTTTCATGTACTGTAACGGAAAGAAGGGTCATTATAAATAACCTAACCTAATGCCCTAACCAATATGTAAAATATTTATCTTTAAAAAACCTAAATACATATACATATTAACTACATTTCAGAAAATGATGAAATTGATGTAGTTAATTTTCATATTTTCTGATGATGATATGCTGAGAAGCATTTTGTCAGATAGTTTTAGTCATTCTTTTAATCACCTTTATAATATTTTTAACACAAGTTATTTTTTTCACCAAATAAGAATGTATAAAAAGTACAGGTAGTCCTTAACAACCACTATTGGGACTGGCCAATTTCACTGCTAAGTGACACAGTTGTTAAGTGAGAGATCATGTGAATGTGACTTGCTGACTCCTCCATTGATTCTGCTTGTTGGTAGCCGGCTATGAAGTGTGCAAATTAAATAAACAAAAATAAATGATGGTCATGTGACCGTGGGATACTATGAGGTTTGGAAATGCTCACTGATTGTGGACAGCCCAAATCCTGATCACATGACTGCGGGAAAGCTGTGATGATTATAAGTGTAAGGACTGGTTGTAATTTTTAGCACTGTCATAATTTTGAACCATTGCTAAACAGGATATTCATTAAGTGAGAACTACTTGCACTGATTATGAAACAACAGATATCAAGTTCTGTTTCTAAAAGTTACAATATATAAGACACTGACATTTGCAATCAGAATTGAACATTTTATCTTTCTTTCATCATTCAGTATCCAACAATGTACCGTATATACTTGAGTATAAGCCGACTCGAGTATAAGCCGAGACCCCCAATTTCACCCCCAAAAACTGGAAAAAGTTATTGACTCGAGTATAAGCCGATCCGCCGTTCTGCAAGCCTCTGCCGCCAGCAGAGGCTCGATCCGCCATTTTGCAAGCCTGAATACACAGGAATACCCTGTGTAGCCGCGGCTCGTCGGCAGGTCTCCGTTCCTCCTGCCGACCTTTGGGGAGGTTTGGGCGCCTCCCCAAACCTCGGCAGGTCTCCGTTCCTCCTGCCGACCTTTGGGGAGGTTTGGGCGCCTCCCCAAACCTCCCCAAACCTCGGCAGGTCTCCGTTCCTCCGCGCAGACCTGCCGACCTTTGGGGAGGTTTGGGCGCCTCCCCAAATGTCCCCAAACCTCGGCAGGTCTCCGTTCCTGTTTGGGGAGGTTTGGGCGCCTCCCCAAACGTCCCCAAACCTCGGCAGGTCTCCGTTCCTCCGCGCAGACCTGCCGACCTTTGGGGAGGTTTGGGCGCCTCCCCAAACGTCCCCAAACCTCGGCAGGTCTCCGTTCCTGTTTGGGGAGGTTTGGGCGCCTCCCCAAACCTCCCCAAACCTCGGCAGGTCTCCGTTCCTGTTTGGGGAGGTTTGGGCGCCTCCCCAAACCTCCCCAAGCCTCGGCAGGTCTCCGTTCCTCCGCGCAGACCTGCCGACCTTTGGGGAGGTTTGGGCGCCTCCCCAAACGTCCCCAAACCTCGGCAGGTCTCCGTTCCTGTTTGGGGAGGTTTGGGCGCCTCCCCAAACGTCCCCAAACCTCGGCAGGTCTCCGTTCCTCCGCGCAGACCTGCCGACCTTTGGGGAGGTTTGGGCGCCTCCCCAAACGTCCCCAAACCTCGGCAGGTCTCCGTTCCTGTTTGGGGAGGTTTGGGCGCCTCCCCAAACGTCCCCAAACCTCGGCAGGTCTCCGTTCCTGTTTGGGGAGGTTTGGGCGCCTCCCCAAACGTCCCCAAACCTCGGCAGGTCTCCGTTCCTGTTTGGGGAGGTTTGGGCGCCTCCCCAAACGTCCCCAAACCTCAGCAGGTCTCCGTTCCTCCGCGCAGACCTGCCGACCTTTGGGGAGGTTTGGGCGCCTCCCCAAACGTCCCCAAACCTCGGCAGGTCTCCGTTCCTGTTTGGGGAGGTTTGGGCGCCTCCCCAAACGTCCCCAAACCTCGGCAGGTCTCCGTTCCTCCGCGCAGACCTGCCGACCTTTGGGGAGGTTTGGGCGCCTCCCCAAACGTCCCCAAACCTCGGCAGGTCTCCGTTCCTGTTTGGGGAGGTTTGGGCGCCTCCCCAAACGTCCCCAAACCTCGGCAGGTCTCCGTTCCTCCGCGCAGACCTGCCGACCTTTGGGGAGGTTTGGGCGCCTCCCCAAACGTCCCCAAACCTCGGCAGGTCTCCGTTCCTGTTTGGGGAGGTTTGGGCGCCTCCCCAAACGTCCCCAAACCTCGGCAGGTCTCCGTTCCTCCGTGCAGACCTGCCGACCTTTGGGGAGGTTTGGGCGCCTCCCCAAACGTCCCCAAACCTCGGCAGGTCTCCGTTCCTGTTTGGGGAGGTTTGGGCGCCTCCCCAAACGTCCCCAAACCTCGGCAGGTCTCCGTTCCTGTTTGGGGAGGTTTGGGCGCCTCCCCAAATGTCCCCAAACCTCAGCAGGTCTCCGTTCCTCCGCGCAGACCTGCCGACCTTTGGGGAGGTTTGGGCGCCTCCCCAAACGTCCCCAAACCTCGGCAGGTCTCCGTTCCTGTTTGGGGAGGTTTGGGCGCCTCCCCAAACGTCCCCAAACCTCGGCAGGTCTCCGTTCCTCCGCGCAGACCTGCCGACCTTTGGGGAGGTTTGGGCGCCTCCCCAAACGTCCCCAAACCTCGGCAGGTCTCCGTTCCTGTTTGGGGAGGTTTGGGCGCCTCCCCAAACGTCCCCAAACCTCGGCAGGTCTCCGTTCCTCCGCGCAGACCTGCCGACCTTTGGGGAGGTTTGGGCGCCTCCCCAAACGTCCCCAAACCTCGGCAGGTCTCCGTTCCTGTTTGGGGAGCTTTGGGCGCCTCCCCAAACGTCCCCAAACCTCGGCAGGTCTCCGTTCCTCCGCGCAGACCTGCCGACCTTTGGGGAGGTTTGGGCGCCTCCCCAAACGTCCCCAAACCTCGGCAGGTCTCCGTTCCTGTTTGGGGAGGTTTGGGCGCCTCCCCAAACGTCCCCAAACCTCGGCAGGTCTCCGTTCCTCCGCGCAGACCTGCCGACCTTTGGGGAGGTTTGGGCGCCTCCCCAAACGTCCCCAAACCTCGGCAGGTCTCCGTTCCTGTTTGGGGAGGTTTGGGCGCCTCCCCAAACCTCCCCAAACCTCGGCAGGTCTCCGTTCCTGTTTGGGGAGGTTTGGGCGCCTCCCCAAACCTCCCCAAGCCTCGGCAGGTCTCCGTTCCTCCGCGCAGACCTGCCGACCTTTGGGGAGGTTTGGGCGCCTCCCCAAACGTCCCCAAACCTCGGCAGGTCTCCGTTCCTGTTTGGGGAGGTTTGGGCGCCTCCCCAAACGTCCCCAAACCTCGGCAGGTCTCCGTTCCTCCGCGCAGACCTGCCGACCTTTGGGGAGGTTTGGGCGCCTCCCCAAACGTCCCCAAACCTCGGCAGGTCTCCGTTCCTGTTTGGGGAGGTTTGGGCGCCTCCCCAAACGTCCCCAAACCTCGGCAGGTCTCCGTTCCTCCGCGCAGACCTGCCGACCTTTGGGGAGGTTTGGGCGCCTCCCCAAACGTCCCCAAACCTCGGCAGGTCTCCGTTCCTGTTTGGGGAGGTTTGGGCGCCTCCCCAAACCTCCCCAAACCTCCCCAAACCTCGGCAGGTCTCCGTTCCTCCGCGCAGACCTGCCGAGGTTTGGGGAGGTTTGGGGAGGCGCCCAAACCTCCCCAAAGGTCGGCAGGAAGAACGGAGACCTGCCGAGGTTTGGGGAGGTTTGGGGAGGCGCCCAAACCTCCCCAAAGGTCGGCAGGTCTGCGCGGAGGAACGGAGACCTGCCGAGGTTTGGGGAGGTTTGGGGAGGCGCCCAAACCTCCCCAAACAGGAACGGAGACCTGCCGAGGTTTGGGGAGGTTTGGGGAGGCGCCCAAACCTCCCCAAAGGTCGGCAGGTCTGCGCGGAGGAACGGAGACCTGCCGAGGTTTGGGGAGGTTTGGGGAGGCGCCCAAAGCTCCCCAAACAGGAACGGAGACCTGCCGAGGTTTGGGGACGTTTGGGGAGGCGCCCAAACCTCCCCAAAGGTCGGCAGGTCTGCGCGGAGGAACGGAGACCTGCCGAGGTTTGGGGACGTTTGGGGAGGTGCCCAAACCTCCCCAAACAGGAACGGAGACCTGCCGAGGTTTGGGGACGTTTGGGGAGGCGCCCAAACCTCCCCAAAGGTCGGCAGGTCTGCGCGGAGGAACGGAGACCTGCCGAGGTTTGGGGACGTTTGGGGAGGCGCCCAAACCTCCCCAAACAGGAACGGAGACCTGCCGAGGTTTGGGGAGGTTTGGGGAGGCGCCCAAACCTCCCCAAAGGTCGGCAGGTCTGCGCGGAGGAACGGAGACCTGCCGAGGTTTGGGGAGGTTTGGGGAGGCGCCCAAAGCTCCCCAAACAGGAACGGAGACCTGCCGAGGTTTGGGGACGTTTGGGGAGGCGCCCAAACCTCCCCAAAGGTCGGCAGGTCTGCGCGGAGGAACGGAGACCTGCCGAGGTTTGGGGAGGTTTGGGGAGGCGCCCAAACCTCCCCAAACAGGAACGGAGACCTGCCGAGGTTTGGGGAGGTTTGGGGAGGCGCCCAAACCTCCCCAAACAGGAACGGAGACCTGGGGAGGTTTGGGGAGGCGCCCAAACCTTCCCAAACGTCGGCAGGTCTGCGCGGAGGAACGGAGACCTGCCGAGGTTTGGGGAGGCGCCCAAACCTCCCCAAAGGTCGGCAGGAGGAACGGAGACCTGCCGAGGTTTGGGGAGGTTTGGGGAGGCGCCCAAACCTCCCCAAAGGTCGGCAGGAGGAACGGAGACCTGCCGAGGTTTGGGGAGGTTTGGGGAGGCGCCCAAACCTCCCCAAAGGTCGGCAGGAGGAACGGAGACCTGCCGAGGTTTGGGGAGGTTTGGGGAGGCGCCCAAACCTCCCCAAACGTCGGCAGGTCTGCGCGGAGGAACGGAGACCTGCCGAGGTTTGGGGAGACGCCCAAACCTCCCCAAACGTCGGCAAGTCTCCGTTCCTCCGCGCCCTGCCTGCCTGCTTCTTTCCGCTGCGGAAAGAAGCAGGCAGGCAAGGCGCGGAGTTTGGGGAGGTGCGCGCGCACCTCCCCAAACCTCCCCAAACTTCGGCAGGTCTCGGACGGCGGTGGCTTGGGAGAGGTGCGGGCGATCCCGGAAGCACCAAAGCCTCGGCCGCGCACAAGTCCTCGGTAAGTTTTTTTTGTTGACTGGAGTATAAGCCGAAGTGGAATTTTTCAGCCCAAAAAGTGGGCTGAAAAATTCGGCTTATACTCAAGTATATACGGTAATTGTTATATTTATTTATTATTTATTTATAATGAGACTTGTATGCTGCCCTATCTCCCGAAGGACTCAGGGCGGCTAACAACAATAAAATACAATAAATACAAATATTAAAAAAGAATTAAATTATGTCAAAGTCCCACTAAAACCAATAAAAACATTTAAAATCATAATTAAAACTCCATTATTATCAGTCCAGGTTGGCCTGTTGGAAAAGATATGCCTTAAGGTCACGACGAAAGGACCAAAGGTCTGGGGCCATCCGGAGCTCCCGGGGGAGCTGATTCCACAAAGTAGGTGCCCCAACAGAGAAGGCCCTCCCCCTGGGGATTGCCAGCCGACATTGTCTGGCTGACAGCACCCTGAGGAGGCCCTCTCTGTGCGAGCGCACAGGGCGATGGGAAATCGTTCCTGGCAGCAGACGGTCCTGCAAATATCCCGGGCCTAAGCCATGTAGGGCTTTATAGGTAAGGACCAGCACCTTGAATCTATATATATATATAAACAGTGAAGTTACTTACAAACTTTTCCTTCTTTCTGTAGTTTGTTCAAATGATGATGGAGATTAATTTTTGCAGCTGGATGCAAATGGACAGGTGTGTCCTTGAATAAAGCATTCAAACGATACATATTAATGGAACTTCATTTTTTAAAATAGTAAAACAGTAATGACAACTCCTCAAATTTGGTACAGATTCAAACACTTTTCAGGGTTTTGATGCAAATGGGAGAAATTATTGTCTGATTAATACCTATTTTAATGGGGGGGAGGAAGGGGAAATTATTTAGTCCTATTTTAAAGTTTATACATTTTCTTTGAGTAACTTTACTTTTTCCTGGTCATATCATGAACTCTTATTAGAAGTTTATCCTCAACTTCAGAGTGCAGAGGAAAATTTATAAAATTTGTTTCACAGATCTCTGAGTGGTAATTATTCTCCTAATACAATCTTACAATTAAACCATGAAAACAAGAAAATCAAAGCAAATCAAAAGGAACAAACATAACAGAGATAACACACACACACACACACCCGATAGAAACAAAAAAGAAGAAGAAGAAGAAGAAGGGGGTTTCAATCACTTTCCAAAGGCCTGGGCGAAGAGCCAGATCTTCAAGTCTCTTTGGGACACCAGTAAAGTGGGGGGGGGGGATTCATATCTCATGAGGGGGGAGCCTCACTCTAGAGGGCAAGTGTTGCTACAGAGAAGGCGCTTCTCTGTATTTTGAGTGATTCTTTGCAAAAAAAAGATAATAGGGATATAGAGAACTCATTGATTCAGGGACAGAACATTCCTTAGATCTTAGGAACATTCCATACCCCACCCCAGTGTTCCCCTCCCCCATGGTGAACATCCTCCTAGACCACAGTGAAACCAGGGTTAATTTGATAGCGTCTGGAATAATTTCTTCAAGCTGGAAGCAATTTGAGGCATTCAGGACATAGTGTTTTTGTTTTACTATAGTTGCAGTTATTAAAAAACAAAGGAAAACTGGTGTTTGGGGGCAAAAATCATTAGCAAATTTTACAAAAAAAGTGTCTATTTTGCAACTATTAATACTATGTACTTTCCAGCATACAACCTGGTGCAGTATACATACATGGTGTTCTTTAGATAAATGCTGTTTTTGCTATGAATCATTAATTGCTTTTCTATTGCATTGCTTTCTGCATAACTGAAATCTATTTTTAACCCAAACCAGATGCCATCTGTACCTTGTAAACAATTTTCACAAGTTCCTCTGCTGTGAAATTCTTTCCAGCATTCTCATCCAGGATGTTTAGGATTTGTTTCTCACGTGCATTTCTATGTAAAATATATTCCTGAATTTTAGCTCTTGCTTCCTTTATTACTGGCCCATGTCCTATAAAGACAACAACAGATGTTTCTTTAACAAAAAATTCTGAGATAACTTACTAATCAATAGTGCATACAGGATAGTTTTTTAAAGAAGAAATGATTTAAAGTGTTCATATTGCAGAGTTAACACAGGACAGCCCAACAGCTTCTAATTTTGTAATGTGTCTCCTTATTTATTGCAGGTCCAGATGTTGCCCCACCCACACATTCAGGAAGCTATTAAAGGCTTTCTTCAATTTATACCTTGATCTTATATTCACAGCTTTCCTTCCAGGCTTTGAAGGAGGATAAAGAATGAGGCCAGCTAGATGGGATTTCCCCCCCCCCTTGATTCTATGTAGTCTTTGGTTTACTCAAGAGAGTTCTATCTTTTTCAAAAAAAAGTTTTAAATTGTAAGCCATCCAGAGTTGTTGGGAATTGGGTGGCTTGTATATTATGTAAACAAAGAAATGGGAATTGTGATAAAGATTGCTGGATGGGATGAAAAAAAGTACAAGTCTTTGATGAACTATGGAGACAATTTAGTTATCCTATGGCTTTGGTTCCATCTACATTTCATAATAATATGTATGAGGATAGAATGGAGAACTTCTATTCCTTCTGGACCATCTTGCATTCCCAGAGAAAAATACTGGATAAATAAATACAGTAAATGGATGAATTGAAAATGACTTCAATTTGTTACATCCCTAAACATCATTTTAAAGCAGGTTTGAATCAGACAAGACTTTTGGCTTAGTATTATTATATTATATTCCATTTCCATGATTTCTTTCATAGGTTATTTTGGAGGTGCTGAATTCTGAATACTATTTTCCTTATGGGGAATTGGGGAAGGGGGAAGGAGAGAGAATGAGTGTAAAGAACAGACATTTAGCAGCTAAAGGACCTTTTACAAGTCAAGTAAATAGAGGATACATTTCATTTACTAGGAAGGAAACAGCAAATTATATTACAGTCTAAAGCATAAGGAAACTAAAACAATGTTTTATTTAAATAAAAAGCATCTGAACTCTCCTCCCAGGATGACCACTTTCTATGAAGCTCTATATGTAGATGAAGGTAAAAGATTCTGAAAGCTGGAACATTTTAGCATAGAATATTCTCTTATGGAGAGAGGAAAATTTCAAAACATCTTGCAAACAGGTGTCAATAAGAGACACCCATTCCTATTTCCACAGTATCTGTGATTACAGAACAACGAGATCAAAAATCTCTAAGCAGCAATGCAGTGTTTGAGACACTTAATATACTTATGGCGAAGAGTTAATATAATTAATATCAAATGTATAACTTACCTGGGTATATTAAATCAGCTTTGATTCCCAGGAGCTTATCCAATGACTTCATGTAGTCATAAAGGTCTTCAAACACAGCTGTTCCTTCTCCTAAAATACAGTCACCAGAAAATATTGCATTTTCTTCTAGCAAATGTAAAGCCATGTGGTCATCTGTATGCCCTGGGGTATATAATACCCTGCAAAGTGACAGAAAAGTGAAATGTGATTATATTATTCAAGTCATAAGTTGAAGAAAGGTCTTATAGTGGCAAATGAAGATACATTTAAAAAGCTCAGATACAAAATTTAAATGAATGATCCTTATAGTGTGTGGATGCAGAGCTATGAGCAATTTTTTCTTTGTAAAAGTATTTTTTAAATAAGGACAAGTTTTAACTACCTATAGCTTAAGATAAATTTCCTAAAGAAATCAAAAGTCTCACAAGGCAGATAAAGCCATTCCAAAGAATCAACCAGGAATAATTTTATGCAAATTGGCATCCATCCACCAAAAATACAGATGTACCCCTACCATGTATAGAGGTAGTCCTTCACTTATAACAGTTCATTTAGTGATTGCTTAGAATTACAATAGCACTGAAAAAAGTGACTTATGACCATTTTTCACAGTTCCGAACATTGCAGCATCCCTTGTGGTCATGTGATCAAAATTCAGACCCATGGCAACTGACTCATATTTATAACAGTTGCACTGTCCTGGGGTCACGTGACCACCTTTTGCCACCTTTTAACAAGTAAAGTGAATGGGGAAGCCACATTCACTTAACAACCCTGTTACTGACTTAACAACTGCAGTGATTCATTTAACAACTGTGGCAAAAAAAGATTATAAAATGGGGCAAAACTCAACAACTGTCTCACTCGGCAATAGAATTTTTGGGTTCAAAATTTGAATGTAAGTCAAGGACTAATTGCTCTGAGAAAAAGAGCATCACTTAAAGATATTGGGGCCTGACCATACACATACAGGGAAACCCGACTTACTTAGGATTTGAAGAAATTTCTTTAGAATGTTGTGCAGAAAATATCAGGAACCAGTAACTCTTCGAAGAATACTCAAATTTGCCTATAAAAAGCCTTTGTCAACAGTCTGAACTAGGCAGATATCTTCAAGCACATGAGGGCAGTCTAATCAAGATCACATGATCTGTATCGTATGATTACTTCTGATATGTAAAGGAATGGTTATAGTGAATGTATAACCCTCAGTTGTGCAAAACTCATCTACTGTACATGACAAATATTTATACCACAGTTTATGATGCCACAGAATTGATAGGAAGACAACAGACCCAAAGGAAACAAATGTAGTTAACACACTTTCTAAACATTCATATTTGTGTGACTTGATACAGAGATAAATACGTGTACTACAGGCATTAAATGTAAAGGTGTCCCCTGTCCATTAAAGGTAAAGGTTTCCTCTGTTCCTACTCTACGGGGAAGTGCTCATCTCCATTTCCTAAAAGGGAGCCACCACTGTCTGAAGACGTGGTCATGTGGCCATCATGACTATAGGCCAAGGCTCATTGAATGCTGCTACCTTCCCACCTAAGTGGTACCTATTTATCTACTCGAATTTGCATGCTTTTGAACTGCTAGATGGGCAGGAGCTGGGGCAGATAATGGGAGGTCACCCCTTTGTGTGGCGCTCAGGTCTCTAACCCAGTCTGTTAGCTGAGTCATCGCACTTCCATACTGTATTCATTAAAGGCTAGACAAAACATATAATCTATCTTAACAGATCTCACAAGCCTTTTTAGTTCTGAAATGATATAATCTGCAAATGAACTGCAAAAAAATCTTGTACATGAAAAACTTGCAAACAACATCAATATGAAATGTTGATGTTTACCTGAGAGTAGCTCCCTCTGTATTTAAAACATCTCCATCTCTTAAGTACGCATACTTCTGCTTTCCGTCTATTACTTCTTCTTGATGTGGGTTACGTGGAAGCTTACTTATGCAATATTCATAACCTAATTTAAAAATTAAACAATGTGTATCATACTAGTTGGAAATTCATACACCCCTTTTTAAAAAAAAAAGGGTGTGTCCAGATGAATTCAGGACTGAGACACGTGGAACTTATGACCTCTCTGATCTTAAAAAGAGTTATAAAATAGCTCCAAATGATTTCAAAATTTTGAAAATCATTTAAAAGGTTGCTTTGTGTTACTACTTTTATTTTTAATGAAAGTTTTTTATAAAATTGATTTAAGTTATGATACAAGTGCAGATCAATCAAGTTCTATGCTATGCATGCTGCCTATTATTCAAATAATTGTGATGACATCCTCTAGATTATCAGTACAATCTAGCAAGTCCCTTGTATATTAATGGTTTGTTTGTTTTGCAATAGCAATTTCTACAACTTTACCTAGTCCTAAGGAAACATCTGTTAAAATACATATTAGCAAACATGTCTGCAAATATTAAAATAATCAATGTTCTTTATTTTGCAAAGAAGCTCCATTTCCTGCCCTCATGAAGAGATCTGAAAAGACCCATTTCTGCAGGATTTTGTAGTAATTTAACTTGAACAAGGTCAATACAGCTGGGAAGAACACTTGTTGCTGTTGCTTGGAAGACCATTCAACTCACCCTAGTAATAATGTAATTTAGGTTGGTGCTCACATTTAAACAAAAGTAGAACATATACATACTTTGAAATAAAAGCTCTTCTGTTTAAAATAAATGTTTAACTTTTTACATTCAAAAAGAACAGTGAAAGTTTTCAGTAATATTTATTTTAACTAATTTTATGTACTTAAATCCACAAGGCTGAGGCAAATGGGTAATGAGATATAAGTTAGTAGAATTATGATCCTCTTCCCAAATCAGAAAGAGAAAGAAGATGGTATCTTCAGTTTTTATGAATGAATAAAAAGCATTGATTTGCAAGAGTCAGGCTTATTGAAGATAAATTCCTTAGTTTAAGAGAACGGCAAATGTTATATTTTTATAATACAGGTAGTCCTCAATTTATGACCAAAACTGAGATCACAATTTTGTTGCTAAGCAAGGTGGTTGTTAAGTGAGTTTTACCTGATTATATGTCCTTTTTGGCCACGGTTGTTAAGCAAATCAATACAGTTGTTAAGGGAATCCAGCTTCCCCCACTGACTGTCAGAAGCCAGCTGGAGAGGTCACAAGTGCGAATCACATGATTGTGGGATGTTGCAACCATCATAAATGCATGCCAGTTGCCAAGCACCTTAATGTTGATCAAGTGATCATGGCGATGCTGTAATAGTTATAAGTATGAAGACCAGTTGCAAGTCACTTTTTCAGTGCTCATAATTTTGGACGGTTGCTAAACAAATGGCTGTTAAGTTGAGGATTACCTGTACCTGATTTTTGCTAGCTTTAATTTTGGCTAAGTATACTTACAATTGGTGCTTCGGAAAGTTCTGTCAGAAGCTGTTTCTTAAATTTAATTATTCCCCACTGTGTCTGTTAATAAGTATTTAAGTTCAATGTTTCTGACATCCTTCCTTTTTTGCCTGTCTACGATATAATTTCCAATATAACTCTAACCTGCTTTGTACATAAACTATACAAATTTTAAAAACTACAGAAAATACTTACTAGCTGGAATCTTTTCACAAATATCTGATATGCCTCCAGTATGATCATGGTGCCAATGAGTTACTAAAATTTCCTGGATGGAAATGTTGAATTCATGAAGTGTTTGTTTCAAACAGCTTATATATTCAGGGACATGTGGCTCTCCAGTATCTATTAGGATCCTTCTATAATAAAACCAGATTAGGCCAAGAAAGAGCTAATTAATTAAAAAGAATGATGCTAACAACTTTTTGATCCAGGTTAAAAAAGTGTAATGTGTCATGAAAAGAAATATAAGAACAATTAATTAATGGAACAGCTTGCCTCCTGGAGGTGTGGATGGTCCATCACTGGAGGTTTTAAAAAATTGCTTGGAGAACCATTTGCCTGAGATAGTATAAAACTCCTGCCTTGAGCAGGGTGCTGGACTAGATGACCTCTAAAGTCCCTTCCAACCCTATCATTCTAGTTCTATTTCTATATCCCATTCCTTTTGTGTAATTTTGAATCCTAAAGAAAATTATATAAGATGCAAATCAATAAACTAATAAATCAAACTGGTCTTATATGCCTTTTCAGTTGCCTCTGAGCAGCTTAATTTTATATACCGGTAAAAAATTTACAATAGCCACCCAGAGTCACTTGACAGTGAGGAAAGATAAGTACACTCGTTCAGATGCCCCCCCCCCCAAAAAAACCTTTTAAGTATTGCTTTTAAAGTATGCTGGAAGAGCGAGATTCCATTGCCTTTCTAAACACAATAAAGCTTGAAGCCATACACATCTGAAGCGGGATGCTGTTGCAAAGTAGTCTCTTTTAATTTCATAAGAATGTACTACACAGCTAATAAGCCTATGAGAAGAGAGATAATGGTGGGGAAAAAATCCACTGGAGCAGAAATCTAATCAGGTGAACAAAAGAAATGGTACTTTATAATAAAATGGATCAAAGATGATCCAATAAAAATGTAATAAAGAGAAATTTGTCCACAGAAGGGGAAAAATCTTTTGCCAAGAGCAAAAGAAAAAGTGACAAGCTGAACGAGATTCCAAGTAAGACTTATATTGCCTAAGAGAACTAAACTGTAATAACCAAGATTCAAGATAGGGCTGTGTAGAAGAACCAGACACATGCCCTAGATAGCAATCATCACCAGATCTAACTGCATCATGATGTCTAGCTGCTTTTAAATGGCATGTATGCCTAAGATTGCCTTTATTTCATTCATCCTGGAGTAAAGGAAGCATAAATTTAGCTACAGTTATTCCAGTTTTAAAGTGTCTTTCCTGGACACAATTTTCACCATAAATATGACTTAGAATGCTTCATTGACTTTTTGATTGATCAGGGAAGGAATCAGACCTTCTTGGATCACTTTGGGTTGTTGTGGGTTCATACCCTCCTCTTTGGTCCCTGGGCAATGGCCCTTCTCCAGAGACATGACCAACATTTGCCCATACAATGGCTGACTGGCTCTTTCTAAAGTATTTGTCAGTGTTACGTAAGCTCCTTATTTGCACAGATTTACTAGTGCACTTCTGAAAGCACCAGGAGTTAGGTTTAGAGAAAGCTATATAGAATTGAATTGTGACAGGAATGACTGTGGCAGTTGGGTGTGGCTAGCTTTTGCCTGTGAGGCATTACTGCTTCTAAAGTGCTTCAGCAAGCAAGAAAACTGGATATATATTTTTTTTAAAAAAACTGGTTTTAATGTTTAGGGGGAATGATGCCGTTTTACTTATTTCTACAGCACCACATCTATTATATAGGTTACTCTTGGATATTACAGCCCAGGAGTACTTCCTGCCAGCACTTCCATTGCTTGCAGCATTACAGGTAGTCCTTGACTTATGGCCACAAGTTTCTATTGCTAAATGAGACAGTTGTTAAGTGAGTTTTGTCCCATTTTATGACCTTTCTTGCCACAGTTGAATCTAGCTTCCTCATTGACTTTGCTTGTCAGAAGATTTCAAAAGGTATCACATGACCCTGGGACACCATAACCGTCATAAATATGAAACAGTTGCCAAGCATCTGAATTTTGATCACATGACCAGCGATGCAGCAATGGTTGTTAGTGTGAAAAACAGTCACAAGACACTTTTTTCAGTGCTGTTGTAACTTAAAATGGTCATTAAATGGTTGTAAAGCCCTAGGCTTTGTCAATGAAGCAGAACAGATGTTTGCAAATTTTTGTGAGCTTAATGACCAGAGAACAGCACTTTAATACAGCAATGGAAGAGTCCTAAGCCTGCACTTCTAGGTGAGTAAGACCTTGGACTTAAATAGGATTTCTGAATAAGAAGATCGCATTGCAACACTGCTAGGTTGCATCAATGGTTTTTACATTTATTTATTTACTAGATTTGTGTGCCAGTCCAAATGGTCTAAAGGCGACTTTTAAGTGCACACATATAATAATCCGGTTAGCGATGCTTCCTCCGCCGTCAAATGTTTATGGATTTTGGGGGTTATGTGTGTGTGAAGATATTTTTTAAAAATGTTTTTGTTATTTCATCTAGGCCCCGCCTTCTTCCGTCACACTACTACTTGTACAAGAAAGAGAAATCGTACGAATTAATAATACTCAGAGCATCGCGTGAAAAGCAGGGCGGGGGGGGGGAGGGAAATACGAATTCCCGGGTAGCCTTCGAGTTTTCCCTAGGGAAACTAGGGAAGGGAAAACTCACGCCAAGGAAGCGCGTTGCCCAACAGATCCCAGGGAGTACACCGGCCCTCGTACCGAGCTGCTTCTCACCTACCTGGACCCGGTTCCCACCAAGTAGGTGTTGGTCCCCTGGAGCGTCATAGGCCCGGGATTACAGCCCAGGACGCGGATCACCCGCGCCGACAGCTTCTCCACTTTAGGCAGCACGGAGAACATCTTCGTAAGCACCTTCGCGGCCAGCCAGAGAAGAAGGGCTCAGAGAGAGAGAGAGAGAGAGAGAGAGAGAGAGCAAAAAACATAGAGATAAGGAAAAGTGTAGAGTGACAACTTTTGGAGACTACTTTGTTGGGGTTTTTTTTTAACGCCACTGAGTTTAATTTTGTCTCGTGCGCTCGAGTCCTCTCCCCTTCCTTGGTTAGAATATTTTGGGGCACGAAGAAATCCAGAGTTTTGAAGAGCGCGATTCTTCAACGGTCCAGGCCTCACACATTGTGCCCAACTGGGTAAAGAAACGAAAGATTGCCATCAGTGGAGAATGTAATGAAAGAGTTAACTAGATACTTCCTTAAGAGCAAAGTGGGCAGAATCTGCACAGAAACAGGGAATCCAGGGGAGGCGCTTCCACACACCCGCGGGGCAAGCCTGAGAAGCAGAGCCAGTATGTAGAAGAGGAAAGGGAAGCGCTTTTAGCAATCGTTCTTTACCTATAGGAGAAGTTTGTTTCTAAAATATGTATTTATGAGAAACTATAAATATCCTACGCTATGTATCCTGTAATATTATTGTTGAATAAAATTTTAATTGTAGTCAGTTAGTCTTCTGGCTAAATAAATATATGTTCCCCATAAGATACTATGCAAATGTACCTAGAGGAGATAATTGTTGGCACAATATCAACAATCACTTTATAGTTTATATCATCTGTATGGTTTACCTAGTAAAATAGAAGTGGTTTTCCGTATTACCTCCTTCTATGCCAGGGATAGGCAACCTCGGCTCTTTTATGACTCATGGACTTCAACTCCCAGAATTCCTGCTGACTCAGGAATTCTGGGAGTTGAAGTCCATGAGTCATAAAAGAACCGAGGTTGCCTACCCCTGTTCTATGCCATATGAAATGAAGCCTTTGCTATGGTTAGCAAAGCGATGCCCAGCATCTTCCTATGTTGCTGCTGCGCAACAAAGGTGCCAGTTTGCCTTAGCTGGGCAGCTGGGCAGACCTTCACACCTTAGGTGACCCTGTAAGATTAAATTATTTTGGTATATATATGCTCCCAGTATTTTTCATCCATTTCTTACAGCATTAACACACACACACAAACAGAGAGAGAGAGAGAGAGAGAGAGAGAGAGAGAGAGAGAGAGAGAGAGAGAGAGAGAGAGAGAGAGAGAGAGAGAGAATGAGGAAGCCTAGCATTTGACACAGAACTCCTAGCTCAAATTGGGACTATTAGATCTGAGCTACAAAAGCTACATATTCCTCTTGAAGACAAAGATTTAAACTGAATTCAGAAACATCTGGATGGTATTCAAATTACCCACCCAGATGGATATGGTTTCATTTCCATAATCTGACAGCCCTAAACAAAATTGGAATTAGGTTTGTGGAGAATTTCATGGAAGGAACCTCTTTGCCTTGCTCATTTCCATTGGGTGGGTGTTTGGGTACTGTCCAGATGTCTTAGAGTTGCTATAAGATCCCATTTCAATCACCATAACCTTTAAGGACTGCAAGCGTTATGGGCTTCAACAACTGAAACATTTAATGTTCTCTACTGTTACTAATCTTTATAGTTTAGGATAAAGTTTGAGAAAATGTCCAATCCCTTACAACTTCAATACTCAGAAGGTCCTTAACCAGCACTGGTAGAGGTTTTTGGGAGATGCAGTTCAGTAATGTTTTCAAGAGTCTCTCACAGGTTTATGTTGAGGATAAATTCACTGACAAAAAAAACTGAAATATTTATGCTTCTTGGGTTCAAGGTGATTTCTAAGTAAATTGCATAAATGAATAAAAAAGTGTCTTAGCCATTCAAACACTATGCCAAGATATTGATGTAACATGTCATTGAAAACACATTTTGTCTGTAGATGGCAGTAACAGCACTGAAGATTACAAACTGCCATAATAAAATTTGTGGGGAAAGTTAAATTGCAAAATACCCCCAATATTGTATCTTTGGAAAGCAGATGATTAAAATTTCTGGGTGTACTTAAATATATAATATTGTGCATAGTTAAATTTATATGATTCTTTTTGAGTTTTGTACTGAAACATCACTAATTGTTCAATAGATTTGTAGTAATTCTTTTCCAAACATCTACTGGCAATCTACCACCCCAACTTTAATACTGTAGTTAGCACCAGATTATTACTTCTTCACTGCACAGTGAGATAATAATAATAATAATAATAATAATAATAATAATAATAATAATAATAATAAGTTGGAAGGGACCTTGGAGGTCATCTAGTCCAACCCCCTGCTAAGGCAGGAAACCCTATACCATTTCAGACAAATGGCTGTCCAGTCTCTTCTTAAAACCTAACTGTAACTGTATTACAGTGCAATCCATCCTTGAGCTAGGAGTTCTGTGTCAAATGCTAGGCTTCCTCATTGCTTTGCCCTATTGGCCAAGAACGAAGAATGGAACAGGAGACTAGAATAGAATAATAACTTTATTGTCATTTTGAATGTACACTAATCTAAAGAAAAGAAGAAATAGGGGAGACATGATAGCAGTGTTCCAGTACTTGAGGGGCTGCCACAAAGAAGAGGGGGTCACGTTATTCTCCAAAGCACCAGAGGGCAGGACAAGAAACAATGATTGGAAACTGATCAAAGAGAGAAGCAACCTGAAGGCAGCTCAAGAAGTAACTGATGTAAACTTATCAAGAAGAATTCCATTCGAAGGGTAAATTTCCTGACATTGAGAACAATTAATGAGTGGAATGGCTTGCCTTCAGAAGTTGTGAGTGCTTCATGACTGGAGGTTTTTAAGAAGAGACAGCCATTTCTCTGGAATAGTATAGGGCAGAGCTTTTCAACCAGTGGTACCCATGCCGCTGGTGGTACATTGGCACTTACAATGGGTTGAAAAGCACTATTAAAAAAGTGTAAAAGTGTAGCGTGGGATGAACTGGAGTGGTGGCAACACAGCACAGACCTCTGGGAGAGTCAGCTGGAGCTGCAGTGTTGCCATAGCTCTGCTGAGTGCCCAGATATCCGTGCCAGGCTCCAGCTGACTGGCACTTCTGGAAGCTGCACGCAGCCTGGGGAAAGGAGTCAGTTGGAATTAAGGAGTAACTTTGTGACAGTGAGGACAATTAACCTGTCAAACAGCTTGCCTCCAGAAATCATGGGTGCTCCATCACTGGAGATTTTTAAGAAGAGGCTAAACAGTCATTTGTCTGAGATGATATAGGTTCTCCTGCTTGAGCAGGGGGCTGGACTAGAAGACCTCTAAGGTCCCTTCCAATCCTATCCTATCCTATCCTATCCTATCCTATCCTATCCTATCCTATCCTATCCTATCCTATCCTATCCTATCCTACCCTACCCTACCCTACCCTACCCTACCCTACCCTACTCTACTCTATTCTATTGACATTAAAATGAAATTTTGTTGCATTCAGCTCTCAAAGGGTCACCACCTGCGATATACACTACATAAATATGACAAAAATAAATAAATACAGAATTATGCATATACCCACATATGTGACACAGAGAAACAACAGTCTAGTTTGGGTTATGTATACATGTGCATGGCAAGAAAAACAAATTTTGTCTAGTGAGCAGTCTTCAAAGACCTTCTGAAATAACCAGGATTTAGCTATCGTTTGTATTGGAAAAGGACTATTCTTGCTTTGGGCAGAAAAAAGAGGACTGCAAGAAAAGTTCTTTGCTCCCTCTGGCTGAAGGTCTTATAGTTGGTTGCCTTCAGAAAACATTCTGTATGTATGGACAGAGAGGTTCTGGTCAGAAAAGGCACTCTTGAAGATAGCAGATTCCCACCATATTGCATTTGAAAACAAACTTGAAGCTAGTGCAGTGCTATCAAAGGTCACTAAAGGTCTAGTAAAATGAGAATGTTTGTACTCCCCACTGTAGGACAGCACAATACAGCTTCTGTCCCAAACTGGTGTTTAAATCCTGATGATCAAAGATTAAATTTTATTGATCTGTTTGTTTGTTTGGTTGATTGATGTGGTGCCCATTTTGTCTAGAGATGACTCTAGATAGTCTGCTTCTCTAATCTAGATAATCTGCTTCTTCCTTAAAGTAAAGGTAAAGTTTCCCCCGCACATGCGTGCTAGTCGTTTCCAACTCTAGGGGCCAGTGCTCATCTCCGTTTCAAAGCCGAAGAGCCAGCGCTTGTCCGAGGATGTCTCCGTGGTCATGTGGCCGGCATGACTAGACGCCAAAGGCGCACGGAACGCTGTTACCTTCCCACCGTAGTGGTCCCTATTTTTCTACTTGCATTTTTACGTGCTTTCGAACTGCTAGGTTGGCAGAAGCTGGGACAAGTAACAGGCACTCACTCTGTTACGCAGCACTTGGGATTCGACCCGCCAAACTGCCGACCTTCTGATCGACCTATTAGATAAATTAAATAAATAAATAAATAAATAAATAAATTGTTGTCTCATCGCCTTTTCAATCACATACCTGTATAGAGGAGGTACAATATATAACAATATATAACTAAAATTCCTGGACTGACTTCAAAGGAGGAGGCAAGCCAGAATGTCTTTCAAGGTAGTTGCTAACTCCTGCTTCTGCAAGGAATTACTGATCACTACATGATCAGCATTGCCTGCTCCCTCCCTGGTATCTTAGCCAGACAGGTGGGACACAGATGAACCTTCCAGGTGGCCAGGCTGGATCACAAAGGATCTTTCTTGGTATGCATAGACTTATAGACACTTCTACAAAACATTCCCAGGTGCCACCCCTCCCATTCTATTGGATTTTGATTATCTGGCTTTAAGTTTGGAATTATAGGTATGATTTTATCCATGAAATGACTGGCGTGCTGATCATAAAGAAATTAAGAATATTTTGTTTCATACTTTCCTGATAATTCTGAATAGTTTTGCTGCCTGGGATTTCATAAATGGAAGAAGGACAAAGGATCTGAGTTCAGATCCATGTCTGATTATATCCTTCCAGTGATGCTCCAAAGATTTTATCATTTGCAACTCCTCGCTATACCAATGAATGAACCTTCCTTCATTATCCGATAAGGACAGAAATCTCAGCAACAATCCCATCTAATATCTTTGTTGCCTCCTGTATTCCAGAGCTCCATCCTAACTTTATCTTACCAGTTTAAAATTCTCCTTTTTATTATCCAAGAGATTAAAAGACCCCCAAAGGTACAATTAATCCAGCAGTAGGCTAGAAGAGAAAGGATACTTTCTCTCTATATTTGCAGAATCCTAAGCCTCATTGTCCAAAACATCTCTTCAGATTTTTTGAGTCAGATGGGATCCTAAATAAAACACATAATTTAATGAAGAAAAGGGTTTTACAAGAAAGATTGATTAGCTCTCACTTTCTACCCATTTTTCTCTTTATGTCACTTCCTTCTCAGAGCATTAGACATATGTAGAGTTAGTTATGAGGGAATAATGTTTGGTTTAGCTTCTAAGTGGAGATTTTGTTGGACACTTGCAAGCCTTGGGGATCTAATTAGTGTTCTAAAAATTGCAGCTAAAGCACAGCTGAGTTCCTTCATGGAGCAGAGAGGGCACATTTTAGGGAATTAGGGGCCATGAGAAGAATAAAGGCTGTTCCATCATTGAAATACAATCCAAACAAAAATAGAGCTCAAGGTAAAATTATTGCACCATCAGCAGGAATTTGGAGGATTTAAATACATGGTTAGCCTCATATTTCCAGTGTCACAGATCAGATTAATTTTAGTATCGGGTAATTTCATAACCCAACTACATGTGGGCAGTGCCTGTGGAATTGAGTGTTGCCAGTTTATAGGACAGTTACAATGCCTATCTTGAATGGTTCAACTAGAATACCACTGCCATTAAAAGAAACCTAGTTTGCAGGAAAAAATAAAAAAGGCTTAATTCAATTTTCATGATATAAAAAATATGTTGAGACTCAAAAAGAGTTCAGAGAAGAACAACAAAGGTGATTAGAGGACTGGAGGATAAAACATGAAGAATGGTTGCAGGAATTGGGTATGTCTAGTTTAATGAAAAGAAGGACTGGGGGTGACATGATAACAGTTTTCCAATATCTCAGAGGCTGCCACAAAAAAGAGAGAGTCAACCTATTCTCCAACGCACCTGAAGGCAGGAAAGAAGCAATGAATGAAACTAATCAAGGAGAGAACCAACCGAGAACTAAGGACAAATTTGCTTACAGTGAGAACAATTAATCAGTGGAACAATCTGCCCCCAGATTACCTACGGCAGCACCTGCGGCCGGCGTCAACTTCCCCCCGTCCAGTGCGCTCCCACAGAGAGGGCCTCCTCAGGGTGCCTCCGATCAAAGAATGTCGACTGGTGGCCCCCAGGGGGAGGGTGTTCTCTGTGGGCGCGCCAGACCTGTGGAACCGCTTGCCGGTTGAGCTCCGGATGGCCCCCGACCTTCGCTCCTTCCGGCGGGATCTAAAAACTTACTTATTTGAGCAAAACGGCCTGGTTTGATGGATTTGGGGTTGGGGTTTTTAACATGGTTTTAATTATTGTATATATCAGGCATAATATTTAATTGTTTTTAAACTTTTGTACTTTGCTTTTTAATATTTATTGCCCTGTACACCGCCCTGAGTACTTCGGGAGAAGGGCGGTATAAAGATTTTATAAATATAAATATATAAATATAACTCTGTTATTCTGTTATTAAGTTATCACAGATGGAATCAGATGTTGACTCTTGGCAACTGCCTGGACTAGTTCCTGCAGTTTTCAGAAGTTGTTTGCCATTACTTCCTTGCTAGATATGAGAGAGAGAGTGTGTGTGTGACTGGTGCAGGGTCAGCTGGCTTTGTGTTCAAGGTGGGACTAAAACTCACAATCTCCCGGTTTCTAGGCTGATGCCTTAACCACCATATCCAAATACCAGATGATTATTTATTTAGATTTGTGTGTCACCCATCTCGTCTAAAGGATCACATGGCTTGTGGATAAAAGCAGTTTCACTTTATATTTTGCCCACACCCAAACCTCTTCTGGGTGTAGACTACAAAGTCCAACTATGCAAAACATTAATAGTTTCTTTTGATCGAGGATATAGAGTTTTCTACTGAAAATGCATATCTACCTGGCAAGTTTTAAGGTACAATTTTTTAAATTAAAATATTGTTGAGATTAATTAACTACCTTGGTGGTATCTAAACAGTTTATTCTGTAACATTATAGAAAATAGTTTATACTATTAGGAGGCCTAAAAAACTGACTTCACTGGGTATAAGTCAGATGAAAAAAAAGTATTAATTGATCAAAAAGAAAATTACATTTATGTTATCCAAAATATTTATCTGTGGTTGTATTGTCTGGCCAACAATGTATATTTGCTTGATCCCTGATGAATTTTTATTTTTCTCTGTGGAATCTTTATATTGCTTTTCAATGTTGACCACAGAATTACATAATTCTCAATGGAAGTGTAAATATCCACAAAGATTCTTTTCTCTTGGATTCTTTCTCCAAGCGTTGATTTCACTTTCAACATTTCTGGAATGACATGCAAGTTTAGAAATAGCATATAATACTTTACCTTCAAACTAGAAATTTCTTATATTTTACTCAATATTAACTATAATTACTCAATAAGCAATATAGTAGCCTGAGAACCCTTGCAAGGAGCTTTTAATTGTTTTATTTAGAATACCATAGAGTCAATTTACCTAGCAGGTTAAAGTCTGGAAAGACAGAAGTGACCATCTCTTTTCAAAGAATGTTTAAGTCAAGAAGCTTGTGTGTGTCTTCAGACTAGTCCTGACTTCAGGCAACTGTCTGGATTATATTGGCAAGATTTTCAGAAATGATTTGTTATTGTCTTCTTGCCAGGGCTGGGAGAGATGACTGCACTAAGTTTATCAAGTTGACTTCCCGTTTCACAGTCTCTCAGTTTTCAGCCTGATGCCTTAAGCATTATACCAAATCAAATCTCTTCTCCATGGCAATTGCAGTAAAATCATTTGGTTTTATAGTACTTAACAATTAAATAGATTTATTAGAGCATATATTTTTATGCAATTGTTAGCACTCAAGTTAAATAATGTTGGGCAGGCATTAGAACTTTGTAATAGCCCGAACCTCTAAGGACTGGGTTAGGCAGATAGTAGAAAGAAGTAGGCAATATTGTAAGAACATAATGTTGCAATGGGGAATAAAGTATTTCTGGGACTTTCCACATAGCATGGCTTACTTGGAAAAAATGCCCAGCTTGCTCAAATCATAAAGACAGGATTGCCTTTCCTATTGTCTGAGAAATATGTTGTCTTCCAATAGCATGTGGGTCCTATCGTGTATGTTTTACTTTTAATCTGAAATGCCTTTTAATTTTTTTCAAGAATGTAGAGGCTTTTTATATAATCAAGTACTTAAATGCCTTAGGGAATTATGGGAAGTAGAACAAAAGATTTCCACCAGGACTCAAAAAAGTCTCCATTTTTTCTTTTTTCATCTACTTGTTAGTGTATTCCTTCTGAGGAAATATCTTCTTGAACTCAGTTAAAACATGCACAGGATTACACATTATTATAAACTTTCATTACACAAATTGTTCTTTTATAGTTATTGAAATTGATAATTGGTTTTTATAAACCTCTGAATAGTTACTAATTACTTATTCTTTGCAGGACTCATAAGGAAGAATTAACCTTATCAGCATCTTTTAAACTACATGCTGTTTACTTTCTCAATGACGTCTTGGTGATCAAACAGATTTTATAATATACTTGTGATCTCGAATTTTTAGTTTAACCTGTTGTTTTCACCAACATGTTTCATTCTACTAAGAAAAACATTTTGAATTGTTTTATCTGCAATGAAGTGGTCAATCGTGAAAAACAACAAAAAAGATTTACTAAAGTAGATTTTGTTGTTATTATTTTTGGGCTTGTGGTTTATATATCTGATGTTGGAACAGATCTCTGGATGGCAAAGAACTTTTTATGTGAAGGCCAGTACTTGAAGGGCATCCTAATACTGTCCACAGGATTGTTTTCATCAATAATTATTCAGTTTTTCAGTTGTACCTGGTTTAAAGAAGATGAGACTGAAAAGCTTAATTGGAAGTTTTATCTATTACATTCTTTATGTGGTGGAATTTTTACAAGGTAAGTGCCAAATTTTAACCTAGAACAGACATACAATATGTATAAGAGCATTAAATGAATTTTTATAGATAGTGGTGATGTTAATACATAATGTGATTGCTTGTTGAATTTTTCGCACATTTTAAATTATTATTCCTACCTGTATGAACCAGGTCTCTGTAAATAATTGCTTCACTGAGTTCATAATAAAGGAGGCACAATACGCTTGGTACTTCAGTTTGACATCCAAGGCAATAATCTGCCTTGGGGTCAAAATGAAGATGATCTGCTTGCTTTCACAAAGTGTGGAGGCAAAGCCAATCTGTTTTCAGCTGGTTGCTTTGCTTAAAGGCAGCTGTCTTCTATGCTTTAATGTATTATGTGCAGAAAACCACCAAAAGGCCAATAAAACAGGTTACAGTGGAAGACAAAGGTGTTTGTTGCACTAATATACAAGTAGAGGATAATAGGTGTACAGTACCAGAAATTTGTATGTCAGCAGCATCTGAAAGACCATAAATCACATGTTTCTTTCCATTCTTTTATTTTGTTTTTTTATTCATCCAGTTCTTACATTATTGTTGTTAGAGTTCACCTATTCTGTTAGCTAATAAAAATTGTAAAGGTTTAAAATTAAAATCCATGTAACTATTCATACAATATCTATAAGACAATTTATATTTATCTAGCTTTCAGGAAGTAGAATCAAATGTAACTCATCAGCTTCTCCCTACGAGGTACAATAAATACATTACTTTATGAGATTCCACCTAATAACAGACTATTGAAGTCAATAGCAACCATAATACTCTGCAATCAACAGCCATGTGTTTCACAGTGTGTATGCATATTTTTGATTTTTTGGAACACCCAACCTTTCTAGCGTACATTGCAAATAGAAATGGAACACGATTTTCATCTAACTTAGAGATGAAATAACCAGAACTGGTGTATATACAGTATATCACAATAAATGAAGGCCCTTCTGTATGCAAGAGGAATTATATCACTGCTGTTTATATCCCAAAAGGAAAAGAGGGATAATATGTCTTTAGCAGCTGGATTGTAAAAACAAAAAATTGAATCTCAAGCTTTGTGATGCAAGATGTGTGAAAGTATTTATGTGGATAGATGGATGGGCTCAATTGGAAGGACTCCTTCAGAAGTCAAAAATGCAATCACAGAGCATTGTTTAAAGCAGACTGTTAAATACTTCCTGCAGGCTGTCATTTCATAAACAATAGCGACACAGGAGTTTTTTTTTAAAAAATAATAAGTTCCTACTTTATGAGGTGGACGAAAAGATCCTAAAAACATGTCTGATCTTCTAGCACCTCAGTACTGCCATCTATTGGTGATTTATAGCAATAAAGGCAGTATTTGTAATTCAACTCAGTATCAAGCAAATATCAGCTAATTCATCTTCCTTTTAATAAAATGTTTGGGATGGGGCAGGGAGGAAGAGTGGTGAAATGGCTATCTGGCCATTCTTGGGATTGCTGTAATAATAGAAACATCTGTGTTAAGATTTTATTTATTTCATTTGAACGATGTTTATGGCAGCCTATATTGTTATATAAAACAATTGTGTGGCTTACAACAAATAGATAACAAAACACAAAAATTAAAAGATTTCTACTAGCTGAAAGGATGCAAGTTCTAATGGTTAAGAGGAAGAGAAATAGAAAGATAGAAGGACAAGAAAGACAGAAAAGCAGGTATGGGCAGTTTTGTATTTCAAGGAAAGGAAAGATTGTGGGTGGATATTTTCTTCCTTAACGGATATAAAAACTTCAAGCTGTGAAAGACTGTATAGAAGAACAACTGGAAGGAAAAAGATTTAGGAGCTTTTACTCCTAGTAGTGGCTTTCTTAAAATTCTCACTTCCATGACTGCTTATTAGTAAAAAATAAATAAAATAAACCTGGAAGATTGATCTATATCTAATTCTCTATCTATTTAGCTTTTTTTTTACTTTAAAGAGAGGTTTCTCTCTCTCTCTCTCATTATAGATACTGTTTCACATTAAAATTTGGATATGAGGCTGCATTTATTTCAAACAGTTCCAACAACAACAACTTATGCATCAATGCAATGGCTGATATAAGTATGCTTCAGGTATTTAAAGCCTTCTTGGAAAGCACACCCCAGCTTATCCTTCAGATCCACATTGTGATGGCATCTGATGATTCTACTTTTTATCAATGTAAGTCTAATCTGTATTAAAAATGCAAAGCAATGCACTTATTTAAACATAAGTTGTCTGCAGTATTACAATGAAGATCAACATGATGATTTGCAAAATGTAATAGATTACCTTGAAAAGTAATTAATATATTTTAATATTGGTGTAATTAAGTATTAAAATATAAAGACTTGGTCAATTTTAAAAAGACTTTATCTGGGATAAACACTTTTAACCATAAGGAAGGAGATTATTGGGTTGGTAGCTAATTCTTAGTTTTCTTCTGCTTTATTTCAGGTACACACAGACACCTAAAGATTGTTTTTCAAAATTAGCTCAGATTATTTTGCCTTTATTGTTACTTTTATATTGGTTATATTGGTTATATAAATCTAAATAATAATAATAATAATAATAATAATAATAATAATAATAAACCACTTTGGGAATATTGTCATCCCAGAAGGTTGCCAATGAATTTTAATAATCATAAATGTCAGTCCTCAGATTAAGGCAACAGGAACTATGGCTGAAGATCTCTTCCCTTTGGAGCCATTTCATTAGTAAATTGATTAGTATAGCTTTTAGAGTAGACTAATTAGTTCATGTTCCTGTGTTATCCACCTTGTTTAAAAAAATGTTTTATAAAAAAATGGAAACTTTTTTGGCCTGAACTAACCCTCCATATTTTTGCTTTCTTTTAAAGATGTTTCCATCGCTTTGTCTTTCTGCAGCATTTCCTGTGCAACAGTGAACTATCAGATAGTTTTGCGAAAATCTCTACCTGATAAAAATGAATTTAGTGGGGTATTTTGCAAACTTATATATCTTGTCTATAAACTGATGACATTAACTTCTTGGATACTTACCATTATTTTACTCACAATGTTGAACATTATAGGTTCTATTGTTCTGCTAATTTTTCTTTGGTTTGGGAATCTAAGCTGGGTGACAAAGCAAAACACTGAATTTTGTAAATTTAAAGCAACAGAATATGTTTACAGAATGATTGTGGCAATCATTCTCATTTTTACCTTTTTTAATATCAAGGGAGAAAATACAGCAATTGTCCAGATTGTTTATTATGTTTTTCGAATAATTGTAAGTGTAATTATACTGTGCATATGTGGGTACTGGAAATCATTACTTGATGAAAAAATATATTTGTCAACATGGATAGTTGCAGTTGTAGTCTTCCTAATATTAGGTATTATTTCTCTTATTATATATTATACCCTTTTTCATCCTAGCATTTATTGCACACAAGACGAAGTTGATGGACCAGGAATAGAAAGAAAAGAACCATGCAGATTTAGTAAATTTCTAATACAATAAAGGATGCTAAATTAGGTCTGAAAAAATCTGTATGATTGTTAGATGGCAATATATAATTTTGGAAACTTTGGAACAGTGTTTAAAAGTCTGATTTTTCCAGACATTCAAGCCTATTTTGCTCCTTGACATTCAGGTAGGATCAGTGTGTTTTTCATTAATTTATTTTCATCAGATCTTTTTTTTTTCACTCTCAGCTGATAACCCTCCTCACAGATTCATGGAGAAAATAAAAGAAGGGGGTATTATGCATGCTACCTTGAGCCAAGCAAAATATAAATTTAATTAATAAATAATGGGAGGACGCTGCATAGTCCTCTCAATACTGTCACTAGTAATCTTTGCCTTTTAATGTGAAGATTGAAAGAATGAGTACAGGTAGTTCTTGACTTACAACAGTTCATTTATTTTATTTTTATTTTTTATTTTAATTCCATTTATATCCCGCCCTTCTCCGAAGACTCAGGGCGGCTTACAAGCTTAGCAGTAGCCTTCATTCTATGTATATGCCTGCTTATTAGGGCTTTCACACACACCCCAAGCGGCATTATTACAAAGTCAGCTTAATTGCCCCCAACAATCTGGGTCCTCATTTTACCTACCTCGGAAGGATGGAAGGCTGAGTCAACCTTGAGCCTGGTGGGATGCGAACCTGCAATAATTGCAGGCAGCTGGTGTTACTTAAGGAGGCATTAGCCCACTGCTCCACCAAGGCTCATTTAGTGACCATTCAAAGTTAAAACAGCACTGAAAAAAGTGGCAGGATTGCTTTTCACACTTAGAATGATTGCAGTATCCCCCATGGTCACATGATCAAAATTTGGATGTCTGGCAACAAAGTCATATTTATGATGGTTGCATAAATATGGTTGTGTAGGATCACAGGGTCATGTGATCAGCTTTTGAAACCTTCTGACAAGCAAAGTCAATGGGGAAGCCAGATTCATTTAACTTATGAGCTGCAGTGATTCACTTAACAACTGTGAACAGAAAGGTCATAAAATGGGGCAAAATTAATTTAACAACTGTCTCACTTAGCAACATAAATTTGGGGCTACTTGTGTTTGTAAGTCAAGGACTAAGTCAAGGACTGAAGTATGGACCTAGGACCCTTGAATGTCCCCAAGATCCCTTCAGAGACCACAAAATCATTATTTGCCTGCTTATGTTGAAAAATAATACAATTTTAAAATCACATCAACAAATGTGACAAGTGGTAGTGTTAGCTTATGCATCAATTTTAATTTTAATACAGTAAATATAGATAAATATAACTCATACAAACAAAAGCCCTTTTGGGTCTTCCATAATTTTTAGAAGTGGGAAGAGGTCCTGAATGAAAAAAAAGGTTACAAAAGACTGATTTATGACGTCCTTTGGGAACTCAAGAAGTTGTTTTGCATGTTATTCAATGTTAAAGCCATAATAGCACTTGTTTAGTTTTGCCTACCATGTGTCAAAAACCTACTATAGTATATGATTTACAAAATGTAAATGTTTCACAAGACATGAGAACTAATAGTGAACTAATGTTGTAATATTGTATTAATCAGTATTCAATTAGAGGGAATAATATGTGAATATATGGGGGTTTTGATGCACCTTTTTAAAAGTCTTGATTGTCTTGTGTTTTGTGGGGGTCTTTTGCCTTGGATTTTTTTGGAGTTTTGTATCTTAACCTTGTTTTGAATAAAATAAACCATATAATAAAAATATTGTATGATTTACAGTTATTGTAGGTGAACCAAGCCCACTGTTATTTATTTAACAAACTATTATTCAGTAATGATGCAGGAATTTTCTCTCTCCCCCAATTGCCTGTTTTATGATTATCACAAAAATGAATTTGGCGAAAGGAACAAGGTTTTCTCTTATGCTCATCAGGATGGAAGATTCCTGAGAATCATTATTTTAAAAATCTATCTGTGGTTTAGTCCATCCAGCTCAAAGATAGGCTTTCTGCCATGTAATTTCTTGATTTCACCACACGAGGGCTCATTTATTAGAACAAGGAATAGATAAATACAGTTCAGAGCTGTAAATTTACAAGCATTTCTTGCAAACAAACAATAAATCCAAATTGTACTGCTTAGGTATTGGAAAAAAAGACATTTTAATATTTACTGATCATTTTTAATTAATATCAACCTACTTAAAGAGTAGCATGAACATGCATATCGTTAACAGAGGTATTTCAAATATAAGTTGCCCCTTGCAAAATTAAAATGGTAAAAGATTTCGGAGTTTTTACTCAGCTGTATGTGCACCTTAACTATGTCCACCTTAAAATTTAGCTGCCAATCTGCCAGTGGATTGTGCTTGACCTTGTCAATTTAATCTATCTGCAAATTGAAAACAAATGCATCCCCACCCCAACTCCAGGTTGGCCATGACATCCTGCAACAAGTATTTTAATAAGTTAAATGAAAGATAATAAACTATTTCTTCCTGTTTTGACTACTGTCAGTGCTATGGATGAGGGACAGGATTCCATAGTATTATTTCAATTACCCTGCTGGGCTCAATTGTGACATCTGGTGGTATTTGTGAGTTTACCCGATCTGTGACAGAGGGCCTTGATTTATGAAGCTGTAATTGGCTTCCCAATAAACATTTGTCAGTGTAATGTACCTAAAGCCTGCTTTATATGATCATATAAAAGAGCACTTAACTTTCAGCAAAGAATTGTCTACCATCAAAAACACTCTATAAAGAATGGAAATTTATGAAGACTTAAGTACTAAAGAGTGATCACTGGAAGGTCAAAGTTCATACTAAATGGTTAAGGCATTGAGTTCTGTGCAGTGGTTATTCGTACTATATATCTGTCTCTTCCCTTTTTTTATGTGTTGTATGCTAAATCCTGGATTTGTTTCTTTTTCTTGTTCCCGGTGCGAATGTGACCATATATTTTAAACATAAGTTACTAACCAAATACTTTATGAGTAATTACGATAACAAGGGATATGATTCAGTGAAAATTCATTTATTTAGAATTGCAATTGGCTTTCATAGACCTGCATTGCATTTCTGGAGGGTGAAGGGTTATATGATTCAAAGTTTACTACTAGCTATAGCTTTTGAAAAGGTCTGTTTGACACTATTGCAGTATTGGTAGACCCTGATTAGGAATAAAGGCCAAGTTAGGCCCAGTCCATGACATGTTCCAAGACAGTTCTAAGATAATCTTAGATGAGTTTGTTAATGACTTAGTTGAGGGTTGAATAGAAGGCGAACTTATCAAATTTGCAGACGACACTAAGCTGGCAGGAATAGCCAACACCCCAGAAGACAAGCTCAGGATTCCACAAGATCTTGACATACTTGAACAATGGACCCTATCCAACAACATGAAATTTAATGTGGAGAAAAGCAAGATTTTACACCTAGGTAGGAAAAACCAAAGGTGTAAGTACAGATGAGGTGAAACCTGGCTCAAAAACAGTAACTGAGAAAGACCTTGGAGTCCTAGTTGACTATCGCTTAAATATGAGCCAGCAGTGTGAAGCAGCAACCAAAAAGCTAATACAATCCTTGATTGCATAAACAGAGGGATAGAGTCAAGATCAAGTGGGGTTGTTGAACCAATGAGATGGTTCCATCCTAGTCGCTTAATGGACCCTGAGAGGTTCCAGGCAGTGCTTGGGTCCCCACCTGCCTCCTTTGCTCACAGCTCGGCCGACGCCCTTGTGGAAGCCTGGGAAAAGGCAGCCACGGAGGCACTCGACTGAGTTGCACCCATGCGGCCCCTGACCCGGTGCAGATCCCAGTGGGCTCCATGGTTTTCCGCGGAGCTCTGGGAAATGAAGCGTCGGAGACGGGGCCTAGAGAGCTGTTGGAGATCCAGCCGGTCTGAATCTGACTGATCGCAATGAAGGTCCTTTACAAGGTCTTATCTCGCAGCGATGAGGATGGCAAGGTCTAATTACTTTGCTACCCTCATCGCGTCCGCAGATAACTGCCCGGCCGCTCTGTTTAGAGCACAGGTCTGCAACCCGTGGCTCTGGAGCCGCATGCGGCTCTTTCAGCTGTCTCCTGCGGCTCCCAGTCCTCTGCCATGTGCAGTCCAAAAAAAAAAAAAGTGGGACTAAAAAAGTTTAACCAATCAATTCAAATATGCAGGGTAGGTGCATATCTTGCCTTGGCTCCACTCTTCAGTCAAACCCTGTTCTGCACATTCGCGCATGTACACACATGTGCACACATTTTTTGCGGCTCCCAGTTTTTCCTTTTGGGAGGGAACCAGTTCCGAGTGGCTCTTTCACTGTTTCAGGTTGCTGACCCCTGGTTTAGGGTGACCCGCTCCCTCCTTAATCAGGAGGTGAGGGAGGAGCCCTTGCAGGGCCGTGCCAAGGAGTTTAGCCAACATCTGTCGGACAAAATCGCTCGGATCCGGACCGGTTTGCACTCCGACTAAGCAGAGTCTGACGATGAGGACATGGGCGGTCTTGTTGATATTATCTGGGAGGAGTTTGATCCTGTGACTCTGGACGAAGTGGACAGGATCATGGGGAAGCTGAGCACCACCACATGTTTATTGGACCCGTGGCCCTCCTGGCTGGTTTATGCGGCTCGGGAGGGGACACGAGGCTGGATCCAGGCAGTATAACTGCTTCCTTGAGTGAGGGTAGTTTTCCTGCTGCCTTGAAGGAGGCAGTGGTGAGACCTCTCCTCAAGAAGCCTGCCTTGGACCCAGCTGTATTAAACAACTTTCGTCCGGTCTCCAACCTTCGCTTTCTTGTGAAGGTTGTTGAGAGCGTGGTGGCGCATCAGCTCCCGTTGTTCCTGGAGGAAGCTGATTATCTGGACCCGTACCAATCAGGTTTCAGGCCCGGGCACAGCACGGAGATGGCATTGGTCGCTCTGGTGAATGATCTCTGGCGGGCTCGGGACAGGGGTTGCTCCTCTGTCCTAGTCCTATTAGACCTCTCAGCGGCTTTTGATACCATCGACCATGGTATCTTGCTGCGGCGTCTCAGGGAGTGGGAGGCACTGTTCTTCAGTGGTTTTCCTCCTACCTTCTTGGACGCTCGCAGTCGGTGTTGGCAGGGGGGCAGAGGTCGACCTCGAGGCCTCTCGTCTGTGGAGTTCCTCAGGGGTCGGTCCTCTCGCCTCTCTTGTTCAACATCTATATGAAGCCGCTGGGTGAGATCATTTGTGGTTTTGGGGTTGGGTATCATCAATATGCTGATGATACCCAGCTCTTCATCTCTACCCCAAACCACCCCAGTGATGCCCTCGATGTGCTGTCCCGTTGCCTGGAGGCGGTTCGGGTCTGGATGGGGAGGAACAGGCTTCAGCTCAACCCTGACAAGACTGAGTGGCTGTGCGTGCCGGCATCTCGGGAAATTCAGATTATTCCATCTCAAATCATGGGGGGTGAGATATTACCCCCCGTAGATAGGGCTCGCAACTTGGGTGTCCTCCTAGACTCACAGCTCTCTTTGGAAGATCATATAGGAGCTGTGACTAGGGGGGCCTTCGCCCAGGTTCGCCTGGTGCGCCAGTTGCGGCCCTATCTGGACCGGGATGCCTTGCGCACAGTCACTCATGCGCTCGTGACCTCTCGTTTGGACTACTGCAACACTCTCTACATGGGGCTGCCCTTGAAGACTACTCGGAGGCTTCAGCTGGTGCAGAATGCAGCCGCGCAAGTGGTGGTGGGGGTTTCCCGATACTCCCATGTAACACCTCTACTCCGCAAACTGCATTGGCTTCCGGTTGCCCTCCGGGTAAGATTCAAGGTGCTGGTAATGACCTATAAAGCCCTAAATGGCATGGGTCCGGATTACGTACGGGAGCACCTGCTGCCAGCATCAAGTTCCCTTCGTCCAGTGCGCTCCCACAGAGAGGGCCTCCTTAGGGTGCCGTCGGTCAAAGAGTGTCAACTGGCGGCCCCCAGGGGCAGGGCGTTCTCTGTGCGTGTTCCAGATCTTTGGAACCATTTACCGGTGGAGCTCCGGATGGCTCCCGACCTTCGCTCCTTCCGACGTGACCTAAAAACTTACTTATTTGAACAAGCCGGCCTGGTCTGAAGGGTTGGGGTATTTTAATATTAACTGTATTAATTTTATTGGAATTGGGCTGTATTATTTAATTCTTTTTTAACTTTTGCACATTGTATTTTTACTGTATTTGCCCTGTACACCGCCCTGAGTCCTTCGGGAGAAGGGCGGTATAGAAATTAAATCATTATTATTATTATTATTATTATTATTATTATTATTATTATTATTATTATTATTATTATTATTATCATTTGAAGTATTAGTAATGCTTTATAAAACTTTAGTAAGACCACATCTGGAATCCTGCATCCAGTTTTGTCACCACATTACAAAAAAGATGTTGGAACTTTGCAAAAATTGCAAAGAAGAGCAACTAAGATGATTAAGGGCCTAGAGATAAAAACATATGAAGGATGGGTGTGCGAATTGGGTATGGTTAGTCTAGCGAAAAGAAGGACTAGGGGTGACATGATACGAGTATCTCAATATTTGAAGGGCTGCCACAAAGAAGAGGGGTCAACTTATTTTCCAAAGCACCAGAAGACAAGACAAAAACCATGGATGGAAAGTAATCAAGGAGAGAAGCAACCTGGAATTAAGGAGAAACTTCCTAGCAACGAAGACAATTAACCAGTGGAACAGCTTGCCTTCATAGGTTGTAGGTGCTTCATCACTGGAAGTTTTTAAGAAAGGATTGGACACCCACCTATCTCAAATAGTATAGGGTCTCCTGCTTGAGCAAGGGGTTGGACTGGAAGATCTCCAAGGTCCCTTCCAGCTCTATTCTGATTGATATCTTAATCATTGCCTAGTAATTTGAACAAGGACCCATGTTTTGTCATTAAAAGTATTTATACATTATTCGAATAATACTAGAACAAATAATTTAAACTAAGGCCTAATCTAGAATATTTAGACCAGTCTTTGATGATGTTACTAGTTTGGGTAATGAAACATCTACAGGAAAACGAGCAAGCGCAGAGAGAACCAAGGACTCCTCACTCTAGGAAAGTGAAGGAGGTAATATCAAGATGTGGCAGAGATTGCAACCCCAGAATGCTCCTTATAATCTCCTTATAAACATATCAAGGAGAGATGCAACCTAGAACGAAAGAGAAATTTCCTGTCAGTGAGAACAATTAATCAGTAAAATGGCTTGAATTTGAAAGTGCTCTATCGCTGGAGATTTTTAAAAAGAGCTATTTGTCCAGAATAGTATAGGGCTTCTTGCTTGAGCAGGGGTTGGACTAGAAGACCTCCAAGGTCCCTTCCAAGTCTATTATTCTGTTAAAAGAAGGGAGACTGACATACTGTATGCTCTTTGCAACATTTCAGAGACATATTATCAATAATAATGCTAATGATTCCAACAGTACAGTATTTGAATGTACCATTGTGTTAAGCATCATAGGCAGTGCAGGGGAAAATATACAGTATATATTTGTGTAATTATAACATTCAGAATTTGGAGAGGAGATGAGACCCTTCCAGATATCACCATGTCAGTGTAGAAATGTATAAGAGCGTTTAGTTAACAACATAGTCAGAAATACCAATTGTGCAGAATTATGGGGAGGAGCATAATACGTTTGGCCAAATGCAGATTCTCTTTCTTGTCAGACCTTCCTGTCAATGCTGGGAAATAGTAGCCATGTGTCCTCACTTCTCCTCCATGCTTAAGGATTTGCAGCCTCTGTAATAACAGGACTATGGCCAGAACATAGACCAGGGTGTCAAATTGGCAGCCTGTAGGCCCGATGCGTCACATGCAGGCCACACCCACCCCAGCTCCACAAGGGCAAAAAAGTCACGATACATCACGATACATCACGTGACGCAATCAAGTTTGACACCATGGCATAGACAGTGACATAGGATATCAAATATAGCTGCTTCAATTATCCCAAACAGACATTAAAGCAGATCCCCGTGGAATTTTAATTTACAAAGAAAATTGAATGTTCACCTAGTTATATGCAAACTAATCTTTTTTTTTTCCTGGCATAAGAAAAAATTCTCTTGTTCCCTAATTTGAGATGATTGTTTATCCAGACTGCCAGTGGAACTGACCTTGCTTTCAGGATTACTTATTCAGTTATATAACACCGAACACAACAGCCAGGTAGGGCACAGTTGTGAGAAATAATTCCCTGAACAGCATGTAGAACATTGTTTGGGTTGGCCTTTCCAAATTTCCAGTCACACTATATGGGTTATGTTTGAGCATATGGCATGGAAGCATTGTTTCTGCTGATTGCGTTCACTGTGGACTCGACTTGCAAAGAGAGCTTTTAGCTAAACACAGAAATATTTAAGAAAAAAAATCTTAGCTGACATTTATGATTAGGCATCGCTTACATAAAATGTGATTCAGTGTATTTTGAAACTTTTAAATTGCCTTACCACAAGTATGAGCAAAATTCCAATTTGCACAAAATCTGATCATGACAATAGGAGAAGGACAAAGTCTGCCATGGGTGGAAATGCCCAGTCATATCTTGGATGAACCAGGAAGGGTTCCATTGCTTCCAGAGCTGATCTGAACCAAATTATCATGAATTTGTCCTGTGTTATTTTATAGCAGATGATTTTATCTTCCATTCTTAGTCTGCCTTGATTTACTTCTACTATCCATTTCTAATGAATTTTTGGTAGGGTTATTTTAAAGAAAGAAATATGAAATAAGTTATAGATTTTACACAAGCAGGAAAAACCACATGTAGAAGTACACATTAGGTGCAACCTGGCTCAAAAGCAGTAACTGTGAGAGGGATCTTAGAGTCCTAGTGGACTATCACTTAAATATGAGCCAACAGTGTGTGGCAGCAGCCAAAAAAAGCTAATGCAATCCTTGTTTGCATAAACAAAGGGATAGAGTCAAGATCACATGTAGTATTAGTAACACTTTATAAAACCTTAGTAAGACCACATCTAGAATACTGCATCCAGTTTTGGTCACCACATTATAAAAAAGATGTTGAGACTTTGGAAAGAGTGCAGAGAAGATGATCAAGGGCTTGGAAACTAAAACATATAAAGAACAGTTGCAGGAAACAAGTATGGCTAGTCTAGAGAAAAGAAGGACTGGGGTGACATGATAGCAGTGTTCCAATATTTGAGGGGCTGCCACAAAGAGGAGGGGATCAACCTATTTTACAAAGCACCAGAAGGCAGGACAAGAAACAATGAATGGAAACTAATCAAGGAGAGAAGCAACCTAGAACTAAGGAGAAATTTCTAAGAGTGAGAACAATTGACCAGTGGAACGGCTTGCCTTCAGTTGTAGGTGCTTCATCACTGGAGGCTTTTAAGAAGAAACTGGACAGCCACTTGTATGAAGTGGTATATGGTCTAGTGCTTGAGCAGCGGATTGGACTATAAGACGTCCAAGGTGCCTTCCAACTCTATTTCTGTACTGTGCTAATGTAATGCAAAGTTGTATCTCAATTAATTCACTTGCTCTCTTACATTGTCTAGTCTGTTCTTTACTTTGCTATTGTCATTAATTGTATTCTTCTCTATATTTTCTCTTCTGGAAGTATTTCCTGATCCATTTCTTTTGTTGATAATTTGATTATTCTGGTACATAAATGTTTTCCTCTTGTGTGTTCCTCCTAATGGTCCAGAACAGTCTTGTTTTTCTCTACACATTTCCCCATTTTCACAGCAGGCAGTAAACTTTCTGAATTTTTTGCAGCCCAGGCAACTTCCCTTTGCATTTTATTTAAATGCCCACACTTGTTTTTGAAGCCGGTGTGGCATCCCTGGGAGACAGTGGCCATGTAGCCTCACTTCCCCTCCATGCTTAAGGATTTTTAGGTTCTATAATAGCTTCAGAGGCTTCTCCCACACACACAAAGGAAAGGAAAAGAATGTCTATATTTTGAAAGCAGATAGTATTGCTGCCTGCCTGAGGATGCTGCCTAATTATTTAGGTAGCCAAAACACCATTATCAGCAAACTTAGGAGATTCTCAAGTTCTGCAGAAATACCTCCAAAGCAAACTATTTAGGAAGTAAAGTGCAAATCCAAATATGTTCCTTGTTCCCATGAAAAAGAATCAGACTGATGAGGACAGAAACGTATAGGATCTTTGGAATTTTTTAGTTTCTAGATTCAACACAATCAGTATGTTTCCCAGAACCGTAAAAGACCCAAAATAGATATTTTATTTCTCAGATTCCTAAGCCATGATATCTGAACTTCAGGCTGTTCACTTTGTGCATGTCTCATGCCAGCCTTGCATTGCATGCTGAGATGCATTGAGGCTACAATTACACTGTGTAATGAATTGCAATTACACTGCAATTCCTAACACAATATTTTGTATCATGTAGGAAGAGAAATACTTACACTGTTCACTGACAAATGAGACTAGATGCTTTTTTCTTTTGTCCAAGAAAATTGTCATGTGTTGTGTTTAATGTTTCTAATGGTGATATCTGGAATAGCAATTTTTTGGATATCTATCTATCTATCTATCTATCTATCTATCTATCTATCTATCTATCTATCTATCTATCTATCTATCTATCTATCATCTTTCTTTCTTTCTTTCTTTCTTTCTTTCTTTCTTTCTTTCTTTCTTTCTTTCTTTCTTTCTTTCTTTCTTTCTTATCAGATATGTGTTTTTAAAGGTTAATGCATTCTTAATTATCTAAACTTGATTAAATAATTAATTCAATTTTAATTATCTAAACTTGTCATATAAATTTTCTCAGACTCCTGACTTTAATTTTCCTTTACATCCTGGATAATTTACTTATTGTCTTATGTCTGGTGTTCTGCTCTTCATTTTACAATTGTTGTCATTTTATTTTACTTTATCTTATTTATTAGATTTTTATTCTCTCTTTATTACTTTAAGGATAACTAAAAGAAGTGGATATACCTAATCCCCCTTATTCCTCCTATTTTCCCTACTGCAACCCTTTGAGGTGGGTTGGGCTGAGAGACTGTGACTGGTCCAAAGTCATTGGACCAATGTTTCCAACATTGTTCGAGCAAATCTAATCTTAATCTGCTTCTTTCAGTGGATCTTGTCTGCATTTTTTTTGGCTATATTGGTGTGCAATATCTTCCTCCTATGTATTTCTTCACCTGCCGAGTAACAGTCTTTATTTCTTCCTACATTTTTTCCCATTTTCAAAGCAGATGGTATAGGATCTGAATGTCTTTGCTTTACTTCTGAAAATAATGCCTAATACATCTGAAGGGATGTATTTGGATATTCTATTTTTATATTGAGAATATCTTGGATAAAGAACTATTTGATACTCCTGGATGAACCATCTGTGTCAATGACAGAATGATGTAGAAGTGCTAAATAATTCTAGGGAGTCACTCAAATATCTACTTAATGAATAATCAAAAGGCCAGTAATCTAAATACCAGAGCCAGCATTATATTTAGCACATGTACAGGTAATCCTTGACTTATGACCACAATTGAACCCAACATTTCTGTTGCTAAGCAAGACAGTTAAGTGTCTTTTGTCACATTTTACGACCTTTCTTGGCTCAGTTGTTAAGTGAATCACTGCAGTTGTTAACTTAGTAACACAGCTGTTAAGGGAATCTGGCTTCCCCATTAACTTTGCTTGTAGGAAGGTTGCAAATAGAGAAAACATAACTCTGGGACACTGCAACCGTCATAAATAGTCAGTTGCTAATCATCTGAATTTTGATCACATGACCACAGGAATGCTGCAATGGTCATGTGAAAAATGGTCATAAGTTAGTTTTTTCAGTGCCGTTGTAATTTTTATTGGTCACTAAATGAACTGTTGTAAGTTAAAGGCTACCTATAGAGCAGGGGTGTCAAACTCAGTTTCATTGAGGGCCGCATCAGCATTGCGGTTGCCCTCAGGGGGCCGGGTGGGTATGGCCAGGGTGGGCGTGGCCTACTGGGTGGGCGTGGCTAGAGTGCATATGGCCTATTGGGTGGGCGTGGCCAGCTTTACATCGTTCGCATCAAGGGTGCCTATGGGGGCACGGGCAGGAGTGGGACAGATCTGAGGGTCTCTGGCAGAAGGAGGGTCTCTGGGCCAGGGCCAAGGCAGTGGGGGCCGTTCCCTCACTGTTTCCAGGATGGCTTCGTGGGCCGCATGAAACCACTTCGCGGGCCGAATCCGGCCCCCGGGCCTTGTGTTTGACATGTCTGCTATAGAGTATTAGTTGTGTATTCTCTGTTTTGGAACTATAGCTGATAAACTTATTTTACTTGCTATAACCTCAACCACGCATGAAACTAACCCCAAGCACCATGGAAGAAAATCAGAATAACATATCAAAATGAACCAATAAATTATAATTAGTTTGAAAAATAACATTGGCTATCAGCTTATGATGAGAAATGGTGTCCATATCTAATGCTATAGAATAGCTATATTGTACAAGTATAGATAAAACTGACTTGCTGACTGAAGCTTCTTCTAACATTTATTCTCCCCCCCCTTTTTAAAAAAGTTGATGCATGCAGGAAGAAACAATGATTTATTCATTTATTGAGTTGCTTGTACTCACCAGAATATCTAAAAAGCTTTGGTATTGTAAAAAAGTACTTTGTAGCAAAAAGATCACTCAGAATTTAGTTATAACAAACACTTACTGAAATGATTTTGCTTATACTTGCAAGTTTGATGCAAGGACTTTTATCAGAAAATGCCTGTACTAAGCAACTGTATCATTAGCTATGTTGAGCCAGACCTTTTAATGTGCAGCGGGTATGTTTAATTGTAGAAGTTATACACAGTTTCTATATGAAGTCATTTTTCTGTAGTGGGCAGTTCATGTTTTTCCTCCCTTCCATCCAACATTATTTCAGTGGGTCATCTGATCAATACAGACAGGTATTAGATTTGGGGGGAAATGGGTTTTACAACAGCAGTGATTGTCCTTTCCTTTTTTGGGCTAAACTTCTTCAATATTGTTTCCTTTCATGGAACTGAGCATGTGCATTTATTTCTGTAGTCTGAAAAATTCTGGTTTGGGATCAAACAAACATTTGTGCAAAAGTCAATTAATTAATCAACTCTCTCATATTTGTAAAGGCCATAGGTTGGGGGAAGTAAAGAAGGGAGAGACAAGAAATTAAAGAGTGGAACAATATGCTTCTTGGCATCATGGATGCTCCATCACTAGAGGTTTTAAAGCAAAGGTTGATATTCTTTTATCTGGGTTGGAATGAGGACCTTGGGCAGGAGGGGGAGTTTGGACAAGAGCAGGAGTGTCAAACTGGCAGTCCATGGGCCGGATGTGTCATGCACAGCCACACCCACCCTGGCTCCGTAAAGGCAAAAACCATCATGATATGTCATGATACATCACGTGATGTGATCATGTTTGACAGCCATGGACTAGAGCAGGGGTGTCAAACTCAATTTCATTGAGGGCCGCATCAGCATTGCGGTTGCCCTCAGGGGGGTGGGTGTGGCCTGGGTGGGTGTGCCCTACTGGGTGGGCATGGCCAGCTCTACATCGCATCAAGGGTGCCTATGGGGGCCCGGGCAGGAGTGGGACAGATCTGAGGGTCTCTGGCAGGAGGAGGGTCTCTGGGCCAGGGCCAAGGCAGTGGGGGCCGTTGATACAATCCAACTACAGAGCATTTCTTTACAAGAATGGTTCTACCAAAGAGTGCTTTGATAAAAACTATTTTGCAACCAAATGTACAATACAATCTTTTCCTGTGTTTAAAGTGTAATTAAGGCTTTTCTGTCTGGTTTCTTTCTGCTTCTGAAAAAAACTGAACTTTCCCCAATAAAGTCATTGAATTGAGGGAGTTAGAAATGTCTGGATATCACCCAGAATGTGGTTTGTCTACTGACATTTCTACAATCCTCCAACTTTCCTCATAGCTCTGCAGATTTTTGGCTTAATTTCTATCCTTGGAGGAGTTAATACTCCATGCTGTGCAGAATAGCACTGTTCCATTCTGGTAATATTTTTCTCTCCATTATTTTCCAAATTCTACCATAAAAGGTTTTGGAAGCTATGAGCTTTCCTTCTTTCTCTGTCAGCCAAGTTGTTCTGATTTAAAAGGCCTTATGTTGTGTTGGCATCACACAAACAAGTGAATTGTGGGGAGGTGGGAGCGAAGCCATGAGCTTTTGTTTTCTTTCTGTGGAGGCAGTGGTGGGATTCAGTTGGTTCCCACCACACAATCGGTAGCTAATTTTTGTTGCCCAGGCCCTGAATGGACTTCTGGAAGCGGCATCCACACAGAGAACTGGTTGTTCACGTATTTTAATCCCATCACTGTGTGGAGGATGTTCTTTTTGAAAGCTAGCTATGCATGCACACCCTTGTTCAAATAGTAGAAATAGCAGAATGAGGGTTTTATACTTGTGGACATCTGTCCCTGATTGGAATAAACGAAAGACAAAAACAGTACATGCTGGTGATGATGGTGCAGACACATTTCCCCAAATTGATTTTTAAGGTGCCATAGAAAGAGCTAGGTATTTCTTGAGACATTCCTTAAGAAGAGCCATAGGTAGCATTTCAACAGTAAAATGTTGAACAGAAGTGAAATGTGTGAACACCTGAGGGCAAGAAAGAACAGGAAACAAGCGACATTGGCAAAAGATGATGGCTTGCAGCTGGTCGGCCTGAATATTAGAATTCTCTCACTACTGTTTGCTCTTTATTCAGAATATAGTATAATTGAGGTGGGGAGTGGAGAGAAAGGGCCTCATATTTAGTTGACTCCATAGGGTTAGCCTAACTTACCATTAATTATTTTTAGAAAGCAAATTTCAAAGACAGACAGTTAAAAACAATGCCTGGCTTTCCACACAACTTCCTTAATGACTTGTCAGATACAAAAGCAGTACTAATCTGATTAGTAACTGCCATTGAGAAAATCTACTGTAAAAATGAATCGTGCCCCAGGTTTTGAACATGATAGGAGGCAAGACATTTGAGACTGGCCACTGTGAGACATAAAAGGGTCTTTGATGGAATATTTATTTCAGAAGATTTTTTTCCAAAAAAAAGTTATAAGAAATAATATTGTTTATGTTTGCTTGTAAAATTTTATAGGTAGAAGAGGCGATATCCCAGATGTAAATTAATAAAATCTGTCATATCGTAGGAAGGGAGAAGCAAATTCAGCAAAACAATTCCCACACTAAGAGATATTTTCAAACCTTTTGGCAGCAGCTGCATAGCAGTTAAGGAGAGGAGAATGCTGCATTTTGGAATCTTGCTAAGCAGAAAAATCAGCAAACTTTCTTACATGGAACTTGGGCATTTTCCACAGTGTTCTCCCCCCCTCCCTCCAAGTCTCCTCTTATATTTCTGCTTGTCACACTCTGGCACTCACAACTACTCATTTTAAAGCAGTGAAACCTCTTTATTTCTCAAACCATGTAGACACTTCTGTGAGATTTATTAGAAAATGACAAAAATTCTCTGGCAACTGAAGTCAGGGCCAGAGATATGTCACCATCAATGATGAATGACTCCCTGAGAGGAAATGGAGAAAGGCCTGAGTACTGTAGTAAAATATAGCTCTGGGCCTTTGTGTTGAAAACTCCAGGCTGATATGTTGCTTTGGACAACTGGAGCCCAACACTCAATAGCTTAAATGTAGTCACATTTATATTTATCTGGAGGGAAAGAGACAAGCTATATTACATTTTCTGGGGCATTTATTAATTGGGGATGGCGAAAGAGATCAAATACTGTAGTCCCACAGATTTAGTTTATGACCTTTCTGATGCTACACCAAAGGAAGAGCACAAGTTTTAAAAAAGATATCATATTTTAAGATGGTATGCACTTTGAGGAGTCACATTTAATTCAAATAGATCCTATACTACAGTATTTGTCTGGTAATTTTTGAGGGAGAAAATGGATAAAACTGTCTCATATTAGACCATCTATTCTAGTGGTGAGTTGAATCCCTCCTTGTGATAATTTCTTTTATTTTTTAGTAGTTCTTCACAATTAATCAATAGATACATCAATTATATACTTGTACAGTAATATATTAATTCTAAGTTGAGGAATTAATACTCTAAGTTCATTATGTTGGTGTTGTTTCAGATAAAAATTAATTCCTATTTCAACCCTTAGTTAAGTTGAAGGTGAGATTGAAAGGTAAGTATTACAGTTAAATAATTGGGAAAAGGAAATCCTTAGTGTTCTACTGTGAATCATCCAGAGAGCGGCTTTTAGAGCTAATCTACTTTTTACATACTTTTTACACTCCTAGTAGCTTGTCCAAAATTAGAAGCAAAGAACTTGTCGAGTAAAAAACTTGACAGCTCTACAACTAAGAATGTTTAAGTTAGAAATAGCCATAGACTGAAAACTGGACAGTCATTTTCAAAATACTTTGTCCTACCTGTCAGATAAGACTCTTCCACAAAAGGATTTACAGGTGTCATGGTTACATGAGGAATGTATAAATGTTGTTTTGGAAAAATATAAACCAACTTCACAATTTGATGTTGTTTTCCTTACCTGATTTGCATCACCTTCTACATCTAAGGTGCTTAATACCAAACTAACAACAAGAATAATATTTATTTCCTGGATTTAAGCAGTTCTGTATTTGTGGGTTTTGTGTTTCCATATATAGTTTATGCTTGAAATAACAAAGATGCAATTTGCCAAAAGTGCACATGAGGGCATACATGCATCGTTGTGGGTGGTTAGATGCAGAAACAAGATAGGAAGATCCTACAGCTGAGATTGTTGAAAAACTGTCTTAAACAGTGCTGTGAATGAAGGAAAGTCACAGTTCCGATAGCTTAAAAAGAAAGAAAAAGAAGAAAAACACATAGCAAATTCATTTTCCAGAGAGCTACAGCCAAACTTTGGCTAGAATCTACTGTTATGCAGTTAACATTTTTATTTCTCTGCCAACCACCCATATGTGATGAGAACAAAAAATATTATATAAATCATGTGCAGAACCGCCTATCCTCCTTTGTGGTTCCATTCTTAAGGCATATATCACTGGAGGCGGATCTAACTTTACCACTGAAATAGCAAATCAAAGTTAGACTTGATATAGTAACAGTCTTAATGGAAAGAATAAAAGAAAACTCTAGCAACTCCTCTTGTCCACAAAAAGATCATCACAGCATCATCATAATTGATGGAGATGTGAGGGAGTTTGGGGCTTTCTCAGAGAAAGGATCAGAAGGTAACATCTAGAAGATCATTGGAAAAAGCTGTGCAGCATGTCTTCACATCTCAACTGACCTTAAAAGCTAGCCAAGGAGAGAGAATTTCTCTTCTCTCAACTGAAAAAAATGGAAGTATAAAGTGAAACTTTGCTTGTAAGGAAGAATCAGACCACAAATCACCTCCAATATTCTAGTAGACAACCGCTTGTAATTTTGAACAGCACTGTAGATAGAGTTGAAGGAATACGGTCTAGCTAGCTAGCTTGGTGATTCTCCATGATTCTTCTAGTCCCCTCTCCCAGTTGACAGGACAGTGTACATCTGTTTCTGCAAAAATAATTGATTTGAACATTTGTGCTTTCCGTACACTTGGTTGGCTTAAAATAGGGGTGTAAAATGTCCAGTTCATGATTTCAGGCCTGGTGGATGCATGGAGGCGAGCCTCTTCTCCAGCATCCAGTTTTATCCTGCTGGGGGACCCTGGAAAGGGTCAAAATTCACCCTGCAGGGGCAACGAGCAAGGAGAGGACCCCCGCTTGATCATGGAAGGGCAGCAGTCCTTTCGCTTGATCCGGGGCAGCTCTTTAAACCAACGGGGAAAAGACCGGCCATAGTAATATGGCTCGTCATTAAGCTGCTGACAACCAAAGTCAAATTTACTACCAAGCACTTTGAAAGCAACGCAGATGAAAGTAGGTGAGATCTTAACTGTTTACCCTAAGTACCTTCTTCCTGTGAAAGCTCTTTGAAGTATCTTCCACCTGTGAGGAGAAAGGAAAAGGAATTTCTATCCCACCCTCTAAGAATGGTGGCGTCCGACTACCCAGGGGAATCAAAGCTTTAAAAGAACAATTTTAATCTAATTGGATTCATATGTTTCTGAGATTTGGGGACCAAAAATTTTCCTACCTTTACTGGAGGCTTTTGTTTCTATCTGCAAAAAAGAAATAAAACTGGAAAAAAGAATTAGAAAAATTTGGGACTTTTTTTTTCTTTAAAAAAAGAAGAAAATCTTAAATGGTATCAGTGACATCTTGTGGTGAAGTTTGGCATGGCAATTTGTTATTTCCTAAAAAGATACTTGGTTCAGAGCCCAGAACATAGATAAGACTTTTGAGACCTTGGCAATATTTGTGAGAGATTCAGTTGTAAGAGAACAGCTGGGCAGTAAAATTGGCCTTCTTGAACTGTGAATATAAACTTTTACTGACTATTGATTAACAAACAACTTTTACTAGAAAGATTATTTACAAACATGTGAAAGATGGATGAAGACCAGGAAAAAATTCTTGTCATGTTGAAAGTAATACATGAAACTATTCTTTCACCTTGTGATAAAACGAGACCCAAAATAAAAGATCAAGATGCCAGCTTAGATGCATAAAGCCAAACTTTGATTACAACCAAAGAACTAACAATGCAGAAGACAACAGAAGAAGTGGAACAATTAAATACTAAGACAGAGGACTCAATTGACCAACAAGTACAGCTGATGGAAAACCCAGACAAGGAAGTAACAACACTGAAACTGGAAATTACTTTCTATACAAATCAGAAGAAATTTGAGAAAGAAGAAGAACAGATTGAATTGAAGACAAATATATAAGAGCAAACATGGGGAACTGGAATAACAGGACAAAAATTAGATGAATACAAATAGGCTAGTCCTTCCAGAAAACTGGCAATCAAATGGTCTCCTTTAATTCAACTAACATATATAAAAATGAAGGGAGATTTATTTGATGATTTCAAAGCGTTGATATGGAAGCCTAGTTGGCAAAGGAAGAAAGTTAGAATAAGGTTGAAAAAATTGGGCTTTTGATTCATTAGAGGGGATTTTATATTGGCAATTAGAGGATTAAAGGGAGATGTTGGTTATTAGATTTAAAAAAGTTTGACTTATTGATCAACCCAGGCAATATATATATAATGGTTTTGATTTATTAAAGGGGATATTGTATTATTAAGTAACTACTACTACTACTACTACTACTACTACTACTACTACTAAAGTTGGAAGGGATCTTGGAGGTCATCTAGTCCAACCCCCTGCTCAGGCAGAAAACCCAGACAAATGGATGTCCAATCTCTTCTTAAAAACTTCCAGTGTTGGAGCATTCACAGCTTCTGGAGGCAGGTTGTTCCACTGATTAATTGTTCTAACAGTCAGGAAGTTTCTCCTTAGTTCTAGGTTGCTTCTCTCTTTGGATGCAGTTTTCTAAGTGTGGCCTTACCAAGGCATTGTAAAGTGATATTAACACTTCACATGATCTTGATTCTATCCCTCTGTTAATGCTGCCTAGCACTGTGTTGGCTTTTTTGGCAGCTGCAGCACACTGCTGGCTCATATCTAAGTGATTGTCCACTAGACTCTGAGATCCCTCTCACAGTTACTACTATTGAGGAAGGTACCACCTATACTATACCTGTGCATTTGATTTTTCCTGCCTAAATGTAGAACCTTACTTTTTTCACCATTGAATTTCATTTTGTTAGAGCCCAGTGTTCAAGTCTGTCAAGATCCTTCTGTATTTCTTCTGAAGAATTGGCTATTCCTTCCAGCTTGGTGTCGTCTACAAATTTGCTGAGTTTCCCATCTATCCAGTGGCGTAGCGTGGGGGGTGCAGGGGGGGCCGGCCGCACCGGGTGCAACATCTGGGGGGGCGCGCTTGCACTGAGCTGCTCAGGGAGCCCCAAGGGCTGCACAGAGTTGGCTTGGCTCCGCTCTCGAGCTGCTCTTTCTTGCAAAGCGAAATGAGTCTGGCAGGTGAGATGGGCGGCCACATAAACTGAATAAAATAAATAGAAGCGGCCAACTCTCCGCCCAGGCTCAGGCCAACCGCAAGCGCCCCGCAGGCGCCCTGGCAGGTTTGGCCGAGCAAAGACGGACCCGCTGGCTGGCCGGCCTAGCTTCGTGCGCATGCGTGGCTTTATTTAGCGGGGCTCACGTGCGAGCTTGAATGCAGCGGCTCTTGCAGGTCGGAGCCCCGCCCAGCCGCCCTCGAGAGGGACCCGGAAGCATCCCGCATGCGCGCGACTCTTCTTGGAAAGTCTACGCCGCTGCGGGGCGCGTCTTTTCAGCAGTGCCGTGACATCACCGCCCGCCCGCCCCTCTATTTCCGCTTCCGGTTGCCTTGCCCCGGGTGCTGACAACCCACGCTACGCCACTGCATCTATCTCCTCATCCAAATCACTGGTGAAGATGTTGAAGAGCACTGGGCCCAGAACAGAGCCCTGGGGCACCCACTACACACTTCCCTCCATGTAGATGCAGTTCCATTGAGTGACTTGAGTGACTTAATATGGTGGGAAATAGAAAACTTTTAGGAAATAGAACAAGATTATATTTAAATAGATAAAATGTGTATTTTGGACATCATAGTTTGTTATGAAGTGAGATAAGGGAAATCTTGGTTACCCAAGGTCTGAAAATTATGGATATCAAAGGTTAAATTGGAATATTGATGAGGTTAAAAATTATGTAAAAATTAATAACAGGATATGGATTGTTTATGAAGATTGAATGTAATTAAGATACGTATAAGCTAAAAAAATTATTGATAAATGTAATTATGATGTCTTTATTGAGTTACTATAATTAGAAATGTACTAGTTTGAATACGAGATAGCAAATGTTAAGCGAAAAAGAGAAGAAATATCTGATGTTGTAACCTGAGATTTGTACTAAAGATTTTGTTATTGAATTATTGATTAACCCAGTCACCATGTTGCTTTTTAAATACTCAAATGTAAAATTGGAAAATTAATAAAATATTATAAAAAAATATGGGTGTAAAACTCGCAACATCACGTGATGTGTCGTGACGTATCTTGACTTTTTTGCTATTGCCAGCAATGGGGTGGGTGCGGTTTCACTATGATGCATCCAGCCTGTGATCTGGCAGTTTGATACCCCTGGCTTAAAATATTCCTTGCATAATAACTCTCTTGTGCAATTAGAAGTTTATTTTAATAATGACTAAAGATTTGCTTCCTTCCTTCCTTCCTTCCTTCCTTCCTTCCTTCCTTCCTTCCTTCCTTCCTTCCTTCCTTCCTTTTTCACCTGGGAAGCATCTGTAAACAGAGGAATTTGATACCTAGTGATTTCCCCAATGCCAATCAATATTTTCCTCAAAGCTGCCTCAGAATGATAAAACATATTCTTCCTGCATTCAGTCCTTAAGAAAGGATGCCTGTATAGCGGCAGTTACACGAGCAGGCTTCCCTGTTAATGAAATAGAATCAGGAAGGATATACACAGAGTTATATTAGTCAAATTAAATAACAAGCATAACCCTGCACCATAAATACTTTAGACAGATTTCAGGTTGTATCCTGTCCATCTTAAAGAATGGAGTCTTCCAATGACTCTGAATGGTGTAGTTTGTCTCAAAGAATGAACAGGAGATGAGAACAAGGATTCTGATGAACAAGAACTGAGGTTCATAGGTAAAACCATTACTTTGAGGACAGTGACTGTTTCTGGTATCGAAATAGCCAACGAGTTGGTCTCCTGCCTTTTGAAGCTTTTACAGCAGGTGGCACTACGCCTGCATGTGTGTCATATCCTGAAACAAACAGCACTGGGCACAAAAGAAATTGATATCCCAGTGAGGTCACATGCCATTTCAAAGAAACCTGATCATTTTAGCATACTGGGAACCCATTTAACATTATCTCTCTGACTATTATCTCATCTCTATATTTTATCTGACAGTTTTCTGACTCAGCATTTTATATGCACACACTATGCCATCTGAAAGGTCAAACACTGCTGTGAGTGTTCGTGGCTTTCTTAATAATATACCAAGCTGAACAAACCACACCAGGTTTAGCAGTGGGGTGTGTTGGTTTGGTGCTTTTCTACACTGACCTTGACAAGGCAGGTTGCATTTATCATAATTTTTAATGTTCTTGTGCTTTTTAGTTCACGCTCACTGACCAGTAACCTAAAAGTGAACAGACTAAATGCAAACACTATACTACTCCATTTTAATAATATCTGTTGAGAAAAGGAACTAAATTCAGGGAGCATTCACAAAACCTGAATAATGGGTGTCTTTTTTAAAACCTTAAAGCACCAAGAAAAAGCAAACGAAGAGGCACCCACTGTATAAAAGGAATTATATTAGACCCCCACAATTCTATGAAAAAGGTTTTTTCCCCCCATACTTTGGAAACACTAAACAGAGACAAAAGAATTAATTATCTGAATCAACCAGTGTTTCATCTAATTATTTGTAATGATTGCTTCAAAGGAGGTAATCAATGCTGCACTATGCTGGAGGGCTGTGCTTCATCTTTCTTCAACTTAGTGCTCTCCAGATGTGTCAGCTTAAACTCCAATAATTTCCAATCAGCTGGCTGAGAATCATGGAAGATGAAATCCAACACGTCTGGAAGGCACTAGTGAAGTAGAGCTTAAAATGGGGAAACTCAAGCTATGTGACCAAATCATATATTCTACAGTGAAATCATTTATATAATCTAGCTTCTGGGGCATCAGTGATCATATTCTATCAGGAGATAGCAACATCTTAATTTCATGGCCTCTGTTTTCTCTCTGCTGGGGTGGGAGGAACAACCCCAAAGCTTTACCATGTATTAATGTTGTGTAAAAATATATAATTCAAGGTCTTAAGTAGGGCTCTGGGGTGATTACCTTCCTGATGTCTTGTTTTGAGATTTAATTGATGCATGGGAAGCCAGAGATATCTCTGCAAGGATAAAAGACAGGATTCCCCGCTCCCTTTTGTTCTCCTCCTTTTGTAATTAAGGTAAGCACAGGAACTCTGCACATCATCTCTGGGAATTGCATTTTTTTAAAAAAAGAAACCAATTCAGTATTGACTCCTGGCGACTGCCTGGACGAATGCCTGCAGCCTTCTTACTGAGTTTTTTTTTTGAAGTAGTTTGCCATCGTCTCCTTTTAGGGCTGAGAGAAAGATCACCCAGTAAGTTTTTTTTTCTTGAAAGTGGGATTAGAATGTACACTCTCTTGTTTTCTAGCTTTATGTCTTAACTGTGACATCAAACTGTACTTTAATTCAAAAGAATACAACAAAACAACATAATTCATTTTTTAAATAACCTTTAAAAGACAGCCACTGTGATATACTCTATTTCCCCGAATTCAGACTTAGTTATATATAATTATTTATGGTTTATAGGTAACCATTTAATCTTGACTCAACAAAGAGCAGCCAAGAGAATGCTTTATGTTCTTCCTAGGAATGGGCATTTGTAAAATGGAAAAGGGTACTCCTCTTAAGCTCCCAGTCTGAGAATCAGTTATGAGCCTTGGTGGAGCAGTGGGCTAATGCCTCCTTAAGTAACACCAGCTGCCTGCAATTAGTGCAGGTTCGCATCCCACCAGGCTCAAGGTTGACTCAGCCTTCCATCCTTCCGAGGTAGGTAAAATGAGGACCCAGATTGTTGGGGGCAATAAGCTGACTTTGTAATAATGCCGCTTGGGTGTGTGTGTGAAAGCCCTAATAAGCAGGCATATACATAGAATGAAGGCTACTGCTAAGCTTGTAAGCCGCCCTGAGTCTTCGGAGAAGGGCGGGATATAAATGGAATTAAAATTGGGAAATCAGAATTCAGAACAAAAATACTGATCTCAGGTTGGCTAACAATCTTACAGGTGGTCCATAGAACAATCTCAGTCTAAACTTTTAGGGCTCTAAAAATCAGCACCTTAATATCTCAGAAGTGAAACCTAGAACAGTTGCCTTTGTAGTTGGCATATGTGACCATAAGAAGCAGGGATAGGCAAGTGACGAAATGTGTTTTGCACTTCCCCAAAGGGCAGAGTGTCCATATGAATTTCATCATTGGGCATTGTAACAGTTCCTGCAAGTGTTCTTCCTATTATGTTCTATCCCTTTGTAATGTTTTGGACCTTCTTATTCTAATAACTGGGACAGTGTGGTGGCTCAGCATTAAGATGCCAGGCTTGTCAGTTGGAAAACTGACAGCCCAGGTTCAAGACCTGAGCTCCATGCAACAGAGTGAGCTTCAATTCATGCCCCAACCCTGCCAACCTAGCAGTTTGAAACCATATAAATATTAGTATATAAATAGATACCACTTTGGTGGGAAGGTAACAGTGGCCACATGACCACAGAAATGTCTTCGGACAGTGCTGGCTCAATGGCCTTGAAATGAGATATAGCACCTACAGTATAGTCGGCAACAACCTGCAGAGTAAAATCTGCAGGGACTCCTATTCTAATAATCAGGCTTGGATATAATCTGAGAATGTGGTAGTGAGTATGGTTGCCTTTTCAATACTATCATTACATGATGTTGAACTATTCCACTACTGGAGAGCTGAAGAGTAGGACTTAATGGCTCTCCCACTTTCAGAAAGCAACTTGTCAAACTTGTCTGCTAATATCAGAGAAGAAATAGTTTCTGTCCTGCTTGCCAGATAAACCATAAAAATGGCAATTGCTTAGGAAATCTGAAATGAAATGCCAAAGCATCTGGTACAAGCTATGATGATTTCAATAAAGGAGAATAATTGCAGCTCAGGGTTGGAATGATGGGTTCCTTGGTGCTTTCTGAGCTTGGTTGTTTTCTTGCAGAACTTTTATTACCCAAACTTGGTAACCTTATCAGTGCTAGTCTGATGAGGTTACCTAGTTGGGATGGTGGAACATCTGCAAGAAACAACTAAGTTCAGAGAGCATCAAAGACTTCTTATGATGTTCACTGGCCTCATGGTGTCACCTGTCTCACATTGCAGATGCCCATGAGCAATGCATGCTAGTCTCATTCATCACTCGGAGAATAAAAAGCCTACAGTGTCAATGCCAGCAAGAACATCAGAAAGGGAAGTTAAGTCCAGACTGTACTGGGTATATATGGCAGCTAACTGCTCAACAGTCAAATGGTCAAGTAAATTTAAATTAATATACTAATGTATATTACTTGTTGCTTCAAAATATTTAAGTCAACCAGATGTGTTTGCTCTCCATGAAGTAGATCTAGGATTTTTATTGCCACAGTCCTGCCCAGGTGACACCACTGAGCTACCACATAATTTCAGGCTGGAAAAACTAATTTCTTCCCCTTTTTTGCCATAATTCCCAGCTGCATCTGAAACAAAGCATAATGCTGCCAAAATGATGGCATGCACATGGTAATGCCATCATGCAAATGCTGGAACTATGTACTTGCAGTATGACTTCTGATACAAGTATAGGCTCTGGTACTTGCATGATTATGTCCTAATACCATGTCATCATCACTCTCCCCTCCCTTGCTGTCTTTATTTTAAAGGCGACGTCAGACCTTCAGGATAGGTCATACTAGAAAGCTGGTGCCATATAGATCAGCACTGCTTTTATTGTAAAGCTGTAGTACCTTTCCTGCCCATTCTCTTAATCTTCATGAGATGATTTTCTTGGTCTGCTGGCCATTGCTTTGATAGTAGTTCTTTTTCCTGTTCTTCAAGCCGTCTCCTCTGCTCCCTGAAGGCAGATAGAAAATGAGGTGTCTGTCTCTTTTAAGTACAGGTTTGGGATATAATAATTGTTTGAAAATAAATATATATATATACATAAATCTTATTTTTAGAGTCTCTTCATTTTGTCCTTTTAAAATTGAAATATGCTTTGTATTGAAAAATCCTTTGTATTGAAATATATTTTTATCCTAAAAGTCAATCTTTTGAGTTGATTAAAAAGTGTTAAATGTTACAAAGAATTGAAAACAACTGTCACAGTTCAGAAGCAGAAGCATTTGATGGCAGAACACAGTGTCATTCCTTTGAACTGAACATGAATCATAGAACAGCTATTGAGAAGGTCCTCAGTTCCCACAACACATACCTTGAATGATGGAAAAACCAAGAATAGAACTTTTGTGCAGATCAGAAAGGCCAGACTGAATCATATAAGGGAGTACATATTCCAGACAGATGTACCCTAAATCATAGAGTGTTTTGGTCACCACCAACACTTGTGCACACAAATAGAACAGTAGCTACTGAGGTAAGGTTACCAAATCTGGACTGCAAAATTCAGATTGTCACTAGATGGCAAACATTTTTAGAGTGTTCTGCATCTCTTTTCTGCCTCTAGTGTGAATCCTGAGTTATGCAAACAAGCTATGGTAACTCTAACTGAACTAGGGAATTATATGTCTTACATAACTCTCTCTAGTCAATAGTATAGCTTACTGATTACCCAAAGTTAATAAATGTTATCCAAAAGCAGACTCATATAGTCGTAACTTTGATACCATCCCCACTTATACTTCAAGATCTACAAAAGCATCTGGACATTATCTGGGAATATTTTCCTGGCCGTTGATCTAGCAATGCATTGTACAAGGAGCAAAAATCACTGTTGTGGCACAAGTTGCAGTAGGTCCTACAAAAACCATCCTCTTACTTTGTGTTAAATGTATATAAAATAACTTATCTCAGTCTCCCAATTCTTCTGTAATCCATGTTCTTTTTTTTTGACATTGCATTTATTTGCTTGGCTGCCTGAAAAAAACTTATGTGAGACAACTGAAAAACCTTTAAAGCAGAGATCCCCAACCCCTGGTCCGTGGACCAGTACTAGGCCACGGCATGCCAGCACCCAATTTGCACAGACAAGGAAAGCCCCATTCCGCATGATGCAGGCAGCACACAAAACCATGCACCCTCGGGTCCAAGGAAAAACCTCTCTCCACAGAACCGGTCCCTGGTGCCCAAAAGGTTGGGGACCTCTGCTTTAAAGAACCTTTGCCAGAGGAGGATCAGCTGGCATAGCAGCAGACCAGGAAGTGGAGAGAGGCAAAAGCATTTTTAAGCTGTTTTTTTGTTGTTGTAAATTCTGTGATTCTGTAGCATTGGAGTAAGGAGCCATTTCCCTATTTGTAGAGATTTTTTGCCTCTGTCTACTTCCTGATGGAGGAAACACCGTAGAAGAATACTGTGGGAACAGAAAGCCAATTTGGAACCGCACCCTTAAGAAGATGTCCCAAAGATAAACTACCTAAAATACTATTATAATACCGATAACAGTCATTTTTAAAGATAATTAACTCCAGCACTACTTTCTGAAGATAGTACTCTGTAGTCTAGCACAGCAATTTCAGCAAAACAAATGAATACATAGAAAATCAAGAGACCTCTTTTCAATGAAAGAGTATAGATCAATGATTTCCAAACTTGGTGGCATTGTGATTCCCTAAAATTATGAATAAATTTTATGATTCTTTCACACACACACACACACACACACACACACACACACACACACACACACGTAGTTCAAACTAATAAAAATAGTACTGTAAAAGAAAGATCAGGAATACAAGTCAAAATAGGCAAAAAAAATATGGTACGACAACACTTATCCACTCTAAATGACTTTAAATCATCAAGCCCAGATGGATTACACTTCAAGGTTCTGAAGGAGCTGGCAGATGTGATTTTGGAATCACTGAACTATATCTTTCGAAAATCCTGGAACACTGGGGAACTACTAGAGGACTGGAAAACAGCTGATATGGTTCCCATCTTCAAAAAAAGGGGGGGGGGAATGACTCCAGCAAACTACACACCAATCAGCTTGACATTAATAGGTGGGAAGATCCTGGAAAAGATAAGCAATGGATTGCAAACAAGCAAAGCTATTACTAGAAGCTAACAAGGGTTTGTCAAAAACAGACCACGCCAGACAAACTTTATTGAATTTGTGACAAAAGTAGTGTACCAGCGAAATGCTGTGGATACTTAGACTTCAGTAAGACATTTGACAAAGTAGGCCAAAGCCTACTTCTTGGTAAGTTTAAAAAAATGTGAAATAGACAGCATCACCACCAGATAGATTCATAACTGGCTGGGCAACTGCCCTCAATGTGTAGTCCTTAATGGGATTACATCTACCTGGAGGGAAAAATGCAGTGGGGTACCCCAAGGTTCTATCCTAGGCCCAGTAGTCTTCAACATCTTCTTAAACAGTTTAGATTAAGATACATGGGAACTCATTAAATTTGCAGATGATATCAAGGTAGAGGGGTGGGCTAGGGTCCTGACAGATTGAACACTGGGCCTTATCCAACAAAAGGCAATTCAGTGGTGAGAAAAGTAAAGTTTTACATTTAGTCAAGAAAAAACAAATGCACAGGTATAGAATAGGTGGTACCTGGTTCAACAGCAGTAAATCTGATAGGGATGTAGGGGTCCTAATGGACAAAAGCAATAGCATTTAGAGTTATATAGTATCCCATAGTGCTTTACAACACTCTCTGGACAGTTTGCAGTGTCAGCATATTGCCCCCCATAATCTGGATTCTCATTTTTATTGGCCTAGGAAGGATGTAAGGCTGAGTCCACTTTGAGCTTATCAGGATCGAACTCCAGGTTGTGGGAAGAGTTAGTTTGCAATGCTGCATTCTAACTGCTGTGCCACAGGGCTCCTTAAGTGTCCTTCAATCACTTAAGTATGTGCCAGCAGTATGCTGCAGTTGCCAAAAAAGTCAAAGCAATCCAAGGCTGCATCAACAGAGGGACAGTATTAAGATCACATGAAGTGTTAGTACCATTTTATACAGCACAGGTAAGACCATGCTTGGAATATCTCATCAAATTTTGGTCACCATGATAGAAAAAAAGAATCTGAGAGTCTAGAAAGAGTGCAGAGAAGAGTAACAAAGATGATTAGGAGACCGGAGGCTAAATTGGAAGAACTAGGAATGTCTAATCTAACAAAGAGGAGGACTAAGGGTAACATAATAGCAGTCTGCCAAAATTTCAGGTTGTGAAGTGGTCAACGTATTCTCCAAAACACCTAAGGAGAAGACAAGAAGTAATGAATGAAAGCTTAACATAGAGAGATCCAAACTAGAATTAACGAGAAATCGCCTGTCAATGAGAACAATTAATCAGTGGAATTGCTTGCCCCCAGAATGTGTGGGTGCTCCATCACTGGAGGTTTTTAAGATGAGATTGGACAGCCATTTGTCTGGAATAGTATAGAGTGTCCTGCTTGAGTAGAAAGTTGGATTAGAAGACCTCCAAGGTCCCTTCCAACTCTGTTATTTTGTATACTGGGGTTAGGGTAGGGAAGATCAAGTTGTATCTGTAACTGAGTTAATTCTGTGTCTCTTCCTTCTTTTCCATTGATCCCAAATTAAAATAGACATTTTAAAATAAAATAACTGACCTTCATTAAAGCATGATGTACAAAAAAGACTGTGGAAAAGATAAGACAGTTATGAATGCTACTAGTCTGGTACCAATCTCTCCCCCCACCATCCCAGTTTGTGCTATCAGCTTTATGCTGGTAGAGTGAGGAGCCAATAGCAGTTTTGACAGCGCACACTATTCCCAGTACACTTGATCTGGTATTTAAAAACTGTGAAGCCCTCTAAGTTGTGCCTGATTCCCTGGGCCCCAACCCACAGTCTAAAACCTGGTACAGACAACATAAACATAGGTAGAGAATAATTCAGAAAAATGTTGTAAGTATTAGGGAAAAAAATAGCTGTCTAGGAGAGGGAAGCTGGATTGCAGTGGTGAGGAGGTTAGACTAGAAATTGGCAATGTGATCCTTGCAAGCACCAGATTGCATTTACCCAAATGGAATCCACAGAACCATTTTTTAAAAATCTAAATATGAAAAAATTAAATATGAACATTTGAAAACACTCTCAAATCATGGGTGGTTTCGGGCAAGAATGTTCAAAGAAGATGTGATTGAAATGTTCTTAAAAAGCTCATTGAAATCTTCTGAGAATTAGATATGCATCCTTCTCTATCTCTCCTGGTGCTGCTTCTGGTGCCGCTGTCTGAAAAAGGTGATAGATGCCTGGTCCAGACCCTAACACTACGAAGGAAATTAATCACTTCTGTGCATATGAAGAAATGTTAAAAGCAATTGGTTCTCCTCCTTCTGTACAGAATGAGGAAACCTAATCAGGCATTTTGCACTTTGGGGTAATTCAAGTTTTGACTAAAGTTTTTTTCTATCATCATATTCTGAAAATTATGAACTTGTTTACCAAGAGGACTGAGACACATTTAGTTTGTTCTGACGTGAATATTTCCTACTGACAAATTATTTCAGGTTCTTAATAGAATAATTATTCACGTAACTAGTGGATCATAAGCAGAAATGTAATGTTCCAAAAAGAAATTCTGGTTGCCCTTCTTTCAGAGATCACCGTGTTCAAATGTCTGGGCTTGTTTTGTTTGATGAGATACACTGTAGACCAGTTCTTGACCAACTTGTTCCAGTGTCAATTGTGTCCCATAATTCACTACGGGGAGACTGACAACTTCACCTATGAAATTATGTCTTTGCTTCTCCTGGGTTTTCTGGATTAGTCTCCCTGCAAATGCTAACAAAAGCAAAGCATATCAGATCACTGCTCAGGACACCAGCAGTGATGTTTGTGGAACCATGCACTGTCTCAGAGTTAATCTCCAGGATAATTTAGATTAACCTTTACGGTCTCTGAAAACCACATTGCTTCTCTCTCTCTCTCTCTCTCTCTCTCTGTCTGTCTCTGTCTCTGTCTCTCTCTTTCTGTCCTTCCCTCCCTCCCTCCTTCCCTCCCACCCTCCCTTCACATCCCACTCTTATCCGTAGCAAGGTATTGGACTGTAAGCATTTGGACCATTAAAGTTTAACCCAAACCTGAAATTAAATCACTCCAACCAAGCTAAAAGCAGATCTGCATCAGAAACATTCCAAAGTGGACTTGCCTTCCTTTTCAGTCAAAAAGCATATGTTTAAAAATGCCCTCCCCCCAAAACTGCCGAATCTACTGTGAATAATTCTAAGCAGGAAAATGTAGAATTCCCTGGACATGGTGTCACTTTTTCACAAGATAGATCACTGTGGCAAATAGATGCTTTGTATCAAAGGGCCTGCCCCTTCTCCAGTTTGGATGGTTTATAAGTTGAACTGCCTGGTGACTTTGGGAGGGTGCCCTTCATTAGAGGGTGGCAGATGCACCACTGGGGACCCTCAAGAAGGCATGTGTCTGAGGAGAGAGGGAGGCCAGGGTCGATCTCTTTCAGTTGCTGAGCTATTTGCCCATTTGTTCCTGCTTTTCATAACTGTAATTCCTGCTGCTCATGGCTATAATTAGGCCTTTAAATTTATAGCACATGCCTGAAGGCTTCGAGATGCTTGGGGAGAATTTAACCGAATCCATGATTTCTCCAACAGCACAGCTGCTGCTACTGCAGTGGAAATGACTGTAGACTGAGAGATAAACAGATTATCATGTTAAATGCTAACTGTGGGGGGGGGGGGAGGGGGAGGGAAGGGAGGAGGAAAAAAAGAGTTGTGTTTATTATATGTCTGAATATTTTGACACTCTTACTAACAGTTTAACATGGTGAAAACAAAATGCAACCCGGAATGGCTTATAGGCACAAAACAAGGGAAGAAAGAAATGAGGAGGGAAGGAACAATGATGTGGCCATGGATGTCTGCTGATCGGGACTTGGTCTGGGAGAAAGGATCAAACTGAGGCAAATGATTGGTTGGTTGGTTTATTACACGTTTATTCCACGTTTATTATTTTTTATAAATAACTCCAGCAAGTTTCTTATGGAATAGTTCATAGTCACTATGAATATCAATATGTACATTTCTATAGGCAAGGGATTATGTCTGCCACACACACAAACAAAAATCAAGTCTGCATGTACAATATATTTTCTGATGTAAGTGAAAGAAATGCAGAAATTGCTACATAGAGAACACACATGAATTACAGAATTCAAAGTTTACTTGGTCTACTATTCAGTAAGCTTAAAACTTGTCTAGTTTCTGTCTTATCAGCTGTCCTCTCTTCTTTTCTCTCATATATATCTACATTGAGCCAATTACCACAAGGTGATACACCAAATTTGTCATAAACCCCAAAAGCCACAAAACAAGAGCTTCAGAGAAAGGGACATGCGTGGACTATCTGTAGCAGTGGAGTATGTGTGAAATGGTCTCATACATGCTGTGACATATGTAAGTTATATGAATTATACAATTGATGTCATTTGTATGATATCATTTTGGCATATATCAGGTACCTGACACGCTTGGTAGTTCCTGCAAATAATTTCTAACATAGGATGCAGAGTGATATATTTTATAGCCAGAAATGGACCTGATCTGAGCATTCCCATTTTTGAACCAAATAGAGATATCATTAGTGCCACTTCCTGCAGCTGTCAAATCACAATTTTTTGTTTGTTTCTTCAGATACGAATCACCAACACTGACACATTATGGTTTCGTATAAGGGGGCATGGGGATGCAGGTTTAACTATTTTTATAACTCTTAAGATCTAGCTTTTTGGGGGTTAGCTCTTTAATTATTTTGGTTAGGAAATTTCTGGAAGTGTGAGAGATTGAGGAAATCAGAAAGGGGAAGACCTTTCTAGTCTGACCTCCCGGCTAGACTACTGCAATGCTCTCTACATGGGGCTGCCCCTGAGGACCACTCGGAGGCTTCAGCTGGTGCAGAATGCAGCCGCGCGAGTTGTGATGGGAGTCTCCCGATACTCCCATGTAACATCTCTTCTCCGCGAGCTGCATTGGCTTCCAGTTGCCCTCCGGGTGAGATTCAAGGTGCTGGTGATGACCTATAAAGCCCTAAATGGCATGGGCCCAGATTATCTAAGGGAGCACCTGCTGCCAGCGTCAATTTCCCATCGTCCTGTGCGCTCCCACAGGGAGGGCCTCCTCAGGGTACCGCCGGTCAAGGATTGCCGACGGGCGATCCACAGGGGGAGGGCGTTCTCTGTGGGCGCGCCTGCCCTATGGAATCAACTGCCAACGGAACTCCGGACTGCCCCCGACCTTCGTTCATTTCGCCGGGACCTAAAAACCTGGCTCTTTGAGCTATCTGGTCTGGACTGAGGGGTTTAATATTTTTAAATTGTGATTTAATTTTTGTGGCTAGACTTAATTTAATTTATTTTAGTTTTATATTTGATTGTTTTTAAATTTTGCCTTGTAAACCGCCCTGAGTCCTTTGGGAATAGGGCGGTATATAAGCCAAATAAATAAATAAATAAAAAATAAATAAAGAGCAGGAGGAATTCAGTGGTAGTGAGAAGAGGCAGCCCAACCCTGAGGTGGGCCATGTGAAGGGAACGTTTCCAAGAAACCCTGCCTTAATTGCCTTGTTTTCATGGGAACCCCCGTTTTAATATTTATTTATTTATTAAATGTATACTTTACACAATCTGACAATTATTAGTGGCTTATTATGTTCTAATCCTGATTAGCATGGCAGATGCCATTCTAACATCCACATGATTTTCTTCTTCTTGAATTTGCCAGCTACGGTATACAGGAAGAAAGAATATAGGAAGATAGAAACTTTTGGTTTTGAAAACTAGGACTATTTCCTCATATGTAACATAGCATCTTCTAGCGTCATCCAGCTGCCACAGAGGTGAGGGAAAGCCCATCTTCATTACTGTTACTTTGGTAAAATGTCAGATGAGCAGAAGATGCTGTTTTCAGGGCTCCACCTGGAGAAACATAAGAACAGAAGAAAAACCTTTGGCTGTTCTCTTTACACTGAGGTCAACTAGAAGCAGGACAGGCGTGCAAGAACTTCCTCCCATTAAACATTTTTCAGCAGTTAGTATTGAAAAGTTTAAGTTTGACTTTAATCAATTGGTTAATATCAAATAATGCTGTAAAGTGATTTGAACCTTCTGGGTAGGCATCTTATTGCATAAATCTGAATTGCTGTCTTGAAATAGGAGTAGCCCCTAACAATAGATGCTATCCACCTTTGGTGTAAAGTAAAAGGCACTTATTGGTGTAGTGATGCATGATCGGATGTTCAGGAGACTGGAAAGATGAGCTCACACTGAAATTATTTCAGTACCAGAAGTTGCAAAAGCAGGACTCTCTCTCTCTTTTTTCTATTCCTGGATCTGCAAACTACAGTACTTTGTTATAACCTGAGTTTCTTGGAAGATTTCTTTCTATTCACTTTGTGTGGCATGCAAAAACAATAGTGGCAAGTGAGTGATCAGGAGTTATTAACACTTGTTAGCTTTCTGTGTTTTGTAGTGAGAAAACAGACATGGCAGCAATCATGCCAAATTTAGCTTCCCATGATGTCAGGGCTTTGTGGACAGTTACTAATATCAAGAAGGTTACAGATGTGCAGGGGGCAGGCAGTTATGACAATGATGTTGCCAACATTGCACATGGATCAGCTAATGATTAACCTATCACAAGCAATCATGAGAATTTACTGACAGCTGGGTGAATTGTTTGCACCTGTTTTTCCCCCCCCAAATCTCCTGCGTTACACGCATATCTGGAATGGATTACCCCAGCTTATGCTCTACACATTTCCCCTTTCTGTATCCTCAAGTGCCAGAACAACATCTTTGTGGAAGATCACAAGACATCTCCCCCTTTTTAACAGAGAGATTTTCAAGCATCTACAAAGGATTCACCAAAAGATACCAGAACAAATTATTATGAATCTTTCTGAGCCCTTTTATCATTCATCCTTCTCTTCCCGTCCCACATGGATGCACATAGGCATGCCTCTGGTATAGAGAAAGAGGTTTTCTTATTGTCTTAGGCAAGGAGCCTATTGGCACAGTCAATTAGTGCAATTCACCTATCTCCCATTCAACTGGCATAACCAACACTATCCCCTTGTTTCTCCTTCCACTCTTCCTCTTTGTAGAGAAAAGGTGGTGGTCTCATTTCCTGTGTGTTGCATGTTCTATTTCATACCATTAGTGGATATGCCTGGCATTTCTGTCCTTCTGTTTTCAATATATTGAGGAAGTAGAATTGGGCTTGATGTTTTAACTATGACATCTGTCATGGGGACAGAAAATTATGTTAAGGGGATTTACACCAAGGCTAGTAAATCTGACTTCAAAAGTCCAGATTACTAATTGGCAGCAGCTGACAGAAGGCCACCTGAAGACACTAGAAGCATTTGAAATGTGGATTTACAGGCAGTGGTTACGTAAAAGCTGGGTTGACAAGATCAGAAATGAGGAGGTGATAAGCCGCCTGGAAAAGCCAAGGGAAATCATCAAAACAATTAAAAAACGAAAGTTAGAATATTTCAGACATGTTATGTCTTGTTTAATAACAGGTGGTCCTTCCACAAGCAGCTGGTGGATAGGTGACTCCAGCTGGCCGTCTTGGCTCTGTTTAGTTCATCTCACCTGCTCTGCACAAACAAGAGCCCTGAAAAAAAAAATGGACGGAGGTCAGGGCTCTCTCAACCTGTCTTTCCGGCTGTGCATGGGGAGGAAAATTTTGGCTCAGTCACATCACTTTTGTTTGGGGTGTGCGTGTGGTTGATTTTGATCTGTTCTCAGAATTAGAAGAAATGAAGCTGCAGATGAAAACGAGAAAAAAAGGAACAAATCTGAGATTTTTTTTTCCTTCTGTACTTTGTTTTTTCCCCTTCTCGTGGCTCTGTTACTTTGCTCTCTTTAATACAACCATTTCATTATTTCTTTTCTTGTTGGATCAGTTTTGTGTTCCTCCCAAACTCCCCCTTTCCTTCTCGAAGCATGCTGTGACAGGAGCACACTTGCACCTCGGATCTGGTTTATTGTTCAGCATTAAGAAATGGCAGAATTGCTCATAAAAGATTAATGACTTCCTGCAAGCATCTTTATACCTGAGGACAAGCAATTACAAAAATATGTCCAAAAGACATGGGAGGCGGGGAGGAAGGGGAGCGGATGAGAGGGGAAGCAAGAAAGGATATTGAGAATACATCAGCCAGGTATTTTCTAGCTGGGCAGGTAAGCCTTTTTTCTGAGAAAAGTACCAAATGTATACTTTGAAGACAGAACTGTCTTTGTAACCGTACCTACAGCTAATACTGCACAGTTAGTGATTTTTGCAGTGTGCCTGACCCGCCTTTATAGATGCCTGACACTACTGTTCAGAAAAGATCAGGAAGGACTAGGAGACAGTGGAGAGGCTGTCATCAGTACTTGCACATGCAAAGTAATAAAGCCTTTGCGACATGCACAGTTGTACATGCTGCTTCATCTCAATCTCTTAACATACTGGAGGCAATTTTATTTCATAGGTCTGCCAGTAAATGAAAACTCAAGAAGGGTGATATGAGTGATACAATATGGGTAATACACATATGTTATCAAACATGTCTTAACCACATTCCTGCTTTAAAGTTTTTAGAAACGTGGGCAGCATGGAATCCCTAACTCCTTTTTTGATGACTCTCCAAGACTTTCTGAGTACACTGCCAAATGGATGAATGCTAAAAACTGGAAGACACTTCTTACTGTATAAAGCAGTTGTATGAGTCTTAATTTGGTTTAATACATTTAAGAAATAACACAAAATTCCTTTTGAATCTTCCCACTGATTCTTGTCATTAACAAACACTGTGTGGTCTTAACAATCTGTCTACACTCTATTCAGGTTTAGGATAGGTCTTCAGCAGAATAATTTGGCTACAAGAAATCAAACTTGCCTTCTGCTTTTGTACCCAAACAAAATAACAGTTCCATAGGTGCACAATTGATGCTTCTTGCAAAACAAAACTTCAGATTTGAGATCTAGAACCATACAGAATTTTACAAATCTGGAACACTGTAGAATTTGCAAGAAAATTTTATGACATGCATTCCAGGAAATCATCCCTGCCCATTGGGGTCCTTGGGGAAGATAACAAGGGGCAAATGAGCAAACCTTTGTTTCAGTATCACAATATAAAATCCATTCTTTGCAAACTTGCAGTTACGTTTTGTTATTTTGGCCTCATTGTCGGTAGCTGCAGTGATCACGGTATGTTTTATTTCTGCCTTCCTAAAGTAAATATATTCCAAATATCTTTGGACTGCTATTTCCAGAATTCTGTGTTAGCATGTCTGAAAACAGCCTAAACACCCAGGTTGGGAAAGGTAAACCTAGACATTGTAGACAGATGTATAAACTCAAAGGATTCTTGATGGATTCTGAAAAATTCTGCATGAAAGCAACTAACAGACCACCTTCCATATAACTCCCAAGTTAAATGACTGAATTTCTCAGTATTTTCCTTCCAAAGAGGAGCAGGAACAGACTCTCATTTGAAACTGATCCTAAAGCAAGAGTAAGAAGAGGTTCCAATCTGCTTTTCTTTCCATGGCCCATGTAGAAAGAAGTTAGCCCACTCTGTGCCATGGCTCTCATCCATATTACATACCAACAAAGCTGCTTTTCAGATTTTTTTTTTGAAAAAGCTGAATCATAGATTTCACTGGTGTCATATGCAGTTTGGCCCTGCTTTCAGACCCTCAGATTAAAAATGATAGTTCACAATATATAGCTTCCTTCCTTTGTTTTTAATGGAATCATCCTGAGTTCTTGTAAAGGTTCATTTTCTGCTTGATTTCCTAGCATTTGCTTTGGGTTCCCAGAGAGACTGCAGGTATGAGTCTGAGAAGAAACCCAATATACTGAGTACTTTAAAGTGAACATTCATCATTTAACTTGCCTTCTGTCACTGCCTTCAAGGGAGATGGGGGAAACTAAAAACAATCTCCTGTTTCCCTCTAAAAAGCACCAAAGTTGCACAAAGATAAAATGGACTGGAACTCATTTATATTCAAAGAAAGTATACAGCTATTATTCAGCTGAGAATTCTTTTTTTTTAAGTTTCCTAATGTGAAACTATAACATGATGGAAATCAAATTTAACCTAAGAAAATGCCACACAAATATTTTCATCACTAGTCATACAGAGTAAAATAATAGATTTTGCAGTCTTACAGAGTAGTGTTGAATATATTTACGTAGAAGGAAATTCCACCCATGTTTCATGGAGCCTCTTTTGAATTTAACTGATCCTCTCATTCAAAATCTGGGTTTAAATTTTATTTTTTATTTTTATTTTAATTCCATTTATATCCCGCCCTTCTCCGAAGACTCAGGGTGGCTTACAAGCTTAGCAGTAGCCTTCATTCTATGTATATGCCTGCTTATTAGGGCTTTCACACAGCCCCCAAGCGGCATTATTACAAAGTCAGCTTATTGCCCCCAATAATCTGGGTCCTCAATTGAATGTTAGGCAGTTTTTTGTTTTGCTTTTATTACTGGATATTATCTTGGATAGAGATATAAATTCCCTAAGTATTTTATAGATGTATACAGGTATTGTTATTGATAGCATGCTAAAATTTGGCCTCCAAGCTACTGAACAGTGTACAATATAGGAATAGATATGTCTTTTTTAAATAATAATAATAATAATAATAATAATAATAATAATAATAATAATAATAATAATGATGATGATGATGATGATGATGATGATGGAAGGGACCTTGGAGGTCATCTAGTCCAACCTCCTGCTCAGGCAGGAAATCCTATACCTGTGGCTGTCCAGTCTCTTCTTAGAAACTTCCAGTGTTGGAGCATTCACAGCTTCTGGAGGCAGACTGTTCCACTAGTTAATTGTTCTAACTGTCAGGAAGTTTCTCCTTAGTTCTAGGTTGCTTCTCTCCTTGACTAGTTTCCATCTGTTGCTTCTTGTCCTGCTTTCAGGTGCTTTGGAGAATAGCTTGACTCCCTCTTCTTTGTGGCAGCCCCTGAGATATTGGAACACTGCTATCATGTCCCCCCTCGTCCTTCTCTTCATTAAACTACACATCATGGTGACAAAAACTGGATGCAGTATTCCAAGTGTGGTCTTACCAAGGCATTGTATAGTGGTATTAATACTTCACATGATTTGTAACATTTTCTTAGGTTAAATATATGCTTTGTGATAGTCAAGGAATGCAATCTCCCTCTATGTTTCTACAGTATGTGCATCAGAAAACCTTCCTACTGTTGAGGAAGCCTGCTGCCTCTTTGTATATGTGTGTATACACACAAAAACAGCATCCTCACACATCATCCCCAGTCATACCGACACCCCCATGTTTCCTCTAAATTGCTAATGATAGCCTGTATAAGGCCACCTAGTTGAATTGGAGTTTGATTCTGGATCTCGCTAACTGTGACTTACACTTTAAACACATTGCCATGGTCTGATTTGGAAAAAGAAAGCTATGTGTTGCTCAGTGGAGACATTTAAGAAGTCTCAAGAGAACTGAAGACAGATATTCACTGGGATCACCAGGCACAATTTCTTTTCACTACAACCTACTGTATGTCAAACAATATTGTTTCTCCATTGTTAGCTAAAGTCAGGGTGTCATAAGAACAGTAGATCATTAGCTTGCACAAGAAGATATCACAAACAGATTATAAACAGTGACATAACACAGTCACCAAAATGATGCATGGGAACATTTTTAAAAATTATTATGTTCCAGTAATGAAAAATTGGTAGAAACATAGAGCTAAAAAGTAGTCAAGAATGTGCAGGTTAAAATATTGTGGGATTTCCGAATACAAACTGATAAAAACCTAGCCCATAATAAATCAGATTTAACTGTGGTTTATCTGTGTCTCATCCCTGAATAATCCTTCACGCTGCAATTAGGATTGTAAAGAGCTTCCATTATCATCACTGACCTTTTTAAAAAATCTTCTTACTATGGATGGAAATAGGGTCATGGAGATCTCCATGAGCCATGTCAAGTCCCCCACAGCTATCCAAGCTTACATATGTTGGAATCAGCTGCACGAACATCATAGTTCTGAGCAGCAATAGATTCAGTGTGCAGGCAGTACTTAGTGTAAGGTAATAGAACAACTCTGTGAATGGGCCAAAGCCCTTTATTATTGATTATCTATTTTACAAGAATCTTGCCAGATTGATGCCATTTCTTTGGAAATGGCAGATAAGGCTTCAGTGGTCTGGCCTTTGCCTTTTCCTCCCATGGAGCCACTTTATGCTGGAACGCCTTTTTACCCCCTTCCCCTCCTTTCCTTTAGCTAGTGGTTCCACCACATCAACTTATAGGTGGTTGCTTAGCAATTTTTGTTACTTTTTTCTGGTTTCTGGTAAAAAAAAATGCCAATTGGGTAGAAGGGATTTGCTTAATGACCCACAGTGTTTGCTTAACAACATGGAGTTTCTTAATGACCATAGCATTCACTTAACAGCCATTAAAAATGCTGAAAAAAATTGGTCTGGTCATGTGATATCTAGACTTACAACTGTAACAACTTACATCTGTAGTTCTGACCTTAATTATGGTCGTGTGTTAAGGACTATTTGTAAATCAATGGGAGACTTGCCTAGGGAGTGGGATTTGGAGAAGAGGTAGCCTTTAGCCACAACGTTAGTGGGATAAAGAAGATGAAGGGAAGGCTCAGCTTAAGGGGGAAAAAAGAGAGAAGGAATTCTACTGTCATTCTATACCGCAATAGAGTGGGGGACTTCAAAATCTCTAACAGGACCATCCAAGGGAAGTGGGAAAGTCAGCGAAGACATTTTGGCAGCCACGAATGCTTCACTGAAGTCCCACTCCATTTTTACATGCATGTATGCATGACATAGGAAGCAGTTATTAAATGATAACTTGTTATGTAATCATAGACAGAATCTATAATACTATGCAGTAGATTTTCTGCATGAGCAAGTGATTGATTTTCCTTCCATTCTATGATTTATCAGTTAAACATTAATGTACAGTATATCAGTTATTGTGCAAATAATTAACTCCTTCATGGTTTTGTTTAAGTGATGTCTTGCCACTGGCATACTTCCTGGGAATTTTAGAGATCTTTCTCTATTTGAATTTATTTATTTTTTAAAACATTTATATAGCCACCCATTTTTCAGACAACATTGGGGAACTCCTAATCAAATCATTTTAAAAATTGTAAAACATATTCAATTAAAACATAAAATATTAGAAACAATAAAAAAATCTGGTGCTAATTCACACAAATATATCGTTGTTTAATCTTCCAATGCCTGGAGGAAAAGCCAGTCTTTATGGCTCTATGGAAGGCCAAAAGCAGCGGGCAGAGCGTTCCATAGGGCAGGGACTGCCACAGAAAAGGCACACATATTTCTCCTAGCTCCCATTAGATGACAATTTTGGGGAAGGAAATCAGGATTGTGCCCACCCTACCTGTTCAGGCAGCATGGGTAGATGTCATTAAGGAAGGGCAGTCCTGAAGATAGCCTGACCCTGAGTGATATAGGACTTTACAGATACCTGACATGCACCCAAAAAGAAACAGGAAGTTCAGCTCATGCAACAGCAGTGTTACATGGGCAGGTATCCCCATTACTGTACATGCTGCCATGTCCTGAACCAGTTGAAATTTAAGGGCAATCTCATGTAGAGTATATTGCAGTAATTCAGACCTAGGCATTGGTGACTGTGAGCAAGGCCTCCCAGTCCAGAAAAGGGTGTAATTAGTGCAGCAAATGAATCTGTGCAAAGCCCTCCCCCAGCGACGGCCCGTCAGCAATAGCCAAAAAGTATGTAAAATGTGTGCTTCGTTACCTGTTACATCAAATGAGTGATAGAATGAGGGAATAAAGTGCCATTTCCTCGCAAGGAGCTATGTGGAGCTATGTTGATGATCTCAAGTCATCTTTTAAACTGGAAAGGAAGTACAAAGAGCCGGTCTGTTTGCCAGATCTTCATTCTATTGTGATCATTGGTTCTATTATCTTTAGTTTGCTATTTCTTCCCCAGAACCCTTTTGTTTTCTTTCCCAGAGAAAGAGAGAGAGAAGAGAAAGAGATTGTTGTGGTGATAAAGAAAACTGTGTGAGTGTACTCTAAGGATCCATAGGATGGAATTCTTGTACTGATTTCTTCTAAACTGCTTCAGAATCTCATGTCCCTATCCTGTTGACTGAAATCCACTTTAAGGCCTAATTCTAACCTGGACTTTGTAGCACCTAAACTATTCTTTGATATTCCAGTTTTCTGTAGACACTTTCTTTTCTCAGCTGCATTTCTGTCTGCTGATCCATCCTTCAACTACTTTAGTAGTCCTGAACAACAGAGAGCACCAACTGAACAAGTTGAGGCCACACTCTTGAAACAAGTAACAACCAAAACATTGGGAGAACTTGGTCCCATACTTCTTCATGCTACTCCACAGATTCCATAACTGGTCGCACAACAGCACAGGTCTAACAACCCCACCCTAAATCTTTACTTAAAATACTCTGAGTGACATATTATTCTTCCACGTACAAAATTCGTCAGTTTGAAAGGTCCTAATGCTGCCATTCCAAAGGTCTCACCCAACTTAAGGAGAAACTGGCAATGGTTTGACACATCAGCAGATAGTGCTTGGTAACATGGGAAAAAAAGTGGGGAATCTGCCAGTCAATGTCATACTTTTGTATAAAATGAGATTCCTTGGTCTCACTGCTGAGGCAGAATAAGGACTGGCAATGAAGGCAGCACAATTTGTCCTGGGATACAAGAATTTTAACTAGCAGCCCAGCCTCAGTCCCTTTGTGCCTTGCTGCCCTCCACACAGTATGTGTATCAGGTAAGAAAAGCCTCTTTGTCTCTTTCTGAAAAATAATAATTTAAAAAATATGGTGGCCCTACAGTCTATGTTTTCCCATCTATCCATAATTACTGCTTCTTCAAACTTCTAAAGTGAAAATAAATTGGCAATGTTTTGTAGGACTGGCTTCTGAAAAGATATCGTGCATTGTACTTTAGTTTCTATGATCTGTTGTTATTGTAGCATCCTGTCAATTTCACAAATTTATTATGGGTTTTTTATGCTGGCAAGTGTCTCAAGTCTTCTCTGCAACTGCAGCTTTTCTGTGTTTAAAATGCTGTCTCTGTCATTGATATCCATGTCTTTGTACTCAAATTTCCTGAATAACAGAGGAGATTTGAATTTTCAAGGACTAGGTTTATAGGGTAGGGAAAGGAACAACAAGGCTAAGGGTGGACATGGTCCAGTGAGATGTCACAAATACTTGCTTAAAAATAATTTCCACTTGCTGCTTATTCCCAAGTCATTTGTAACAAGATTGCTGTCTTAACTTCTTAATGAAACACAGAAAATTACACAAGTGGACACAGGAAAGGGAAACATAGATATGGAAAATTCACAGTGATTGTGATTTTGCAGAGCAACAAGAGTGAAATAGCTGGCCACAAGGATGCTGGTTTGAATGAATTTATCATTTGTATATTCCCCCATCTGGTGCTGTTTCGATGTGTTGTTATCCCTAGACTATAATGCCCAACCTAGCTAAAAGGGAATTTGGAAGATTTTCTAGTCAACAAATGATCTGGAAGAAAAATTCAAATGAAAATTCCTCTCTCTGGCACAAATATTCAAAAAATGAAAAACAACCCCAAGGAACTATCAATTATCTTTGCCACCATATCTATAAAATAATAAAACCAAAGTAAAACATGAAACAGCCAGGTAACCTGAAGTTTGTAATAGTTATAAACATAGCTTTTCATGTTTATTTTTCCCATGAAAAGAGGCATTTTTAGTATTTGTTTTTGTTTGGAATAAAGATGCATCCATAATTAACTTAATGTGAATTACCTGTTTGTATTATGCTCTGACTTAGTGCATGTAGATCTTTCAGCAGTGAAACTTAACATTCTGACCTACCATTTAATACACTAATACTAATTTTATCTTGCTACTAAGGTTCTGTGTTGCATTAGATCAATTCAGGTTAATTCAGAATTATGTCTCTCCCACCCACTATCAATAGCAGCACTGTTGATTTTCCCCTAAGCTGACCACCCACTTTTCTGACAATCTGTAGCAAATTAGAAAATCTGTCATTGCTGAAGAAGCTGGACAGCTAGGATATGGCTTGTCATTCCACCTACACAATACTCAGTCTTTGTCTGCTATCTCTTAAACTAACCTGACATAGCTTAGCCTTCTGGTCAATGGCAGCTTTATTCTCTTGGAAGGAATGCAGCACTCACTGGCATTATTAAGAAATTTCTGGACAATGTTTCGTGGCTGAGTAATAATCCAAGGTTCTATTAAAAAGCCATCTGGGTAATTAATAGCACATTTGTTCTCAGTCTCCTCCCAATTTGTCCATTAGTGGAATAAAAGCACAGGACAAAGGCTAATGTGGTTAAGTTATATTTTACAAGAATTCTTCAGGAAGTTAAAAACACATGATAGTTTTCCAAAGATGTATAAGTTTATGAGCACTCTGTGAGATCAGCAACATAACAAACCCCAGAGGCTTTTAATCAGCTCTTTCCACTGTCAATAGTTGATGAGTGACAAATAGCGTAGGTTCTACCTTCCTTTGCATTGACAAGGCTCAGCATGAGAGGAGAAGGAGGTGATGGGGATGGTAACATGTGAATCACAAGTACAATCTCCATGATTAAACTTATTCCAAGACTGCACATCAAACAGTGCAGAAATGACTTTTATACTTTATCACCTGAGAGTTGAAGATTTGGTTGAGGTTTCCCTTTAATGTTGTCTCTTGAAAGCAGGATTCCAGCCTCAGGCTTCAGACCTTTTCTCTCTGTTTTCTGAACATCCCTCCACCTCCCCCCCCCCCATTTTTCCTGCTCTAAAAGCAGTTTGAAAGATTTTTTTAAAAATGAGATATTTGTTAAGAAACAAGGTTCCAATGGATTGGATACTTCTCCCCAACATTAATCCTACATTAAATAATGACGATCTGCTGTATTTAAAATTCACATTTATCTCTCTCCCTCCCACCACTCTGTGTGTATGTGTGTGTGTGTCTTATTCCGTTCTAGTGGTTGTCTGGACTTTTGCAGCCTCATACCTGGTAGGCCTAAGCAAGAAGTCATCTTTAGCTAAATGCATAGGTAAGGATTGGTGTCATCAAAGCATGTGTAAAGAAATAGTCACCTACACCCATCCTGGTTTTGTAGTTTTAACAGTTTTATATTAACATACTTCAATTTGCAGGTAGACCATAATATCAAACTTAGATCAGATACTGCTTGGAAAAGTCTCAAACATCAGATGATAAATTTATGACAAAAAATAAATCAGTTACCATAACTTTAAAAAGTTTGGGCAAAGCAATATAAAATAAAATATACTTCTGATCTTCTGAAATAGGTAAAATATTTGGGATGGAAGAGAACAAGAGGGCCTATAGCAAACTTCTGGGTGGCAATATAAAGCACAGATTTTAACCTAAAAAGCCCTATGTGGCTTGATGCCAAGAACCTGCAGGATCATCTCTTGTTTCAACCCATCTGATTAAAGAAACTTAAGAAAAGCAAAAGTGTTGGTAGCCCCCTCCTGCCCAGGAAACTAGAAGAGCCAAGAATAGAAAAATGATTTTTTTTCTGTTTTGGTCCTCTTACTGGGGACTAATTTACCGCTATAATAGTTTTTGTGACGATAAGATAGGAATGAGTTAAGACCACGTATATCAGTTTTCCTCCTAGAAGAAATGTAGTGTGTGTGTGTGTGTGTGTGTGTGTGTGTGTGTGTGTGTATAAAGGGACGCAGTGGCTCAGTGGGTTAGGAAGCTGAGCTTGTCGATCAGAAGGTTGGCAGTTTGGCGGGTCGAATCCCGAGTGCCGCGTAACAGAGTGAGCGCCTGTTACTCTTCCCAGCTTCTGCCAACCTAGCAGTTCGAAAGCACGTAAAAATGCAAGTAGAAATGTATATGTATATGTATATGTATATGTATATGTATATGTATATGTATATGTATATGTATATGTATATGTATATATGCTGAATAAATAAAAAAATAATTGAGGACCTTTTGCAGGATAATCCATTCAGTTTCTTACTGTATTCCAGTTTTATATTTTCTTTTTCTCTTCCACAGGTTCAGTTCTCATTACCCACTGGATTTTTCCTAATGATTTTTCCAGAAGAACCTGAAGTTTCCCTAAAGTTGTCAAAATTCTTCAGTACATGAAGGGTGTTCTGGCAACATAGTGATTAGCAGTTGGAAAATTAAATTTGTGATTAGTAGATACAATTAGTAGGAAGAAGTTTATTTCTGATTTCTAGGTAGCATTTTATTGAATAGTAATTAGCAAGTAGTTTAATTTGATAAGTGGACTGTGGATTCATTAAGAGTTTTGTTTCAGTTCCAATCTACAAATCTCTTGAAGTTCATGTTCTGAGATAAATATACTGTATATAATTCACTGAAATCTAACATCTCATTTTATATGCAAATATATTTTTAATATATTAATTCCAGTTTATTTCCAAGCTTACATATTGACTTAGAAGAATATTTACTCCATTTCAATCTTCACAGGATTGACTCCTTAGCATTATTTGTCAGATAAAACATAATGCATATTTATTGTATTATTGTCACAGAAATAAAATCTATGTTCAAATAATATTTCTTATTTTTCCATTAGAATGTATTACACACAGTTCCATTCATTCATTCATAATGGTGAATGAGTCTACAAGACTGTCTCAATGCAGAAATAATTTCAAAAGCACATGTGCTTTGTGTTGCACGGTATGTTTTTACTGCTGTATAAAACATATAAATGCCCTTAGGAGCACTTAATTTATGTTTTAATTTAATAAAATATATGGAAAATGAGTTCAATCTGAAGTCAAATGGAGCAGAAAGATCCTTTAGAATGTCTAGTAGGATCCTTCCATTCCTCTAGATATTTAGGTATTCACTGCAGTCTTTTCATAAACACCTAAATGCTTATTGAATTTTACTACAAGAAAGGACACAATAGTAATGTAAACAAAGCTATTTTCAGGCATTCCTTGCTGGTTTATCTAAGTGTGGTGAAACCAAATCCTTACTATGCTGTGATATAGCATGACCATATCTGAAACTTTGTTAAGTATCAGAATGTTCTATCTTGATCTAACACCCAGTAAAATGATATTATGCATATTTCAATAAAAGGCAAGCCACTTCACAACTACACTTTAAAGAATAGAGTTGCAATGGCCTCTCTAAAGATCCCAACAATTGGAAATAAGTGTTAGCCATCTGAATAAGAGCTGAAGAAGTTTCTTGGATGAGAAGTGAAACATCTTCAAAGAAAAACAAGAAAGTCCAGTTGCCTTGTGAAAAAAGCACTTTTGGGACAACCATGACCTGGATGACTGAGAATCTCCTTAGACATTTAGCTACGCATCTGGATAAGTATTATAGCATACAAGGAACAGGAATTTAGAACTGGGCTGGAGAATCCAAGCTCTCCAGTTGTTTTCAAACTATAGTTCTCAGCACCCCTCTCATTTGTCTATTTTGCCTAAATTGATGGGAGTTGTAGTTCATCAACATATGGGTTCCAAGGTAAGGCTGAGGGCATTAAATCATCTCTAACGTGTAAATTTATATATTATATTTATATTTATTAAATTTTTATACCACCCTTCTCCTGAAGGAGTCAGGGCAGTGTACAGGGCAATAAATATCAAAATACAAAGTACAAAAGTTAAAAAACATTAAATAATTATGCCCGATATAATACAATAGTTAAAAGCCACGTTAAAACCCAAACCCCGAACCCATCAGACCAGGCCGGCTTGTTCAAATAAATAGGTTTTTAGATCCCGTCGGAAGGAGCGAAGGTCGGGGGCCATCCGGAGCTCAACCGGTAAGTGGTTCCACAGGTCTGGCGCGCCCACAGAGAACGCCCTCCCCCTGGGGGCCACCAGTCGACATTCTCTGATCGGAGGCACCCTGAGGAGGCCCTCTCTGTGGGAGCGCACTGGACAGAGGGAGGTTGATGCTGGCAGCAGGTGTTGCTGTAGGTAATCTGTACCCATGCCATGTAGGGCTTTATAGGTCATCACCAGCACCTTGAATCTCACCCAACATTGCCAACATTTATTTTAAAGCAACACAAGCATATATCAATTCAACACCATGATAACCTGATTCATACCTACCTACCTCATCCATATCAACATGACTGCCTCATTAGACCTATTTACAGAAGTTTCATTTTTTATTAGTAGTAGCATTGTATAGTGGATTTGTATTCCACTTAAAAATACATAGCAAATATAAAAGCCACAAAATCAATTATTAGGCAATTGAACAATAATACCCAGGGTGCTGTGGCCTAGTACTTTCGGGATTCTGGATGTATCAACCAGAAGGTTGGCAGTTTGAGAATCAAGTACCATGTGACAGGGTGAGTTCCCATTCTTGCCTCAGCTCCTGCCAACCTAGCAGTTCAAAAGCATGCAAGTGCAAGTAGATAAATAGGTACCCTTTCAGCAGGAAGGTAACAGTATTCCATGTGTTCAGCACAGAGTCATGCTGGCCACATGACCACAAAAATATCTTCAGACAATGCTGGCTCCTTTGGCTAAAAAATGGAGATGAGCATCACTGGGACAAAACTGGACAGAGGACATCTTTACAATTTAATAACGACATTAAAAAAACCCATTAAAACATTCAAAATGAGTTTAAAGCGATATACCTTGACAACAAAAAGTAAATGATATGGGAATACCTAAGTCATGTGTGTGTGTTCATTTCATATTTTGGGAGCAAGAAGGGACAGGCCTATCTTCAGCATAATTTGACAAGCCAATATGTCTTCAAAAAAGACTCTTTTGCAGTAGATAAATAGAAACTTATCTATCAGAAATGATCAAACGTCTACTTCATTTAGAAAAATCTGTACGTGATATATACACATTTGTATTTTTTATTGCATTTTATATTACAGAATATAACTTTTTCAACTAACTTATGCTTCAGCCATATTAAGAAAATTAATAAGCTTGATTTTTCTCTTTCTCAAAGAAATGTCTTAAGAGTTGCCAAGCCAAGAAAATGCCAATTAAGTATAGAGTCAGTAAAAAGCTAGGCTCAGATACTTGCCCTATATAGCTATTCTAAAACTCGAAGAGATTAAGTGTTGCTTAAAAATTAGTTTCAATTAGAGCTTACCAATCTTAAACTCTGTAAATGGCAATCTCTATTCTGTCAGTATGGGGAATAGTGGAATAATTTGGCCTGGTCTCAAAGGACAGCTCAGATTCAGGTCCTTGCTATTTTTTTTTAATGTGCAATTTACATCTTGTTTGTTTTGTTGCCTTGTTCTGTTTGCATGCCATCATTTTACACTTTCATTATTACAAAGGGGTATCAAATATATAGAGTCCTGGATTCTACAGATCTTTGAGAGGCTCTGTCTATATTGGTTTACCATGTTGAGTTAAACTACAAAGGATATTTGCAGTGGGGCCCCTCTGACCATTTCAGAAAGTTACATTTCACATGTATTTGGAATAATGAAAATCAAACAGATTGCCCATGGAACTAGAGAAGTCTAGGATGATTACCGTTAAATTGTTTATGCACTAGGCTTCTTGTGCAGTGTTTTTGGCACAATGCTGCCATGGCCTTCAGAAGCACTTAAAGTGATGCAGATTGAATTGGAGATGACCCTTGCTTTACCTTGTCAGCTTCATCAGTGCCTGATGGTCCATTTCAACAGCATACTCATTAAACTCTCTATTTTCAGTACTCTAAACTCTGGAGATCTTGTTTTGTTCCTTTATGGGCCATAGCTTTGCCAGTAGTGGAGACTAATTTGCTTCTGTTTGGCCTGATATGTGGTTCACTACGTTTCTTAGTGTTTTGTTACTTCCATCATCTGGTCCCTGTTAAGATTTGTATACCAGACAAGGCATATATTCTAGTTTTCATGTATCTGAATGTAGTTACATGCAAAACATTCATGTGTACAAACATATACACAATTAAAGTTTGGTTCTTGCAATCCTTCTACGAAACAAAAGAAATAATTTTAAATTCACAAATTGAAGACTTTGTCAAACTAAAATACCATTCTTAATGGTAGTAGCAAGGTATGACTGACTACTATGCACAATCTTCTGAATGTCTGAAATGATTCCAGATATTTTTTTCCTCAACTTTCTTCATATTTTTTTAGAAACCTAGGAAGCTTACAATCAGTAAGTTAAGCGCACAAAATAAAAAAATTGAAACAGCATGAGCTATTTTGCCATATTTATTTTCTTTTACTACAAGTAGTATTCTAAGCTGTAATATGTTTCCTGTAGTCATATTAGTCTGGTGTTCTCTGCAGAGAATCTTATTCTTCCATGATACTTAGAATAAACATGTGATATTATAAAATAGAATACACAAGATTCAAAACCACCACTTATATTCCACTTCTTCATTTCCCATTGCAGATTTCCCCCCTGACAAATATAAAATTATTTCCCGGTACAAATAGTTCTAATTTATCAAGTGCCTCATATAGTGACTATTCAAATATACAACAGTATAAAAAATAGCTTTTCAACCAATCCTTACATTTATGACTGTCACAGTATCCCATGATCATATAATTGCTATTCTTGTGCTTTGCAACTGGTTTATGGCAAACAGAGTTAATAGAAGTGAAATTGTAAGTTGCAGTCACATGACATTTTTCTTAGCAAAACAGCATTTTGTTTAATGACCAAATGGGAAGTAAGGTTCTTGAAATTGCTTTTTGATAATTAGCATCTGGATTGTCATTGCCTCAGGGAAATCATCCTCTTAGTACAAAAATAAAAATAAAAAATTCTGAGAACATTTCTGAAGTCAGTAAATGCTTAGAAAGTGCCTCCAGCACAACACTGGGCTCCAGATGTTCATATGAAGTATCATAGTCTTAGGGTACCTTTTCGACTATGACAGTGTCATTTCTCTCTATATATATACCCAAAAGGCTGAGATAAGAGCCAGGGTGGTGCAGTGGTTTGAATGCAGTATTGCAGGCTAATTCTGCTGACTGCCATCAGTTCAATTCTGACTGGCTCAAGGTTGACTCAGCCTTCCATTTCCCTGAGGTCACTTAAATGAGGACCCAGATTGTTGGGGGCAATATGCTGACTCTGTAAACTGCTTAGAGAAGGCTGTAAAGAACTATGAAGCAATATATAAGCCTAAGTGCTATTGCTATATGTCATAGCAAAGAGCTGAAATTCCTTGGCAGTACAGGGTCATTCAGCAATTGGAACAGCTTCTGAATAGGTCTGCATTCTGAATGAAGTTATGCAGCTCAACTTTGCAGCTTCCGGGATGAAAATCATCACTAGAAAGTATTGAGTATTGCCATGAGTGGCTGGTTGAAATCTTGCATTGCACTAGTGCAGGGGTCAGCAACCTGAAACAGTGAAAGAGCCACTCGGAACCGGTTCCCTCACAAAAGGAAAAACTGGGAGCCGCAAAAAATGTGTGCACATGCGCGTACATGCACGCATGCGCAGAACAGGGTTTGACTGAAGAGTGGAGCCAAGGCGAGATATGCACCTACCCTGCATATTTGAATTGACTGGTTGAACTTTTTTAGTCCCACTTTTTTTTTTGGACTGCACATGGCAGAGGACTGGGAGCCACAGGAGACGGCTGAAAGAGCCACATGCGGCTCCGGAGCCGCGGGTTGCAGACCTGTGCACTAGTGGGATCCAGATCCAGTTTGTACATTTCTATTTTCTTGCATTCTCTGGTATTTGGAATCACCTTGCTATTTTGGCTGACTCCTGGATTGTTGTTAGATCATCTGTAATAACCAGTTGTTCCATGCTACCTGTTTGACTAGAAAGCTGACTTAAGATGGCAACTCCTATCAGAATGTGGAGAAACTTGGTGTACAATGCATATATATATATGGTATTTACATTGACTTTTAGATGTAATACAAATGCATGGTTAATAGACCATCCCCAATTTCCATATATTGCGTGCTGTTCTCTCATTAGTGCTTGGAAGCATTTTCATAGGTATCCATCTGGCATACCAATTCAACCTATAGGACATTACTAGTACAATTTCTTCTATTTTTCAGTAGCACTCTCTCTTCAGTTTGTAGGTCACATTTCATATACCTCATGCTGCATTCCTGTGAACTGTACACAGGACTACTACTACTACTGTACACATTTATTGATGGAAAGGATAGGGCAGTGATGGAGAACCTTTTAGAGACCGAATGCCCAAACTGCAACCCAAAACCCACTTATTTATCGCTGGGTGCCAGGTGGGTGTGGCCTACTGGGTGGGTGTGGCTGTGGTGGTCATGGAAGATTAGGTGGGTGTGGCCAAGGTGGGTGTGGTCACCTCAATGTCACTCGTGGGGAGGGACACCTGGGGGGGCGGCTGGTTGAAGAGGGACAGTTGCCACCTCCGAGGCATGGCACAGGTGCCCACAGGGAGGGCTCTGAGTCCCACTTTGGCACCCGTGCCATAGGTTCGCCACAACTGGGATAGAGGAAACTGAGTAACACTAAGATACATAGATTTTCCAGGATAGAGGCTGTACCCGGTCTTTGAATGATATGCTGGAGGCAATTTTGCAAACAGCTATGCATGCATCTGGTCACTTGAGATTGCTGTTTCCTTACTGACATTAATAGTTGGAAAACAATCCACTTGATAAGTATTGCTGGGATGGCGTCAGCCTCACTTCAAACACTTGTTGACCACTGCTGTGAAAAAAAAAACATTTCTTGGTGGCAAGAGCTATCTTGAAAAGGATCTTGGGATAAATGTAAACTTAAAGCCCAATATATGTTAGAAATCAATCAATACATCATTATCACCATTCACAAGTAGCCATTTATATGTAATAAGGAATCCACCTCTGGCCATTTCTTTTTCCCCCTGTTCCTGAGTCATTATTCCAATCAAACAGGCAAGGCAGTGTTTGTACTTAAGAGTGATTTGCTTCTTCTACCATAAGAACTGTTGTGAATGACTTTGCTTAGTTTCAAGCCTATTGCTCTGGATTGTGAGTTATACCAGTAATTCAAGAGCCACGGTTCAGAAATGACCTCGGCTCTTTTTCAGAGCAATCTGCTGCTTGACTTTAGAATTCTGAAACAATGACAAAAGGAATCCCTTTAGAATCAAATAAATTAAAAAAAAGTATGCTGTGCACTTACTATACAAAGAGTGTCCAATTGTGTTTGAGCAGTACCATATGGAAAGCTTCAGACTAGATTGCCGTAAAAAGCTTCCTCGTGAAACAACTATCAGCCTTAAGGTCAACAGCAGAATTTGACAGGGTGTTAATGGGGATAGAATACACTCCCACACCATTGAACACAAATTTGCATTTTGTTGGCCAAACATGCCCCAAAATCCTGTCAATTTTTTTCTCCTCAAATGTCTTCATAAGGATATGGTTATCATAAATTCACATCATCCTTTCCAAACTTTTGCAGAAGACAATTATTTGATCTTTAACAATCAAATGGGTTTTCAACAAGTTTTCTTATTTATTCTTCTCAGATTTTTACTTGGGAAGTAAACACTGAAGTAATGCTGCTTAGCAGTGGTGGGATTCAAATATGTGAACAACTGGTTCTCTGTGTGGATGCCACTTCTGGAAGTCTATTCTGGGCCTGGGCAACAAAAAATTAGCTACCAGTTCAGCCAAAGTGGTGTGAACCATCTGAATCCCACCACTGCTGGTTAGTGGCTTACAGCTGATTTTTGAAAGGTAAAAGGGCAACGGAAGAAAACAGTGATGGTGCCACAGCTATGAATGTTCTTATCCAGGAGTGTCCACAGGGTATGCTAAAATGGTCAAGTTGTTATGATGCAATTGAAGGAATGCCAGGTTTTGCTTGAAAAAGATGTGTCTGCTTTAAGGAGATAATTTATTAAAGTTATTTGCCTTTTATGGCATTTAAACCTTTTTTCTAGGCTCCTGCAGGAACCTGAAGAAAGAGAAGCTGTTTTAAGGAATAGTAGCAAGGTGCTATGCTTGTACCAGATCTAAAGCACTTCTTTCAAATAATTTTGGAAACATGTACAGCCTCTCAAATGTCTCAGAGCGATGCTTGTTAGCTGACTCATTTTGTTATGAGCTATTGCAGATAGATTGCAAATATAGTAATATATTTGCTATTCATTTTCAGAAGTGCACTGGGTCAAGAGAAGTATGCACATATTATAAAATGGAAATTGTTTAGTAATATGGTTCAGCTTGACTCATGAGAACATGAGAAAAATCTTGTTGCAACAGTACAAAGCTAGCATTCTGTACTTTTAGTAACCAAACAGAGGCTCTGGAACCAGTGATCTTCAACCTCACTAAGTTTAAGACGAGTGGATTTCAACTCCCAGAATCCCACAGCCAGCTATAAAGTCCACCATGTTGAAATCCATTCATTTTAAAGTTGGTTGAGAAACACTGTTTTAAGCAGTGATTACGTCTATAATATTTCCTTCTATTCCCCAAAATAATTGATATTCAATGGTAGGATATCATTGTCCTGGATAATGTAGATGGATTATCTATATAGCCAGTAGCCATCGTTATCACTTTAATCTCTATGAATTTATTGAATTCCCTTTTAAATTTGTCCATTATGGTTGCCCTGATTTGCAATTTTTAGTTAAACCATTGAACTAGATACTGAATGAAGATGATCTGCAAAAAGGCATTTCATATTTCACATGATTTACTTTCAGTTCAGATAAAATGAGAAGAGAACATCATTCAGGTTTGTCTGCCAAGCTTTTACAAAAATGGAAAAGACTAATCTGCAGTCTTTGGCAAAGGAAGATCATTTCTCTCCTATCCCCCAAGACAAGCCTGGTTGGTTTCTTTGTAATTTACAAGCAAATATGTTACACTGCAGCCCCCTATGACATGAAGCATGCTAGTCTACAGTTTCCACTGTATTAATGACAGTAGCTGGAATGTTTCTCATATATTTTATTGGTCTAACATAAAAGGGAATTTCCACAAACAATTGAGAACCCTGGATTCCCCATTGCTCCAGGTGTGAAATATGAATGTAAAGCATATGATCTTTACAGCCACAGCAAGGCAGCTACATAAAGTCTTTCTTTGTTGCAAAGCAAGCTAAAATTATTATATCTTGAAAATCTGCCATCTTTATGATCTTAATCAAACCAACAGATGTTAATCAGCTGCCAGCGCTTTGTTCACTCATTGTGTTATGTTTGGCTTCTGCAGAAAAGGATTTAAAGGGGAAAGCTGAATACAGATGTCTTTGGCTTAAAATCCTCACACCAGATGATGAGCTAAACATGAGTGGTTGCTGTTGACTTTGCAAACCTTTTAGGACTGAATTTATTTATTTTATTAAATGTGTTTATATGCCATTGCATACAAATGGTTCACATAAAAATGCAATGTAAAACAATCCTCATACAATAATAAAAACACAACCATATTACCAATATAGAATGTGTGCATAAATTAATGATGTCAATAATAAACCAGCTTTGTTTTTGCTCTGCTCTTCACTGACAACTCTGGGCCTTCTGTATTGTTGTCCTGTAGTCCAGTCAAGCTCAAAGCTTGCTTTCTTTAAATGTAATCCCATTTTTACCTATGCAAGTACTTCTAATATAAATTTGCAGAGCCTTTGAGAGAGGCTTCACTGCTTATCAAGCCAATAAAATCAAGGTCATGGGCATGACTAGGGATTCCATTAATTTAACAGCTATTTTTTAAAGTGAACTGTTTAGTGTCTATGGAGATTCCCAGTCATCCAGGTCATGGTTGTCCCAAAGGTGCTTTTCAAAATGCAACTGGACTTCCTTTGTATTTCCTTGAAGAGATTTCACTTCTCATTTCTTCAAGGAGCTTCTTGGATAGGAAGTGAAACGTTTTTCAAGGAAAAACAAAGAAAGTCTGGTTGCCTTTTGAAAAAGCACCTTTGAGACAAAAGGTTGTGGTAGAATAAAGACTGCTATTGGGTAATAATGAATACACAATTATGGAAAAAAGTGTTCCATTCAGATACAATATTAGGAAGGCATTCTCAGGAATAATGTTGGTATTCAGTGCTAGGGAGCATGAGTACAAGTTGATTACTTTCTCCAAGTGCACAATTTCTTACTGCTGCTGAGGTCATCCATTGCCCATTCTTCTGCCAATCTCTGTAAACCCAGTTTGTGCATAAAAGTATAAAAACTATAATTTATTTCCTTATTCCTATTGCCATTCCATTTATAGCATTTACTCATGCCTCTTCCATCTTCCCCTGATGAGGGGATTGGGGGGGGGTTGCTATTGTTATTTTATTTGGTTTTAAAGATGTATTTTAGTATGTGGGCATTTATTTAATCTTGTTTTAACTTTTGTAATTTGTATTTTTTATTCTTGCCCTGTTCACCGCCCTGAGTCCTTCGGGAGAAGGGCAGTATAGAAATAGTATTAAATAAATAAATAAATAAATAAATAAATAAATAAATAAATAAATAAATAAATAAATAAAGTATAGAGAAAAATACTTGTCTTGAGGTAAATCCCAGATCATAAAACTGTTCCACTGCAGGCTACAGGAACAAAAACAGAGGGCCAGAAAGCCTCAGGACAAAAGGCTGACCACTAAACATTTTTTTTTTAAAAAGAAAAGTACAGGGAAAAGTAAAAAGCTCAGAGAAATAATTTCCCCATGTTTGACTCAGCAACCAATTTTTAAACAAGGCAAGTTGCACTTATTATGTCTTAACGATGTTCATTTTTTTAAAAAAAAAGGTGTTGTGACTTAGTATGTACATATTTTATGCTTTAATTTTCTTTATATAAATTTACTTAAGTGTGTGTGAGAAGGCCTACGGAGGAATAGGACAATAAGAAAATGTGGTAGGCTACATTGCAGACTGAATACTTTGTAAGCTGTTGTTTAAGTGTCTCAGTCCAGGCAGCATTTTATTAAACTGGCTTAGATTCAAGCTGACATGAGCACAGGACAGGAACAGCTTAAACGGTAAGTGTGAATATGACCTTAATTTGCACACTTGGTTTATGAGGTTTGAAGTGTTTCAAAACTAAGGTTCAGGGTTTTTTGTACTATATGCCGTACTTTGCAGCCAAAAGGAAAACATGAATTCTACGCATTCGGTATAAATTATGTATTCTCTGCAGTAGTTCTTAATATACTTAACCTTCTAATTCAATCCTGATGCACAGCCTTAGTTTTGGAAAAAGTAGGGAAAGAATTTTTTTCCAGCTCTGGAACATTGGATATGCAGGGGAAAAGGGATTAAGGAGAAATAGGCAATTGTTTGATATACACCCAGACATTGTTGCCCAGGAGCACATTTTCAAATTTTATGTCAATAAATTTATAATAAAATATGCTTCACTTTTTGCACTAGTTGTGAAGAAAACTATGAAATAAGCAGTTTTGTAAGGAAACCAAGAGCTGTATTCTTAGAGTTCTCTTACTTATAACCTACTTGTTTGAGCTGTGGTGCTGGAGAAAACTCCTGCATATTGCTCGGACAGCAAAGGTGACTAACATGCAAGTACTATAGCACATAACACCAGACATATCACTAGAAGGCAAAATCACAAAACCTGTCTCACTTACTTTGGCCAGGTCATGTGGGGGGAATTCACTGGAGGTAGGAATTATGTTTGGAAGAGTTGGTGGTAAAAGGAAACCAGGCTGTCAAAGAATATGGTGGGTGGACACCATCAAAGCTGACACCAGCCAGAGCATAGAAAAAAATATCAAAGAAATAATGCAAGATCAGAATTTAGAGAGACCTGGCCCTTAGAATCACCAAGAGTTGGACTTGATTGAATGGATAAGAACATCATCATGATCATGATCATCATGATCATGATAATCATCATCATCATCATCATCATCATCATCATCATCATCATAACATGCAATTTCCTAGGGAATTACAACAACCCTTTGAGGTGAGTTGGGCTGAGAGAAAATGAGTGGCCTCCAGGTCACTCAGCTGGCTTTCATGTCTAAGGGAGGACTAGAACTCACTGTCTCCTGGGTTCTAGACTAACACTTTTAACCATTACCTCACACTGGCTCTTCACTCTTTTTGAAGAATAAATTTTGGAAGCTATTTATTCTTCAACAAATGAATAGTTTTCATGATTCATTTCCTAAACTTATTTTAAATTACTTTTTATAATGATATATAATTTCAACAGTTTCAAAACATAATGAACAATTGCTCTGATTACAAAGAAAAATGAATATGTAAGTCTCTTTTTCAAGTATAATAGCTAAGTAATTACAATTTAGGAACTCTAGAATCAGCAAATTAATAAAACAACAGTAGTTGCTTTAAATGACAGCAGGAAGCTACTACTAAAAGGTACAGTAGCTGATGAATCCCTCCTCCTCTTCCTCCTCCTCCTCCTCCTCCTCCTCCTCCTCCTCCTCCTCCTCCTCCCACCCATATATAACAGGCAGTGAAAACTAAGTTCCCACATCGGGAATGGAATATGAATCAATCACCTGGCCTGCTATACTTGGAAGGCAAACACCACCATCATCCTTCTAGGAGCCAAAATATGTCTGGCCAGGGTGTTCCACTCACAATTTGGAACATTTCCTCAATTACTTCTTGGTGGGCAATTGTTTTTCTTCACATGAAAATAACTTTCCTATCTTTCCCCTTAGCAAACGGTACCCCCTAGCTTTACAAAACGGTTTACTTAAGTAAGTGCGACTCTGCTAAGGATCTTGAACACTTTCTGCCAGAATTAATTCAGAAAAGGAAATTCAGCAAGAGGACTGTAGAAATAGAAATATTGGTATTTCATATAAGCTCAGAGTGATAACACAAGTCTTACAACATTTCTTAAAGGCAACAGTTTGTCCTTCCAAAGCAAAAAAAAAAAAAGGGGGGGGAGAAGTGTTTCAATTGTTGGCAGAATCATTTGCCTTTTTACCTTCTTGATTTTCATATTTATACTTTGGCAACATTGGGCTAAAAGAATGAGCAACAGATGTCTTTTTCAATCTGCAAAGCATATAATATGCTGTCATCTCCTTTTGATTCATCGTTCCTAGGAAAAAAAACCAATAGAGCTCCTAATGTATGAATACTGCACTGACACAAACATGTATGTACATAAATGGATTTATGCCCATGTAATTGGGCCCACATGTAAACTGTAGGGAAGACTACCATCTAAGTGTCTGGATTCAATCACATGTTTAATTGCTACAACTCTTTTCTTTTTGTCAGCATGAATGACTGGTAGCTATTATGTCAAAATATTGAGAATGTGCATGAAGAATAGTAACACTAAAGAAATCTCTGTATATGATCACCATGATCAAAGACCTACAGCACAATTGGCCTTCTGTGTACAAAATACAATCTGTGTTGGGATAACCAGATATAGTTTTGGAATTTTAGGGCTATGTGTTTTTTATATTCCCTTCCCTAACTTTAACACAGTACCCTTGACAAAAACTAAATATATAGTGATCAGACTGGCTTTCACTCAGAACTTTAAATAGATCTTTATTTCCATAACATAAAATCAATAAACCTTGGGAATTAATTAGAATGATTCCAAGATTGTCGGAGAGACAGGTTTCCTTGTGAATAAAAGTGTCAAAAGTACATTAAACATTTTGCAGCTGGAACTAGACAGGGGTCAAGAAACCAAACTTTAAAAATCCCAGTTAAATTCTGGTGGTTGACATGGTTTAATAATTTCTTGAATCAATTCTGGAAGTTGAAATCCACACATCTTAAAATTGCCAAGCTTAAGAAACAGTAGTATATATTATCATTTCTCTATCCAGGGTCTTTAGAGAAAAGCCCTGTACCCATTTTTCATTATTATTACTAATTTTGTAACAAAGTATAAGGATTATGATATCTTTCAGTACTTTATTATGCTTTTGTCAAAAATGTTTAAAATAATGGGAACTGGTACAGGTTAAGATTTTGTAATGTGGGTTTCTTGTGCTTTCTGAGCTTGGTGGTTTTCTTGCAGATGTTTCATTACCAAACTAGGTAACATGATCAGATTTTATAACATCTGAAATAACCCTTTTCTTTTTAATGGCTTTCAGTATATTACATGGCCATTGCATATGAAGGCAACATGATGCAGTCTCTTCATCAAAATAATAAAATCCCTGGATTAATATAGCCTATGAATCCTTCTTTGATAAATTTATTTCCTTGGATTTCTGCACAGTTAATTAAATATTGCTGATACTCCTGAATTCATATATTTAAAAAAACCTCCTTTGAAGAAAAAGTATAAATATTAATTCTGACCCCTTATCTTTGGGTTTGATTCTGCATAGAAAGATTTGTTCTATTGATCTCTCTCTTTCAATTGTAGGTAGGAAGAAGATGTTCCATCAGAATGTTATAAAAGAGACTAATTACTAATAGAAAGCAAAAATTCATCAATCTGATCATATACCAGATCCATTTGGCTCTTATTCTCTGTTACTAAATGTTGTCATTTGCATTGAACAATTGCTGCAATAGAAAGATGGGATGTAACTGAATCAAGAGATCAAACAGATAAATAAGAGCAACTTTGTAACTTTGATAATTAGTGACAAATTGCTTGTGTTCATCTTCTGCATTCATCACTTTCTCTCCCCCACAGTTCAGAGTGTATCAGAAAATTAGGTCACCAGATAAATTGCTGGGATAATGTATTAGAAATGAAACTGATTTCATGAAGAATCCTACAATTACTTATTCCACCATGTTGCAAACGTTTGTTCTATCCATTTGATTCTAGAAATGCAACCTAGCACACATTTTCTAATTTCCAGAAAGAAAGTAAAATCGGGAACAATATAAAAGATAGATTCGACTTCATCAAATGCCTCATTCTTATATTTATGTGGAAAATGTTAGTTTTTATACTAACTTATGGAAGATTTTTTTTAATTATGTCAGAGGTTATCAATACAATGAAGTAACTACTTCAGACTGTAAAATGAAGAAAGAATAGAAAACTACTGGCTATTTCATTTGTTTTTACTTCCAGATTAGGAGAAACATTAGAAATATTTTCTGCCTCAATGACCAATATATGTTTTGTATCTTGCAATTTGCTTATCTGGCTGAAGTGATAAATGCCTTCACCAATCTATTTGCTGGTCTAGTCTACTATTGTTTTGGCTGTGGTTCTTGGAATAAAAGTAACCAGTTTATGTGATCAAGTCTGTAAAGATATGTTTGCCATTTACAATGTTATCCTAATTGCTTTAGATGCCGTAGACCAGGGGTGTCAAACTCAATTTCATTGAGGGCCGCATCAGCATTGTGGTTGCCCTCAGGGGGCCGGGTGGGTATGGCCATGGTGGGCGTGCCCTACTGGGTGGGTGTGGCTAGAGTACGTATGGCCTACTGGGTGGGCGTGGCCAGCTCTACATCATTCACATCAAGGTTGCCTATGGGGGGCCGGGCAGGAGTTGGACAGATCTGAGGGTCTCTGGCAGAAGGAGGGTCTCTGGGACAAGGCAGTGGGGGCCGTTCCCTCACTGTTTCCAGGATGGCTTCGCAGGCCACATGAAACCACTTCGCGGGCCGGATCCAGCCCCCGGGCCTTGTGTTTGACATGTCTGCCATAGACTGAATCTGGAAAAGTGTCACTCTACATACAAAGTATTATTGGTCTTTCTTGATTTGAGTCAATTATTTTTTGATGGGGATTAATGAAAACTGAAAACATGAAGACCTACTGTTAAAATAACTCACCTGAGTGGAACCCATTTCTGGGTTGTCAGTCACTATGTTGCATTGAAATACAAAATAGCTGAAGTCTTGAGGAAAATAGCTAAAATCTTCCCCAGATAGATTTAGACTGTTTAGCAGGCTATTGACATTACAAATAATATAGTATGTAAATGTTATTTTCATAATTAGCATACTTTCCTAACAATTAGGTTACTGCCATTTTTGAAATTATCTATTATTATAGATTAGGATCCAGTCCCAATCTACATATATTGCCAATTTATTTGACAAGGCTCAGTGTTTGTAACCCTGATAAATATTAGATGGTGTATGAATAATTCTTGCCAGTCCTTTAGAGTGGTATTCCTGTGTTCATTTTACAGTGACAAAAGATACCCTCCTCATAGACTGATGACTGAGGCCTTCCAGCAGGCATCATTCACATTGCTCTAAGGCACCACTAACTGCTGTCAGAAGGCCAAAACACTATTTCTGCAGTTTTTTTTCTAGTCAGCAATTGAAAACACCTGGTATGCAGCTGAGACAGCAAACCAGATCCTCTCTGAAGCAACTGAATTGCTTTACAGAAATTAAAGGCTAATTTTTATTCAGGAACCTTCATTCATCTTACGCAAGGGTAACTTCTGGCACAGTGTCAGCAGTGGAAACAAGGGTTTCTATCTGCATGTCTTTTCAGTGTTTCTTGCCTAGTTCAGTAAATGTGAATGCAAAGCTGTCACAAATCCAAAGATTTATCAATGTTATAAAGTCCGCTCAAATAAACTGCAGGAGAGAAAAAAGCAGTCAGGTTTTTAAGCTTATGACCAAAGTGTAATATCCCCTCATATACTGACTTCCCTATATCAGACAGAGGTGCTTTGTTTACACTCCAAAATATTGATCAACTCTTTTGAAGAGTTTGCATTTATATAATTTAACCCCCCCTCCCCCGCCACCACTCTTTCAGGTTATGGTTGTCTCCAGTTTATGCTGTTAGGTCTATCAAGAAGACAACCACTGAATAAGATTGCAGTATTATGTTCTCTATTGTGTTCTCTATCATCTATTGGTGATAGATCTTGTCAAACACCCTTTTTCTGGATTACATATAAATGTTGATATAAATATCACACAATCCCAGAGGAAAAATTTGGAAAAACTAGCCCTGAGAGTGACTCTCCTAATCTTTGATGTTGGCAATAGTATATATATTTGTTCTACTTTGTAGTAAGCAGTGAAATGAAGGAATGTAGAGTGACATACCAAGGAAGACAAAACATGCCAACGGGGTTAGCTCAATTAGTGTATTTTAACATTCTGTCCTGATTAAAACTTAATTGGCTAAAATGCTGATTCTACAGACTCCTTGTCTGCAATGAATACAAATATTTAAAGTGCACTACTCTTGAAATCCTTACCAGCATTAATACAGAACTTAAAAAAAGAACTGCATAACAACGCAAAGAGTTCTCACATTGCAAAAATAGAACTGTAGCCATCTGAGGTTACCTTTACCAGAAGGTATGCAAGCTTCTTTCTCTTGAATGTCTTTATTTAGATTTGTTATGCCCTACCTTGAAAGCTTGGGGCTGTTTATAGTATTTCCCATATCGCTAAATACAGACATATCAGAATAAAATTCTGAGAAGTCATTACTACTTTCCCAACCTCTCCCAATATCCTATCTCTATTGTTCTCTTTAATATTAAAAACATTATTTTTTTCACACTCTTGCTCTTTTACTTTTCACAGCTGGAGTTCTCTTCTGATGCAATGTCTCCACTGACCTTAAGTTAACTGTTGTGTATTCACACGTTATATGTTATGTTACCATGTTCCTAGTTATGAGGTAAAACCTTCGGCAGCTTTTGACAGCTGTCAAAGCTGCCGGAAGCTACTGCGCAAGCGTAACCGCTTGACAGCTCTCGGCTGTCAAGAACCACCGGTTACTGCGCAGGTGCGAGTAGCTTGACAGCTCCGGGCTGTCAAAGATCTCCTCCGCCGATTGGCCTGCTTGGACAAGCAGGAAACCGGCACAGCCCTGATTGGTCGCCGACCGGCCAGCTGGAGTATAAATAGAAGGCATTGTAAGTCTGTTCCTTGCCCGGTTCTGACAATAAAAGGTTTTCGTTAGCCAGCTGTCTCGCGTGCTTCTTCAGCTGACAGAGCATTAACCAGTCTCATTGGGAGGGACAAGTAACTATCAGAGGTACTCAGCTCAGGGATAAACTGTAGAATTCCTAGTACCTTCCGAGTTTAGTTGCTTATGGATATTTCATTACCCAACTAGATAACATCATCAGCATCTGAATATAACATTGAGTACATTGGGTAATGAAATGTCTGCAAGGAAGCAACTAAATTAAGAGAGAAACAGGGATTCCACAGGCACAGGACATATCCAAATATATAAGTTTTTAAGTTTTTGGAATATGAAGTTATTTCATTCAAAGTTCTAAATTGGCTTATATTATTTTGGTTCAAGTGCTGTCTTGCAATAGGGCTATTTCCTATGGCAGCCTATTTTATTGATTTAATACATTTGTAAAAACAAACATATCTCAACATTTTGCTAGTGAACTGAAAAAAAGGCAACCTTTCACTGGTCCACTAATGAACTTCAAAGAAGCAAACAAAATGGTCCAGAATTTCATAGTGAGAAAGTTCCTTCAGAAGAGGCAGACAGTTAGTGGGTGTTCTTGTGCTGGAGCAAGCAGGACAACCTTGCCAACTGTAAGACATGTAGACACAGCTAATATGATTTAGACAATGTCATGATTATGATTAGTTGCAATATGAAACATTGGAGTGGAAAACCTGGCCTGTGTGCCTATTGCTCTTGAGTGAGGCCCTGATTGATTTCTCCCTTTAAAGATGGACTACAAAAGCAACTGAAAAACAAAAGAATGGGGAACTTTAACAAAGAACAGGAAGTGAGACAGCACTGTGAGGTATTAGAGAAGGGGTTTTCAAACTTGGCCCTTTTATGACTTGTGGACTTCAATTCCCAGAATTCCTCAGCCAGGCATGCTGGCTGACGAATTCTGGGAGTTGAAGTCCACAAGTCACAAAAGGGCCAAGTTTGAAGACCTCTGTATTAGAGAGACAAGGGGAGTCAAAAAGTTCTTGTAATTGTTCTATAGGAAATAACCTTGAAAAACTTTGCTTTTTAAGTTGTGAGTTGCTTTGTTTAATTACCAAAACAGATTCACTTGAAACATTTTCCATAGGGAAGTATGACTTAGCTCTTATTACTGGTAAATAATAAGTTCTGCATTAAATCTGGAATTTGCTGTGGCATCTGATGATTCAGAGGCTGTAATTGGGAAGTCAGACATATGAATGTAAACCCAGTACTAAAATGCTTCAGTTGGATTAAAAATGTGACTTTTAGAAGGAGGAAGAATTCTTCAAAAATAATCAAATTTCAAAGTATGATATTTAGCAAGAAATAATACTAAATTCATAGCTCTGAATTGCAAGTCTTATTCTTTAATACAAACAGAATAAGAACTTCAGGTTTAGTAACTCATACTGCTATTCATGATAATATCTGAAGTAATATTAATGGTAATAATTCTGATACATATTCTTGAAACTCATTTATAATTCATACAGAAAGTACATAACAAAAGAATTGCCAAGACCTCATTTGAAAAAGAGGAGCAAGATAGCAATAGCACTTATATATTGCTTCATAGTGCTTTACGGCCCTCTCTAAGCGGTTTACAGAGTCAGTATATTGCCCCCAACTACCTGGATCCTCATTTAACTGATTGCTAGCAGTCAGCAGAATTAGCCTGCAATACTGTATTCTAACCACTGTGCCACCGTGGCTCTTCAGATGGGTTAGGTTATGTCACTAAATCCTCTGTACCAAATGAATTAAAAATATATCCAACAGAAGAGAATATATGTACTTCAAGGTTGAACTGTGGAGTCCTAGATGCTCTCTGAGCTTGGTTGGTTGGTTGCTGATATTTCATTACTCAATAGGTAACATCATCAGTACAAATAAATGTGTAGTTTGCTCCCTGTTTATATGCAGTAGCTCACCCTACCTATTTTGGTTGAGGTATGGGTTTCTTCTTGGTGGTTCCTGATTAGGATATTGTTTTCTGCTTGATTGTTTGCCTAGTGTTAACCCCTTCTTTTCTGGTTTTTGGGTGCTGAGGAGAATGTGTTCTAGTTATATTTATTTATTTATTAAATTTGTTTGCCACCCATCTAGCTGCAAGGTGACTCTGGGGAGCTTACAACATCACTGTTATTGTGTAAAAACCTACTAAGAATATAAATTATAATTAAAAGATGAGGAGAAACCAGCAGAATATATGGAGGCTGAAAGTGGGAGTGTATTAAGGCTTATTATCCTGACTTTTTTATACAAAGTCATCAGTCTGTTTTAAAAAAATATATATTTAAGCTTTAATAGTACAGTGATACCTTGGTACTTGTCATTAATTGGTGAATTAATGGAATTATGAGTACTAAAAGTACTGAATACTACACAAACCACATGACTAGCATGTGATCCTTTGTTACGGCTGGAAAGGGTAGCAGGTCACAAGGCAAATGACACCATAAAATTTTAGTTTGCATGTCAAGTACCAAACAAATGATTAGTATTGAGACAAATGTTTTACAAAAAAAATGTGTCGAGTATCAAATTCGACAAGTTTCAAAGCAGGCAAGTACCGAGGTACCACAGTACTTTAATATTATTTGTGACCCTATTATAGAAACAACTTTTCAACTTTTTAAAAATGCTAATCCAACTCTATAGACAGTAACTTCCTGTTAAAATAATACGAACTGCTAAATGAAAAAAAATTGGTCACATGTAGCCATCTGTTACATTATTTTTCTCAGTTTTTTTTCTTTTAAGACAGTAGTCAGGCGATCTTCCATACATTTGTCTCTTCATTTTGCTACATGCATATTTTAATTGTGCTAGATACATTTCTTAGCTTATTTGCTTTAGAATCCTACACTGTGGTAATGTCTAATGAACAAACAGAAAAGCAAAAGAAAAACATTGTATTGTATTCAAGTGACAATTAAGTGATGCCCCTCACTATTAAAAGATCAAAGCAAAATCAGGGTTACTTTGTAGCAGGTTTAACCTTCTATAGGTAATCATATCCAGGCAATGTTTTTCTGAACATCATATGTGAAAGGATTCATTGCAAGATAGATCCAGCCAAACACACCTGGGTATGAGCTAAACATCTGGATCTACTTTTGTTTTCTCAATCATGGTCTCCAAACTATCCCTAAACAAATGGCTCTTTACAACACAAAGTCACTGTTGATTTGTACTTCTGAGATTCTTGCCAAACAATGGTTGATAGTAAACCCAGTTCTTCTTTTAGGATAAAATGCCTTTTTGATTATTTATCCCAGTAATATATTTCAGTTGCAATATTTTATCAAGAATCTTTCAAGTAACAGTTCTATAGCTTGCGTGTTATAAACCAGGGGTCTTTAAACTTGGCCCTTTTATGACTTGTGGACTTTAGCTCCCAGAATGATGACAGTTGTATGATGTTTTGCAGAGATAAAAACAACTGCTCTTTAGTTTAATTCTATATTTTAACAGCATGTTTTCCTGTGAAGTTGTAAAGTTGAATGAACCTACATGAAAAGGTTCAAGAGCAAAAGTATTGTTACCTCTGCATTTAATGCATCTATGTATTTTCTTCATCTGTGGGATTTTCCTCAGACATCCTAATAAAAATTGAATCTGCTACTGCTACTCTACATTTACTGAATTTTAATTTTGAATGAATGAAGAGTGGCTTGGATAGCACATCAAAACATAATTTAGTTAGTCAAGCCAGTTAGGACTCTAATATTAGAGCCAAAATATTAAATTGAGCATGGAAAATGGTTGGAAGTGCAAATTTTACAAGGGATGCATCATGTTATCATGCATTGGTTAGCAAAGTGGCTGCGCTGTTTTGCATTAGTTGAATTTTCCCGATATTCCTGGACAGTAAGCTCCCATACTTCATGCATTGCTTTAACCAAGTCTGACCAGTTCTTCAATGGTTACAACTGAAGAAGTGGATTTCTTGACATTGTTTGCACTCAAAATCTAGAGATCAATGACGGTCAAGAAAAACTCCCAATGTCAAATCTACTATTTCATGGAGAATGTAAGTCAACCAAGAAACAGGTTTTTCCTAAAGCCCAATTATACAAGTTACTCAAGATGAATATTATGGTTTTTGATACCCAAAGAATTTCAAGATAACTAATATGGCTGTATAACACTTCTGCATATATTACATTGAACATTTTGAAAACCAGAAGCAGGTTTGGCACATGCAATTCAACCATCTTTTGCTTTCTGTAAAACATCTTGCCACTTTACATCTGGCAAGTGAAAATAGGATTGATTGCTCCTGTTATAATCTACCCCCCCTCTCCTTTTTTTCCTGGTGTTTTTGTGAAAACAGAGGTAGAATAATCTGGTTCTTTGTCGGGCAATAACAATGGCATCTGCCTTGTTCTCATCTCAAGAGCATGCCTGATTGACTGATAAACTGAATGACTGTGTACTTCCACACTGGAAAAAACAATTCTCAGCTGTTTAAAATGTAAAACATAAAAATGCATAAAACATAGACCTGTATACCCATTACCATTACATATTTTTCAGTCCATTTCTAATTATTCTTGTTTGTTTGCCAGTTGAAACTAACCAAGAAAGGCAGAGCAAGAGCAGGAAAGTATGTATCAGATCTGCTCCATCTCAGTATCACATAGTATTATGCTTAATTCTTTCATCATATATTTTTGAGTAAAATGAAAACACAGCTGGGAAACGTGCTTGCTCTTTTCTCTAAGAAATATAGTTCTATATACCTCATAGACATAGTTTTATATACACATTTCTATAAAATATGCTTCATAAAAGACAAAGTCATGGCAAACATTGTAGGCTTTCAATATGCTCCTTTGGGAATGCATCCAAATATGTCCTTGTATCCATTCAGGTTTCAGCACTGAATGATAGATGCTGGCTGATTGCTTTCACTGCTACCTTTGATGGATTATCAAAATCTATGCTATCTTTCTTTGATTATCTTTTAACCCTCCAGTGTTAAGGTCTATCAAATCTAGAATTGACCCTGATGCACATGTGCTTCTGCAGACCAGTTGTTGCATCTGCAGCATATAGAAACAGTGTTAAGAGCTAAAAGAACTTTAGTGTACAATATGGAAATCAATGAAACAATATGTTTGATTGCAATGCTCTGATTTAAAGACTGATTTTTCAGTGATTGCAGTTGTAGTAGAATGCAGCAGCACACCTCAGGTGATGCAATGAGTTTGACACCTGTGGTCTAGTCAACTGTTTCTCAACCTCAACAATTATCAGTTGTGTGGGATTCAACTCCAATTTGAAGTTGAAGTTCGGAGGGCTAGCCTAATTGTAGCTTTCTATGTTGCATGAACTAGCTATTATGGATTATAAACAATTTTTATGCCATAATATAACAGCTACTTTTGAATTATGCCATGATTAAGCAAACCAAAAGTTAACATACTGTGTGAACCAGGACATAGAAATGTAGATGTATCCATGGGCTGCCAAGTGAGTTCCAGAGCATATGTATGAAGAAGATAGTTATTTTTCATGGATGTTTATACATTCATCAGGACACTGGAATCTCTAGTTTATAGTGAACGTAATGAGAATTGATACATTCAGATTCAGAGATACCACACATTTGCTGTGCTTAAGAGAACATTGCACAGCTGTACCGATCTAAGGATTAGCTGTTCATCTGTAAGCCTTTGTCTCAGTTTCCATATACTGTAGATCCCAAGAGAAAATGAGTAATAATGTTAGCGGGAACAGATTTGAATTATCTACATGAATTACAAGGGGGAATTTATGTATTTTATTCAGAAAACACTTTTAAAAATGCCACACTTCCCCTCATGTGTTGCTTTAAATTTTCTCAACAAGCTTTTAGAAAATATTTACTAAATAGCACATTAAAAGCTTTTCTCCTCCTTCCGTTCTAAACACTTTTATAATGTGTTAACTCACTATTGCTGAGTATGTCTTAATATTATATGGCATCTCTAATATAAAGAGATCCATCTGTGAGCCTAGCCACTACTGATTTTTACATATAGCATGGAGACATTTCCTTTGTAGCCTGACATTGTTTGAGAAGTAGACTTTGTTTTGCTTCCATCTTTTTGATGTCCCTATCTGCACTCCAAAAAGCATCCTCAAGAGTCCTTTCATCTGATTTGTTTAATTTGTTTACAGTAGGTGGGTTGTCTGAATCTTCTCCTAGTTTTTTCAGACTGAAACAACAGAGCAGGGGGAAAAGCCCACTAAAAACATACCTTGTGACGTAAGCTTTAATTCTAAACCTCACACTAGGAACATATGGTTAAGCATATTCCCAAATGGAGAGGCATATGTAACCTCTTCTTAATGTAAGCAGCTGGTTTTGATCAGATGGTTGATAAGTAGAAAGAAGGAGACCAGAGTGGCTATACAAGTATTCTCTCCACCAAGGCTGTTACACAAAGCAGTCCAAGCCACAGTGACTCAGAAGCAATGGCCATTTATGCCAGAGTACAAGTAAATTGTTATTGTTGTTTTATTTCTTTAAACTATATCCATACTGTTTCTTATTATAAAAATCCCTTCAAATTTAAAACAGTTATAACAACATTACAAAATAAGAACATTAAACAGAGCAATTTTAGGAACATTCAGTGGCTGGGGAAAGGCCAAAATAAAAGTATGTTGAAAATATGACTAATCCTCTCAACCATCCAAAGCTGGTTGGGTACTCATTAGTTAGAGCAGGGGTGTCAAACTGCTGGCCCATGGGCTGGTTGCATCTTGCAGAGGCCACACCCATCCCAGCTCTAGTAATGTGAAAAAAGTCATGATACGTCACGACACATCACATGATGTGGTGAGTTTGACACCCGTGAGTTAGAGAGTGAAGAGAGAGATAAATGTGCCCCAGTAAAACCCTGGATTTTAATTTTAAAATTTGGATTTTAATCCAGAGATGATCACAATTGAAGGCTATTGCTGATAGAAAGTCAGAATGCCGACAAACTGAAAGTAGATCCTGAATTCAGGAACATATATGGGGCCAGAGTCTTAAGTAAGAAGGAATGGAACTGATCCAAAGCCAATGAATGCAAATATTCAAGATATTGACTCAATCTTTGTAGAGCACAAGTTATTTTCTTGACTACTGCCTCTTCTAGCAGCCAGACAACCACCAAAGCCATGTTGCTCTGTAAGGGAGGTGGAACCTGTGAAATGTAAAGCTCTGAGAACGGTGTCACAATTTGCCCATATAGAATCAAGGCCATCTATTAGGTTATATGACATAGAGACAGAACATATTAAAAATTGTAGGGTTATACAGCCACAAAATAACAGAACTATGGTGTAAATCTATAAATTTACAGAAAATTATAACAAGAGAAAAATGGCATAAAATATTTTATTGATGGAATACAACTCCATAAATAATTGCCAAAATAGACAAATCATAGAGTACCAAGTGCAGGAAATACCACGAAGCAAAGTACTTTACAGATTTGTCAAAATGATTTGTCAAAAAATATAAATCACTAAATATGTGTAAAGTGGATGCTGTACTCATGAGTGTGGGTGTTGGTGGAGGGAGGATATTATAATGTCATGACACAAATACAGTGATTTATTGTATGTACTTGCATTAGTCATTTGGATACAAAAATATAAGGATCAGACTTGTGTAATATATATTTTTTCCATAATTCCAGGCTGCTGCGGATGTTGTTGCAGACCTTGTTGCAAGTGACTGCGTTCACATGATCACCATTTGTGACTTTCCCTGCCAGCTTGCCGCGAGCAAAGTCACTAAATCCCCTCAGATTTCCTTTGTTTATGCTGTGCATTCACTCCACCCTACGGTCTTCCTGTGCTCACATGGCGCCAGAGCATCCCCTCCCTGGCCTCTTCCTACTCACAAGCTGTACCAGGCTTCCCCTAGCCACTTTCATCTCTCTGCAGTGGTGGGATTCAAATATGTGAACAACTGGAGGTTATGATGGCAACTGAGACATTGTGCTTTATGATCACATTACTTAGCGATGGCAATCTGGGTCCCAATTGATATCATAACCTGACAACTACCTAATATGTTCCTGACTTGTTTAGAGTTTTGCACAGAAATGCTAATACTGGTAATGTCCCCTAACTATCTTTCTCCAAGGCTTTATGTACTTATTAACTGCATGGTATCCATAGGGCAGATGAACTTGCAGGCTCCTTAGCAAAACTACCGTGTATTCAGCTTCACCAAAGCACCAGAGGGCAGGAGAAGAAGCAATGGCTGGAAACTGATCAAAGAGAGAAGCAACCTCGAACTAAGGAGAAACTTCTTGACAATGGGGACAATTAACCAGTGGAATAGCTTGTCCCCAGAAATTGTGGGCACTCCATCACTGGAGATTTTTAAAAAGAGGCTAGACAGTCACTTGTCTGAGATGGTGTAGGTTCTCCTATCTAAGCAGGGGGCTGGATTAGAAGACCTTCAAAGTCCTTTCCAGCTCTATTCTATTCTATTCTATTCTATTCTATTCTATTCTATTCTATTCTATTCTATTCTATTCTATTCTATTCTATTCTATTCTATTCTCAACAAATAAATATAATACATAAACATTCATAAGACGGACTACATGATCAGACATCTTTTCCTACTTACTTCTTTTCTAGATTGCCATTTCATTCTTCCTTCTTCCTATTACAGCTAGAAGAAGCAATGTGAGGGAAAAGGCCACTTTAACCAGTGTTGAGGCATTTATTCCCCCCAAATTACATTATTGCTTAGAGTCTTTGATAGGCAGGTGTTTAAAATAAACAGATAAAACACAAAAAGTATCACCTATTGGACCATAATAGAAATCAGCACCCATTTGCAGGGGTCAGTTAGGAATATGTAATCAAAAGCCAGCCCATCTGGAAGATTTAATAGCTTCATTAAGGGCTGAAGGATAGAATCAATTCATTTTCAGCATTCATGCGATCATTTAATTTTTAAAGCATGGGAAGGAGTCATAACCATGTTAAAAATTCTGTTGGTGAGACAACTCCAACACATTTAGACAAAGCTAACTCTGATATGCACATAGGCATAAATATATTTCTGAAGTTATACATTTCATTTTCAAGCATATACTATCAAACCCTTATTATTATTAATTTTAAATAGAAATAAATATTGGAATAAAGTGAATTTTATTAATTTATTTCATTCTGCACACTATAAAAATCAGTTCATCTGCTTCTCCCATTAAATTCAACTAAAATTCATCTGTGCATATGCTACTAAAATTATATTTTATCTACAATAAATGAATTTTAGATAAACAATTTCAGGAATTGTTTCATAAAACATAAAGGACTTCTGGATAAGTGTTTGGCCTAGATGTCATCTTTATTGTCTCTTGTTGTAATATCCTGATCCATTCTTCTAAAGTAAAGTTTCCCCCGCACATGCGTGCTAGTCGTTTCCGACTCTAGGGGCTGGTGCTCATCTCCGTTTCAAAGCCGAAGAGCCAGCGCTTGTCCGAGGACATCTCTGTGGTCATGTGGCCGGCATGACTAGATGCCAAAGGCGCATGGAACACTGTTACCTTCCCACTGTAGTGGTCCCTATTTTTCTACTTGCATTTTTACGTGCTTTTGAACTGCTAGGTTGGCAGACGTCCATTCTTCTAGAGCTCCTTAATAGTGCTTTAAGGTGAATATCAGTCTTCTTATGTGTCTGAATGGCTGGAGAAGGAAACACCAACTAGTTATCGTGTGTAAAAATGTTGCTCAAAATATTTGGATGACAAACATGTTAACAGAAAATGCTGGAAAAACATGGTGAATTTCTGTTGTTAAAGAAATGTAAAGGAACTATTTCTTGAATTGGAGATGGATTTCTTCCAAGCCTTTTTTCTGCAGAAAGCTTGCAATGCGTGAATAATTCATCTAGAAATTCTATAGTGAAGTTGTATCAGTTTCCACAATAAAACCTGGACTGGAAAGGAGGGAAAATACATCAACATCTGTGACAGGCCTTATGAAAGGATCGTTACAAAGCCTTTCAGGCACCAGAAGCAAAGCAAAATATAATAAATTCACCAAGTGTCAAATTTGTGTTGGCTGAATAATGACACCATATGGTTAGACTGCTGTGTCACTGTAGGATCTTTTTTTTTTAAAGTGCCCAACAACTTTGAAACTTCCTCACAAATATTGTAAATAAGGACTTCACCTTTGTCAATCTATAGTCATTTTAACTATCATCTTAATACATAGCCTTTTTTGGTTAGTGACAGAGCAGTAGAAAAGCAGTAGAGAAATTGTGATTTCTGTCAATGTATATTTCATTGACCTTAACTTCTGCCAACTTATATTTAATGGACTTTCCTAAAACAGTTTAAACTGGATTTTGATAGTCTTGGTTTTAAAAAAGATTGAAAACAGTTGTTATCACACTTTCTGACAGTGAGAGTGATTAATTAATAGTACAGTTTGCCTCCTGGAGTTGTGGGTGCTCCATCACTGTAGGGTTTTAAAAAAAAAGATTGGACAGGATGGTATAAGGACTCCCATCTTGGGCAGGGGATTGGACTAGGTCCCTTCCAGCCCTATGATTCTATAACTCCTTAAGGAACCTTTGAAAACTGTTGCTTTAACTATATTAATATTATGCATTTTTATTGGAAAAGTCTCTAAGTCAGAGCTCCCCAACCTTTTCAGCTTGGCGGCCCAGAAGGAAAGGGAGCACCATGCACAAATGGGCACACGCATGGCAGCAGTGCTAGCAAATGGGCCACGCACACCTACATGTACAAATGGCCACTGGCACCTGTGTGATGCTGGCGGTGGTGCTAGTGTCCCAGTGCATGTGCAAATGGGGCTGCTAGTGCCTGCGCAGCATTGCTACAAGTGTGTGTGGGGGGCTTGCCAGCTATTCCCAGGGTCCAATGGCCAACAGGTCATGGCCTGGAACCGGGCCACGGACCATAGGTTGGGGACCTCTGCTCTAAGTCAGTTTTGACTTCATGGACATATCCATGTAGGTGTTTTGCTAATAAGATAAAAATATATTGTTCTTCTTTAAAATTCCCAATTTATCTAAATAGGACGAAACCTTTTCTGTTTTGAAATGGTTAGCTTTTAGAAATCAAACAAGATTGGCTAATTCTGGTTACTTAGGCTGATTTTTTATGCTAGACATTTCTAATTCCTTCAGAGAATTATAGTTCCAAAAGTTCATCGACTGGAAATCCTGATAGAAGACAGGTTTGAAACTTATGTTTTATGTGAACTGGAAAAAGATTCATCATAAATGATGTCATAATGTAAAGATTCCTATGGCATTATTGAAATCAAACAATAATGTTTATTATGTATGTAATTTATGTATTTCTTGCATCCTGTTGAAAACAGAATAGCTTTTGAATGTGCAACCTGTTGTTGTGATGCCCGAGTCAATGGAACTGGCATTTCACATTATGTATATAGAAATATGGGTTTGTTTTGTGTCTTTCCTGATTCCCTTAAGCTGAGGTTCAGGAAATAACCTCTGAATTCAAAATGAGGAAACAGGTAATAGTAGGGTAACGGGAGTTGCATTCAGCTGCTCCCATTGTAATAATATACTTAATAAATAGTAAATATTTTTATCACATTTATTTTTATTGCAGTGTAACAAATAGTGCTGAAATTCTAAAAGATGCCTTTTGCTTATTAGCATCTTAATATATGAAAGTAAACAAAACAAAAAACAGATATACAAAAGAAAGGGGAAAAAGGAGAGAGTTTGGACACTGTAATTTTATTATGTTAGGTAGTCAGGTAGCATAAGAATAAATTAAAAACACTCCATGAAATGAAGTAGAAACATTAAATAAAACAAGTGATCCTCACCTCTTAGGTTATACTATAGCAGGCATTTACTTGTCATCACATCTTTTATGTACGAATGACAGGTCTATCCATAAAAATAGGAGCAGCTGAAATCTCTGCTTTGAAATGGGAAGGAAATGCAAGGGAGATACAGTAAATGTTTCTGCAAGATGTCAAATTGAAAGGGAACAGGAGAAAAGAATGCTGCAGTATAACAGGCTTAGGGACAAGGAGGAAAAGAAACAGTTGTCCAGACCAAAGAGAGGGATGGGAGGTCTGTAGACATTTTAAAATGAAAGGAGCACTGCTTTTTAAAATTTTTAAATGTCCCATTTACGATGGATGAAATCCATTTGCAGCTGTGCCTATGCATTCACTTGAGTGGCTTTTACCAGGTGGATCCAAGACATTTGCTGCCTAAAGCAAAAGCCAAACAGTGCTCTTTTTCAGTCTAAAATCCAAATCAACTTGACTGGCTAGCCTTTTATACATTAACACTGGGCAGTGCAACAGCACTTGAGATAGGGATACTGAGAATGGTTCAAGGACTACTTGAGGAACAGCCATCATTGCTTTGTAATACAAATTTCCTTTCAAGTGTTGGGTGAAAGCTGGATTGTTTACTGGATTGTTTGGAAACAAAATAATGGAGAATATAATCAAGGTAAAGAAGCCACTCGGTTGAAGCAACCACCTTACCTTTGGCAAATAAACAAAAGGGGATAGTTTGCATGTCCTTTTGTTGAAGTGAAGAGGCTGATCAAATCTGATCAAGCCAATCTCAAAACTTTATTGATGGGGAGCACATGCTTCACCAAGAGAAATTGTTTTATCTTTGTGAAGTTTCTCATTAATATGCAGATTGCAGCCACTTCTGTTAGTACGTTTCTTTATATAACAACCCCATTTCCCTGTTTTATGCCCTCTCCAATTTATTATATGGCCCAGTGATTGTATTTATTTTGAAATCAACAAGAAATGTATTAGCTCTGTAGATTTTGTATAATAGTTAAGTTTTTGACTTAGAAATAGAGATGGTCCTCACTTCACCATAAAAATGCCTGGGTGATTTTGGACTTGTAATTTTGGACTCTCTTTCAAGGCAACCTCCCAACCAGAAGAAAGCAGAATATGACTACTGTGTAAAGATGGAATCTAAATCACTAATGTCTATCATTTTCCCTCCAGTTCAGTATCTAGTTTACTGCATCTCATTTGGAATACCTCATTTCAAGAAACCAAAGATAGGACTAACTGCAACAGATATTGAGATGGAAGTTGAAGATAATTAAGGATGTACAGTAAATATAAAATTGAAGGAGGGAAGGAAGGAAGGAAGGAAGGAAAATAAACACATGAGAGTAGAGATAACACTTTTTATAGTGGGTGGGCATCATATGGAAGAGAGCTAAGGTTTTGAAACCATTATTAAACCTAATGGTTTTAAGACACAAAAATATAGAATTTAGCTAAAGATTAGAATAAATTTCTTAAGAAGATAACAATTCCACAATGAAAGAAATGGGTTATTTAAATAACTAAAATGGTCTCTTCTAATTCAAACTAGACTTTTAAGATCGCTAAAAGTTGGGGAATGGCAGTCTGAATTTTTAAGACTCACTCCTGTTCATAGGACTGTTGTTATCAAACAGCAACATTATTGGATACTGTTTTATTATGCATAATTTGGAAACTTTTAGGAGTGCCATGAAAACATTACTGAGATACTAAGGGAACTGTAAATTAAGAAAGTTTAAGAATTTCTGACATAAGAGAATGTCACTGAGCCACCTATTCTTGTCTTTGCGAAAGTGTGTGGCCCCAATTCAGTCACAATCACCATCAAAGAAGCACTGAACCATGTATGAAAAAAATGGCATGTTCACATTTGTCCTCTCCAAGGGGAAGAGACAACACAAACTTTTTTAAAGGATTGTTAGAAATGTTGAATGACTTAATTTGAACAAGAAAATCAATTGAATCAGCTCTTCAAATTAAATCTTTGGACTGAATATTCAAATGTATTTAAGTCAAGTATCAAATTCCAAGACTACTTGGAGATTTTGCCTCAGATTCTGTTGTAAGCTTTAGCTTTCCTTCCCTATATAGACAAAAGTAAGTGTGTGTGTGTGTGTGTGTGTGTGTGTGTGTGTGTGAGAGAGAGAGAGATGTTTAATGGGTATGATGGGTACCCTGATTTTGACATGAATAACTGGCCCATGAGTTTTATCACTCAACAAACTCTGTTGTCAGAACACTGGGAAGAATGCTGTTCTACTGGTTTATATCTTACTTTCCTGCTACTTATAAAATTTACTTGGAGGAAAAAAGAGAAATTGAAATAGAAGCTCAAATGTATTCTGTTGCTCTTTTCTTACACCTGATTTGTTTTGATTACTTTTTAAAGAAATGTTTGACTTCTATGAAATTTATAAATTTTATCCTTATTGTTCCTTGTGTTTTTTGCCTGACTTTTAATGTAGATGTCATTAGCCTCTATCACAGACTTGGTCATTAGTCCATCTGTATTTCTTCAGCTCTTTCTTTCCTTCTTCATTCCATCTACTATTCCCCCCATAATTTTCAACCCTTCAAAATATTCCCTTATGCTGTTTGCATGTATCTTGTCCTGACTTAGATTTTTACATGAGGATAGTGTGTTTGGTGCCCAAAGAATAAATTTATCTATATTGTAATATATTCTATATGCAATAGACTTTTTATTTATTTAGTATAAGAGAAACATAATACATATTTCCGAGAAGAGACTAACCTTGACAATAAGCCCAGAATAGGCTAACCTTGACAATGAGCCATGCAAACAAGTCTGGCAGCCCAGAAAAACAAGTGATCAGAGAGAAGGGCTGCAGCAGATCTTTTAAAGTAGTTATTTTTAAAGCCATTTTCAAATGACGTTTCTTTTTGTCCAATCTCTGTTTGCATTTTTGCATTGTTGTTACTATAGTACAAAAGAGGAATTTCATCAACAACCGAAATCTCTCCTTGGAATTATGGCATTTTAGGAGTTGCTGTTGTCAAGGGAAAAAAAGGAAACTTTCTCAGATTTATATCCTCATAAATCTCACTCTATTTCTATTATTCCCTGGAATATTACTTCCATGCAGATTTTTATGATCTTTTCAGTGGTTTAACTTTTAAGGTGGAGAATACCTTATTTATGAATGGTAGCATTATATCCCTTTTAGCAAAGATTGTAGCTGCTGAGAACTGATGTAGCAGCTGATGTAGCAGCTGAGAACAATTTCTGTTGCTCAGAGATCCAGCTTTTCTTCCAAAACCTATTATTTTTTCTATGTACAATTCAGGGTCAAATAATGTTCATTTTACTAGGTCAAATAATGTCCATCTACTCTTTGTACAGCAGTGGTCTGGCAGCACAGGAGGTAACCATCTTTATTCATTGAAGACTTGGTTGGTCAAAGCTGTTTTGAGTTTCATGATTAAGGGATTGTAACTGGGAAATCAGGCATTCTAGTCCCATTTTAGGCTTGAAGCTAGCTGGGTGACCTTGGTCCAGTTCATCTTTCTCAGCCCTAGGAAGGAGACAACGGCAAACCACTTCCAAAATCTGGCCAAGAAAATTTTAAGACTTGTTCAGGGATTTGCCAGGAATGAAGACTGAGTTGCAAGTACTAAAAAATAAAACAAAAGTAACAGGTCTCACATTTAAATATGATTGCAGTGAAGAAATGTTAATGTTGCATTTGTGTGCATGTAGGTATATTTCCTTTGATAGGATGTGATCAGACAATATTCTTATGCCTGGCTTTTCTTTACATTTGTATAAATGGAATAAAATTAGGCTGTAAACTTATTAGGGCAGGAAATTATTTTGTTGTTTTTTCTCTCCACATATTTCTATGTTCAATATTATAATCATTACCATCACCAACTTATAGTGCAAAATACAGTACAAAAAGTATTTAATTTTACTCACCCATGTAAGGTTTTAGTTCCATATCCCATTTTTCAAGTCATTACAAAGTGCATGTAATAAAATGCCATTTCTTTTCTTATTTTTTCCATTTAAAGACATACATGCAACTTTAATATATTAATTATATAATATATATAAGGTCTGTAAAATGTGGTTGGCAGGCATTCGGCAAGCTAAGTCATAATTTTCAAGAACAACCTGCCCCTGTGCCTGAAGAGAAAAGTTTTTGATCAGTGTGTGCTACCTGCTCCAACATATGCTGGTGAAATATAGACACTAACCTCACAATCAATACAAAAGCTAAGAATGGTGCAAAGAGCCATAGAAAGAAACATGCTCGGCATTACAAGACAAGATAGAAAGACCTGCCCATGAATTAGAAAACAAACAAAAGTCTACAATATCATCAAGAAAGTAAAAGAATTGAAATGGGAAATGGACTGGTCACATAGCAAGAAGAAGAACTGAGGTGGACCAAGGCAGTTACAGAATGGATCCCACTTGATAAAAAATGTCCACAAGAGACCTAAAACAAGATGGATCGATCTTGTTTTGCGGGCCCAATTGTCAAAAGAAAGCTCACGACCATATTGGATAGAAACATGCTGAATGGGCCTTCTTCCTGCATTGGATAAATGGCTAAAATGATGATGATGATGATATTAATGAAAAAGAAATATATTTCCAAGAACCTACTCAGGAGAAAGTAAAAATTAGCATTGTAGGCTTTAATGCTTTGTTACTATATTAAGGTAAATTATATCCTCTTAGCTTTTCATCAACCCTCCTAAATCAATCTCACTGTTAATGTGTTTATTTTTGTTGTACTTTTTTTTAACTTTATCCAGTTATCAATACACTTCTGGTAATTACTTGTCCAGATTTAGCATTCTGTTGCAGGAGTAAACATAATAGGGTTACACTGGTGGGAGTAAGGACTAAGAAGCAACACTAGTTCTTGTTTCAAGCACATTATTGTCCAGTGTGGAACAGTAGCAGACAGAATGGCAAACCTGGAATAAAGAGAACTAGGTTACAATCATTTCTCTCTCCAGAATTTAGGAGTTTTATAGGTTAGGTAACCTATACATCCCTGGTGTGTTGATAGTTCAGTTCTCCTATTGTAAAATGCTTGGAATTCGGTGCCTGGGCACTGGTTTTGCCAGCCCGAAGTTACCCATGTTAAGACTCTGCTCAGAATTTTGTCAGAGGCTGTAGCTGACGCTATGTCTTTAACCTGAAGAGGGCAATCTGGAAGTTCGTTGATGGCCAGGATTTGTCCCCCCGGAGCAGGGTCTGGGTCGTAGTCAGGAATGGGAAGCCTACTTTTAATTTTAATTTTAATTTTAATTTTAACTGGGGTTTTATTTGTTCAGGGACGGATATAATTTTTTAATTGTTTTTAACTTTTGTATTTTTGTTTTTAATCACCCTGTAAACCGCACTGAGTCCTTCGGGAAAGGGCGGTATATAAATGTAATAAAATAAAAAATAAATAAATCTGTATCCTCCCTTTAACTTGAGCAAAAGGTCATGCACTCCCTGTCACACTGCCTTTGACCTATTACAATCCTCTAGACAAATCATTGTTGCTATGCTGCATGTTCTCTTCTTGTTTTGGGTTACAAGAAATATCCACTAAGGGAAGCTAACTTGAAACAAGCATCTTCTAACTGGATAACTTTGGAGCAAGCATAAACTTAGTCTAACATGGCTCACAGAATTTGTTGTGAGGAGGAGAATGCAAATGTGCTGCTGTTCTAGATATGGAACAGGAAGAAGAATTGATCTGCATGATTTTCTTATATAACAGATTCATAGGCTTGAAAACACTAATTTTTTCTTCCCATCCTGGCTATCTTCCAGGTATGCTAGATGTTGCCAACTAAACTTGCTGAAGCTGACGGGAAATCCCAGGATCATTGTCTCAACACAGCCAGAAGTTATGCTAGAAACACCATTTGAAATGGTACTACAGTGCATTTTTTTAAAAAAATCAAGACAACTGAAGCAAGTGCTACAAGCTTCATATTTCAGAAAACAAAAAAAGTACACAATGACCATCTACAATAATTCTATTCCCATTTTCCTAAAATATGAAAATTACCCTCTCTTTTAATTGCCCAAAGTGAATTTGGTTGCCTTATTTGTCATTAAGGTGACAATGACATTCTGTCTACTGATCATCCCCACAGCACCTATGTCATTTGGCATCTTGGGCTTAATGCAGAGAAAAATAGACTTTTAAGGTTGTAAACTTAGTTTAAAAAGTCATAAAGGTAAGGATTTTAACTTGGAAAAAAATTCTCCTCTGGATAAACTAAGCTTAATTCCAATGGAAATTATGTGAATGAATTTATATTTACTCAGTTTCACCCTCTCCACAAAACTCCAACTACATTTTTGACAATCACCAATATCCCAAGATTTGGAAAACCATATACGTATACATACATACCCATCTTGATAATTCCTTGTGGGGTAAACAACATTATGAAAACTGCTTTGGAAAATCATAGGTAATTATTTGGGGAAACAAAACATGAATTGATAAAAATCAATAAGATGTGCATTACCTGCCATACATATAAACATTTGCCAAAATTCTAATATCCTTCTAAGAATAGTATTCTCCAACTATTGACTGAAGACTTCAAGAAATCCAGAGAGATTTAAAGGATCTGCTTAATTACTTGCTTCTTTCTATTCCTTTTATAGTTTATAAGTCTTCCAACTCCGATGAAGAGCTGTCCCCTGATTTACCTGTGGCAGTAAGAGCAAACCTGTGCAGACCGGAAAACTGCCGGAGGCATCAAACCTGCAGCCTCAGAAACCACTAACAAGACTCTTTCTCTCTTGTATATCTCTTTCACCTCACAAAATATTTCAACTCCTGCCAGAGACACTGAAAAAAAAAGATAAATTCTTCCAGCTCTTGGCTGACTCTGCTCGCCCTCAAGTCATGAGTTCATTGTCTCTGTGTTCTTTTGAAGCCTGGGAAAGTACATATCAAAGTATTCTAACTGCCAGAACTTCACACCATTAGACATTGCTGCTGTCACAGAAAATGCAGACAAGTGGAAAGATGTCTGGGGTTTAAAATTGCACCATTCCTTGAGCCTTTCTGGGAATTTGAAAAGTAGCCTATATTAATGTAGTGGTTACCAGCCCCAGCCCTTCCAAACAGAGGTGCAGAGGAGGAAGAGAATAGTAATCTCTTTGACTTTGGTCCCCATTCTCTTTTACAAAGAATTCAGAAACCCTCAGGTAACATGTGACACTTTATTGTAAATACAGGAAACACAAGAGACTTGTTATGGGAACCACTTCATTTCCTTGCCAAGGGTTGTATTGTCCTGATGAAGAGTGACAGTTCAGATGGTTCAGCCTAAAATCATGCTGCTGCTGAGAAGTTAGCAATATTCTGGTGCCATTTCTTTGGTTTAAGAAGGAACATAAACAACCACTGGGATGGGAACAAAAACAAAGGTATTGATACACACAGATATTTCTGGACTGACAGTTAAAGGGTCACATGGAATAACCAACCAAAACACATTTCAGAATTATCTGTTACTGTTTTTTAGTAATGTGAGTGCTTACTTAGACAAGCTTTATTTCATAGAAACTAGTGTTGACATGTGCAAATGATTTTCTCTGTAATTACAGTCATTGAGTTCAGTGAATTAGTTGATTAGGGATGGCTTCAGCCAACAGCTACGTTGGGTACTTATCTGGATGGCTTTGATTTTTTTCCCCCATAGAAGAGGGGTGCAAAACATGAATTAATTTATACTAGGATTCAGAAGGCTCAGGCTCTTATTCCTTCAGCAATCAAGGCAGAGTATAAGATATGATTGTTCTTGAAGTATAAAGAAAATGTATAAGGAGCAGAGATAATGAATATATTTCATGAATTTGACTAGACCATTTGTTCTGTTGAATTGGTGGGAACTGATTGGCTGGATATAATTGTTTCTCCAGGCACTGGACCCAATTGGTATTTACTTAATATCAACCATATAATCCACCTGCTCACTTTGGAACTTGGTGTTCCTGTAATAACATTGGACTCTTGTGATGTAATCACAAGATTACAAGATGGGTATCCATATCAATGCCTATTTGTGCAAATTACACAACTCTTCTAAGGAAACAGACAAACCAGAGAATAAGCTCCAAAGCTTATATGATTTAACTATTCTTCCTTGGATGACATAATCAAGACGCATGTAACTTTGGAGGCCTTCTCTACATTGTACTGTAAAGCATATACAGTATACTATAGTATAATATAATATGTTATCCAGGCCTGTAGAGATAGAAGTATTCCATTTGGTCTATTTATATATGATTAACTGTGTGTGTAGAACTGAAGCCATTACAACAATCCAGAAAAAAATAAGATAATCAAATACAAAAAATAGGACAGAAGACAAAGAACTACTAAGTATGTATAAAAAGTATTGTGTGAAAACTTTCTAATGACATATTCTTTCTTTCATTTCTATTTATAGTTCCAACTGCTAACTATTCTAGATATTTATACTTTATGTTAAGAACATTAAGGATCATTGCTAGTTTTTCTTTAAGCACTTTCATTTGTTATATTTAATTGGTTTCATAACTTTTCTCTAGAAATCTATATCTGCCTTGCTGTGTAATGTGTATGTATGTTAGGGAGTCATCCCTGTTTAAATTTGGTTAAACACCTGCTAGGGATATATACTGATAAATTTACCATTGCTACAGACTCTCCAGTTTTGGTCTCCCAGTCTGATATTGTTGGCAAGATTTCTCTTTTCCAATGTCGTGCTAAATTTGTTCTTGCAGCTGTCAGCATATGGCTTAGAAAAAAAGGTTGCTTTAATGCAGTGTTCCCCATGTTGTGCATTCTGCAGATAAATAAACTTAAATTCCCAGAATTATCAGAAATAATCATTAGGAAACTGAGTAATTATGAGACTTGAAGGTGAGAAATGTTCCATTTGCACAGTGATGTACATTGGTTATTAGTGCTGGCAGTATGATAATGTCTTTCTTTATTCAGAGAGATGAGCTTCTTAGGTTTCTTTCTTTTTAAAATATACTATATTAAATTTCAATAGAAAACAAAATATTAAAACAAAATATAAAGTCTTTTCATTACTTCATCTTGGTATCATATGAAAATTCATTGTACTACTTAGGGAAGCTAAAACTTGAGTGCTATACAGGACTTTTAAATGACTTTAAAATTCTACATTTAATAACTACCTAAAAAGTCATGTCCTTTTTACATCCACTGTGATTGTTTAACCACAGAATCTTTACTTTGTTGCATGACAAAACCATATAAAATTGTGTGTTGCTGTTGGTAGTTGAGGTATCTGCCAATCTTATGTCATATTCTTTTTCTTCTCAGTGGAAATTCTCTAGGCATAATTGGTTCCCTTTCTCTTTTTGACCCCAACCCACAAAAAAGAATTCACTGTTTCCCTGAGTTAGTTTTAATTAACACTTTTCAGTTTATCACAGGCCATCTGTGGAAGTAACAGTTTGTGCTCTAATGGAAACAAAATAAAAAGGGATTTTGGCGGGCATCAAAATGATCAGCAAGGCATAACAGAGAAGAATGGAAAGAAATAAGGAAGGCAAGACAATTTTTGAAATTATAGTAGCAACATGACAGTAAAAAAATAACTAATCGTCCTTATCACTGTGAGCTGAAGCAACTATGTTTCTCATTTTAATTGTATGAGGAAATAGGTTTGACATGTATAGCAAATTTAGGTAGCAGAATTCTGACTAGGAAGAATGGATGTTCCATTTCTAGCAGAACGTTTGCCTTCAAAAATCTCTCCCTTGTAGGTAGAAAGCTAGCCATACAAGAAAAGAGTGAGGTAAAACTTATCTTTATAATCTTAACTATTTAGAGCCAGATTATCAGAAGGACTACCTCCTGACATATATTTCTACTACACGTAAGAATCTTCACAACATCTTTCTTTAAGTTCTCCTCCTTAAGATGGGCAACAGCACTAGAGAAGATCCATTTGAATGAATGAACCTTTATTGTCAAAGTGCAACCATGTATACATTGAGATTGGTTGACCTTGATCTAGATAAGAGCTGTAGTAAAGGGCAAAATGATGCAAAGAATGAGGGCATCCGGTTGTGCTGTCTGGATGAACTGACAGGCTTATGTCACTTGCTTTCCTTGTATTCCTGCACAAGGCCATGATTCTGATCCAGAATGGTAGGTATATATGTGTATCTGAAGGAAGGAGACGGATTTGATAGGAACTTTTTTTGAGGGGATTTGTATTCAAAGTCTAAACTATCCCAGTAAAGACTGAGGGTAATTATCTCCAAGGAACCAAGGGGGTAATTTGGGCTTATCCTGGGGATAATAGAACAATTTGTAATTGCTTATTTGTGAGTCAAGGTTCCAGTTTGAGATTGCTGCTGCCAAGACGCTTGTGTAAAGCAACAGTCTGGGGTTTTTTGTGGGCATAATGACTATATTTGAAACTGAGAAAAGGAAGAATTGAATCAGTTTAAGAAGCACTGAGCTAAAGTAAAACCATCATCAATCATCTTTTGTCTATTACAAGTTTATCTTGTTTTAATTTGCAAATCTTCATTGACACTTACTTGGATAACCTCAGGGTACTGAACTGACTGAGATTCTCTAACTTTAACAATGTGGCAGCGTAATATATTATCATTCTCTGGACTCAATTTTGTCCAGATTCCAAAAGTTTTGGCAGGTGACTGTTGCTATAGCTTTGCATTTGGACATGCATTAAGTAACTGTTACTTCACAGAGAGATTACCATTATGATTTGATTCACTGGAGGCCCACAATACAGTAGGCTTCCTAACAATTCTCAGCAAAGCATATATTTCATCAAGACATGATCTGTATTCAGACTGGCTAAAGTTCTTGATCCTCTTTGATAGTCTTTGTTACAGATCCTTTTACCACAATCAATTATATGAATTTTGAAAACAGCAGTTTGTTCCAAACCATTCAGTTTATTCCTGAGCTCCCATTTTAAATCTTATCCTTTTACAATAAACTTGGATTTCCTCTTTTCTTTCTTCACTAACATATCCACAAGTAATATTTAATTTTTGTTGCTGTTTCATACTTTTTCATAAATATAATTCTATGGATCTCTGTACATTCATCATAGTTGTTGCACAACAAGGAATGTATTAATATGTTGTGTTATACAGAAGCAACGACACAGAGCTGAAGTAACATTTCTTTGGGTTTTGGATAATTTGTGAATGCCAATTTATTGGGCACAAGTTAGAGTTTCCAGGGTATATTAAATGACTTAATAATAGTGTTTTTATATTTATAACATCTGGTGTTAACATAGATTAATCTTTTAGCATTAAAGGGCATAAGGAGCACTTAAGATGTTTTCCTCACCTCTTCAAATATTCTTCCTCTTATTCCTGACCTGAGATAGGTGTAAACTATTTTCATAGACTACCAATTATTATTGCTAATGAGCGCATACATGATGAAATAAAATCGGAAAGTATTGCAAGAAGGAGGCCTCTATGATATGAAGGTTAAAAAAAGGTAAAGATTTTCCCTGTCCAGTATTTTTGACTCTAGGCTAGGAAATGGTGTTCATCTCTGTTTCATAGGTGAGGGAGTCAGCGTTGTCTGAAGACTCTACCATGGTTATGTGGCTGACATGACTATACATTGAAGTGCATGGAACGCTGTTACCTTCCCACCAAGGGGTATCTATTTATCTACATGCTTTCAAACTGTTAGACTGGCAGAGGCTGGGGCAAGAACAGGAGCTCACCCTGTCAAGGGGAGCTTGGGTCTTGAACTGCCTTCCTTCTGGTCAACAAGCCCAGCATCTTAATAGCTAGGCCACTGCACCTCCTCTAGAACATTTCTTAAACTATTTATGATAAATGATGCAGGTCATAAGGTTTCATGCAAGACTGTCAGAACCTTCTGAAATGTCTTATCAGGGTTCGGCTTTCTTATCTTCATGAGATGTGTGAATTTTAAGAGGTCTGAGCTATTCTTATGATTCTTAAAAAGTTTATAATTCTTAAAATTTTAGTTTAAGTTTGGGAGATGACAGATATTCTAAATCCTGCAAAGGCCAGGTAGTTGATGCCTAGTTAACGATAGTTGATTTTTTTCTTTAAAAATGCCTGTATATCATCAGTATATTCAGTCTTAATAGGTAACAAAAATTAATTTTAATTGTTAATTACAATCTTTTCACATATTATTAGAAATTGGTTATACTGTTTCCACAATGGCCTACTCTTCCACATACCTTATTTTGTGTTTTAATTCAATGAACACCCAGAGATACTGAAGGATTTACAGTACTGCCTCTGCAAATCATGTCACTGGGATGTTATATGATATTCTACCCATAGGAAATGGAAGTGTGATCCATTGAACACAGCTGGATTTACATAATAATTACACAGGAAAAATAAGCTATTACCCTGAAAAAATAATGTGCCTTATACATATCTCATTTGACAATAGATTTGGATGGTCACTAATATCTGAATCAAAGCTAAGGAAATTTGAACAGCTTAGTTCTGTATTATCAGGGATCCCCTCACTTTCCTCAGCTTAGCTCACAATATAAACCAAAGGTTGTTATGTGCCTGCATATGTACAAGCTGAATCTCAAATGCAGCACAAATGCAATTCAAAATTAAATTCAAAACTATTTTTAAAAATGTAACGGAAGATGACAAAACTGTAAAGGAATTGTTTGGGCTAATGATTGAACTGAAGCAAAACTACTTTATCCCTGAGACAAGAGAACTCATGAAAAAAACTCTGGAAAGAAACCAAGGATTTTTGTGGGGAAATTCATGTGGTCCCACAGAGCTCAAGATCATGTAGGAAATGTCTTTGAAATAAAATTTTATAAATCACTAGTGCCTAAAAAAATTGTCTGCAGATGTTCTAAACTGCCCCTTTGGTAACAATTGCCAAAAAGGTAAACCAAGGGTGGAATACAGTAGATGTAAAATGAAAATCTGCAAGAACGATTACTTTTATGAGTATAGAAACATGCTTTTCTTTTCCTTCCTGCTTCCTGTTTTGTAAAATGAATATAAAATGATGTATGCTCCATTGAAATTACTGTAAGCTGTTCATTGGTACGCAATAATGAATAAGTCCCAGAGTATGCAGAAGCTAGGGCCCAAGGCCAGATTCAACCTATCTTTTCTTGAAAAATCCATAGATTACATATACAAATAAATATATGTCACACATAAAAAATGGGCAGAATTATGACCCAGCTGTCATGTTGACTTTTTTAACAACACCTTGTGGACAGCCCTGGTGAAGTCATAGCAGCTGAACAGGCTTCTGCCTAATGTCATAAAAGGGTACCTCAGACCTTTGTTAATTTGGCCCTCTTTAAAGCCTGCCATTGGGGAGAATGAAAGAGATGAACTAAGAAAGAAAGCAAACAAACAAACAGATTGGTCACATAAGAAATGTGGGTATCAGAAAGATAAAGTATGTCCACATCCACTTTTCTTTCTGGCTACACCACTGCTTGTTTTGGCTCTGCTGAAGATATAGAAAACCTGATAAAATAACTCTCTTGACAGGAAGCTGCCATTTTCCTAGAAAAAGAATCTAAGTGTTAGAGATAGGACTGGGCTGTAAGTTCAGTCATATTCTTTCGAAATCACACAGTGCTTTTGTCATTGTGTTTTTTTCTGTTTGTCAGCTACGCACGTCTCACTCTGTTTTTCTGCCAGCTGCATAGTAATCTTATCAATGTAACCAAGGTGATTGTCACATGTCCAGCCATGTTATGGTTTCATGCCCAGAACTGCTATTAAGTGCGCATGTCTACAAAAGTTTTCTCACTTTACTTTTTTTTCTTCTCTTTGTATTCTGTCTGATGAGATGATGTAGTCAGTTAAGTTCTTTTTTTGCTTTCCAATTAAAGTTTCATATACAGTAGAATATGCCTCGGTTTTCTTTATTTTTACCTGATGCTTGTTGTTGTTAGTTGCGAAGTCGTGTCCGACCCATCGCGACCCTATGGACAATGGTTCCTCCAGGCCTTCCTGTCCTCTACCATCTTCTGGAGTCCATTTAAGCTCACGCCTACTGCTTCAGTGACTCCATCCAGCCACCTGATGTTTACCATGCGTCAAATGAACCACGGTTCATTGACCTCTGATAGGGAAGTATTAATTTATTTTCCCTGACAATGGTAGCAGAGGATGGTTTGTTTTTTATTTTCAAGATTTATTGCTACTGATAAGCGTATAGGCAATTAGCCAGCTAGTTAGTCCAGCGACTGAGGAACGCTGTGATTAATTGCTGCAATATGCCAAAGAAAAAGGGCAAGAAGAAGAAGGCCCATTATCAGTCTGCTGTGGAGGAGACAGTTACTTCACAGAGACATCTCCCTTCCAGTTTACAGACTCCACTCACATCTGCTACATTTCTTGGAGAAGAGAATGCAGCCTCTGAGTTAAGGTCAGTCTCACCCATTTTCTGATATTACAAGCCCTCAAGCTGACACTCCAGAAATAATTTATACTGATGGAGCACAGGCTATTTTTGAGAGGCTCGGTGCTAGACCAAAAGTTTCATTAGTTAAGGGAATGATTCATTATCCTCCTAGCCCTGAACAAACTGTGCATGAGAAGGTTTTGTAAAGTTATTTTGAACAAATTGAAGCTTTTGACAAAGAGCTGCGACAGGTGAAGGCATATGCATCATTGATTAAGCAGCAGGAGAGAGACTCTGCTGGTATTCACATTCCAGAGTCAGCCATATTGCCTTCTTCTTCAAAGCCAAAGCCACCCCTACAAGATGTTGCCATATTGTTTTCTTCTTCAAAGCCAAAGCCACTCCCAGAATTGAGTGTTGTGTCAGACGAATGGGAACAGGAACCTCCTATGTCACAGTCCCATGATTATGTGCCGTCTCAAATGACACACTGGGCTACAATGATGCCTGAATCTAATGTTATAGCACCATCTTCTGGTGACCCTGTTATACAAGATAGCAAGGAATTACTACATGAATTACTATCACGTGAGCAAAAACAGAGAATGCAATATGCTATTCATCAAGCATTGCTCCAAGCTGTAACACCTCCACGTTCATCAGGTGCTCCAGCTAGAATCCCTCTTAATATTGCTACTATCCAGGTTCCTGTTCCAGATAGAGCACAGCAACAGTCAGCCCAAGTGCAGCTTCCACTGGGTTCTCAGATTCAAAGACCAGCACCCTCTGCAGGCCAATTTAATGTAGCTGCTCAAGCGCCAGTGCCTCCTGCTGGCCAGGGTAGAATTGCAGCTCCAGTACAGCCACATCCAGCACCAGTACCTGCGGCAGCTCCAATTCAACTGCCACATGTCCAGGCACAGGCGCCCCCTGCAGGTCAGGTCCAAATAGCACAACCTGCACAGCCAGTACCTCAAATATATGTTCCTCAACAGGCATCTCCTATTGTACCACTGGCTGGTGATTCAAAATTGAAGCAGTCAGGACAAAATTACAGGGCATGGGTCAGTGAAGTTGGACTTTTGCTCCACAGAGAAGGTACCCATCGCATGGTATTTAATCCTCCTGACCAGCCATGGACTCCTGACATATGGAACTTAAATAATAAGGCGTAGGAATGGCATACTACACCAGACCTCAGCTCCTTACACTCTGGCTGAAAATGGAGTGGCAGAACACAGAAATGGGGTTCTGCACACAATGATGCATTGCCTCTTTGAAGATGCTAACCTCAGTCTCCTATACTGGGGTGAGGCTATTAAATATGCTAATCATATCATCAACCGTACTTGGAGTAGTGTAATAAATCAGACCCCTTATTTCATGTTATATGGACACAAGCCTGACCTCTTGCATCTCCATATTTTTGGTTCATACACTATGGTGAATATTCCTTTAGCTCAAAGAAAGAAAGGGGGTCCTGCAGCAAAAAGAAAGAGATTTATGGGTATTGATGATAATTCAAAATGGAGCAAATACATCGACTCTTCTCATTTAATAGTGATTTCACAATCTGCTACTTTTGAGGAAGATGCTGACTGGTCCAGGATTCATTCTAACGATACTGGAGTTTATTTTCCTAGAGATGCTGCTGCTAATGCCATGCAGCCTGATGATCAAGATTCACAGGCGAATGTTCCTTTCATGAGTTCTTCTCAACTTACTGTTCCGTCTTCGCAAGCTGCCAATGCTGCTGCTGGCGACAAAGATGAAGGCGAGGACGAAACGGAAGAAGAACGGACGGTTGTTCCGAGATGTTCCAAGAGGAACACAAAGGGAATCCCTCTAAAATGGTATTCACAGGTAAATCATTCCAAAGGGCAGGCGTGCCCACAGAGAATGCCCTCCCTCTGGGGATCACCCGCTGGCACTCCCTAACCGGCGGCACCCTAAGGAGGGCCTCTCTATGAGAGCGCACAAGATGATGGGAAGTTGATGCTGGCAGCAGGTGCTCCCTAAGATAATCCGGACCCATGCCATGTAGGGCTTTATAGGTCATCACCAGCACCTTGAATCTCACCCGGAGGGCAACTGGAAGCCAATGCAGCTCACAGAGAAGAGGCGTTACACGGGAGTATCGTGAGACTTCCATCACAACTTGCGCGGCTGCATTCTGCACCAGCTGAAGATTAGTTTCCATCCATTGCTTCTTGTTGTGCCTTCAGGTATACAGTATATATAATTCTAAATCACAATAGTCAATAAATGTTAAATTGTGATTTAATTTTTATTTTTCAGAAAAGCATACATATTTTAACTTTTGTTTTAATTATGGGCTAGTATTAATTTAATTCTATTTAATTCTATTAATTTAATTCTATTTTAGCTTTCTTTATTTTGTATTGTTTTAATTTGCCCTGTGAACCGCCCTGAGTCCTTCGGTAATAGGGCGGTATATAAAATCAATTAAACAAATAAATAAATAAATATCATTTATGAATTTTTCCCACCAGTTTTCCAGGCAGAACCAAGAAACTGTTTTCAAGAAACATACAGAAAGAAAAAGCATCTTTGATAAATTCAAAGAACCAAGTATGAGAAAAAAATTGGTTAAAATTGGCTTAAATGAAAATTATTACACGTTTGAATCACTTATAGTCTTACAGACCTTTGCCAAATTAATTTTAAAATAATTAACAGAATAAAGAAAAGCATTTTAATTGTTTTCTGTGAAAGATGCAAAAAAGACAGGCAAGGGACAAATGTTTCTTTTATACTGATGGGGATGTATGGTTGCTTGTACATCTGGAAGTAAAACTATCCTGAGGAAATTATTCACCAGGCATAAGTGAGTGATGAAATAGCATGATGTAAAGTCTTAATCAAATTGATGAAGCCTGTGCACATGACAGTGCAGCTATGCAACAGGAATCCAGATCAGTTGAAGAATTAGAATTAGAAAACATTGGGTGGGAAACCACATGTGAATGAATACTGCCTTCAGCAGATTTCCTCCCCCTCCAGATGTTGGGTTTATAGCTCTTAATATTCTGGAAGTTGTAGTCTGGTACATCTGGACAGCACTTAGAGAAGCTGGCTTTGAACATCCAAATCAAAGGCATTGATTTTACTTTGTGCCATTTCACTTTTATACTCTGTACATTGAAATGTGGAATTTGGAGGGTTGGGATTAGGGTCACATTTGGAATGAAATTCACAGTATTAGGACAAAAAATATAATTCCTCCAATAAGGTTGTCAGCATACAAATTTAAAACAAACAAACAAATAAATAAATTTTAGTTAATAAATTTCTACCCATGTATTATAGGCTTCTCTATTTTATCAAATAAAAATTACAATTTGGTAACAATTTTGGGAGATCTTCGCAGAGCAAGATCAAGAATTTAGATGCCTGGAACTGCTGTATATCTAGCAGTGTCCAAATAGGTTGAGATTTTATTTCTTAAATGGAAAGATGCACAGTGAGAATTTTGAGAGCTGTACTCTCAATACATTTGCAGTTTACAGGTTAAAGAAAACTACAAATATAAATATTGTTTCACAATCTGAAGCTCCTTTTATCCATCTAGCAACCTAATGGTGTCCTGATTTAGCTGAAGCTTCCATAACACCAAGAAATAAATATTTATCTTGGCTTATTCCCCTGTAAACTATTGGAGAGACATTTTGAACTCTTTTCATTTGGACTCTTGGCTGCTTCACAAAATTACACACAAAGTATAGGCCTTCATTTATTTTCCAAATCTTTGCACTTTAGTTAAATGTCATTCAATCAACATTTGAATGATAGCTATTCAAAAGGAACTGGTGCAAACTAATTAATGGGTAATCCCCAATTCAGAGTGTGGGAAATTAGGTTGAAAATAGCTATTGATTCTTCTAATCCACCCTTGCTTTTTTTTTTTTTAAAAAAAGCAGACTTCCATGCCTTGAAGCATTTTCTTATTTGTAGTTTTACCATTGTAAGAGAGGTTCATTTCCTAATTATAGTTTTGGTAAATAAATAAATCTTCAACTAATATCCAACCTAATCCTTTGGCTACCCCTTTTTCTTCATTCACTTCCTGGTACCATGGAAATCTTATGCATCAGACAATGGTACTTATAGAAGTTTTTCCTCCCATTGATTTACCTTGCTAAAATGAGCGATTTAGTCTGGCAGAAATATGAAGATTAAATTTCCCAAAGCTCTTAGTACAAAAGGTTCTCCTACTGTAATTAACAAACTATATAAGCTATATAATTGAAGTTAAACATATTGATATTTCAAAATTGCACTTTCCACATTCCAGATTCACAAGTCAGTTCAGACATGATGAGGAAACATGCTGCATGTTTCTGACAGAGGGCAACTATGTTTTCTTAATGGCTAGAGATATGACCAAATATAGCTCCCTGATTAGGGAACCTCTGTGAAGCAGTTAATTGCCAATAGATTGCCACATTTATATTTTGAGCTAAACTTGAAATAATAATAATAATAATAATAATAATAATAATAATAATAATAATAATAATAATAATAATAATAATAATAATAATAATAATAATAATTTAATTTTTATACCGCCCTTCTCCTGAAGGACTCAGGGCGGTGTACAGGGCAATACACTAAAATACAATATATAAAAATTAAAAGAAATATTAAATACAATAGCCCAATTCAATAGATTAATACAAAACGTTAAAAGACCCCTAAAACCATCAGACCAGGCCAGCTTGTTCAAATAAATATGTTTTTAGGTCACGTCGGAAGGAGCGAAGCTTGGGAGCCATCCGGAGCTCCACCGATAAACAGTTCTAAAGGTCTGGCGCGCCCACAGAGAACGCCCTCCCCCTGGGGGCCGCCAGTCGACACTCTTTGAATGACGGCACCCTAAGGAGGCCCTCTCTGTGGGAGCGCACTGGACGAAGGGAAGTTGATGCCGGCAGCAGGTGCTCCCGTAAGTAAGCAGCGTGTGCTTACAAAGTTATGTATTTTTAGCAGTTTCACCATCTACTATTTGGTACATGGAAAAGAATAGTTTTCAGGACTTCAAATGAGTCATAATGTTACATGTGGCATTATCACTGTAAACACTTCTGGATATGTATACACAGCTTTTATTTTCATTTATTTTTGCATTATGCTCCACTGGAAAGTTACACTGTCATCAGATAAAATCCAGAGATTGTGTGATGGAATAAATTAGATTTTGCCTCCATTAGCATTGTGAGTGCTAATGTCTCCATATATCTATAGAGGTCAATTTGAGGGTGCTAAATAAGAGGGAAATAAGAGGAAAATATTTTGATCATTTCAATTGCGACAAAACCATTCAAATGGTCTAGTGATTAATGCTGGATTAGGACAGGGAGAATTTAAATTTCCAGTTAACCAGGAAGCTCAGAGGCTGCCTTTGAATCTATCACCACCTCTCACCTTATTATTTCCCAGACGATTATTGTGGAATTAAGCTGGAAAGGAAGAGAATTTTGGATGGTAATAATATTAAAGTATCTGGAATAGGAAAAGGGAATATTTTCTAGTTAGACACTGCCTTTTCTTCTTTGAAAAGTAGCATCATCTTTATAATGTCATTGCAAGTTAAAAGGGCAACATTGCTTCTGCTAAAGCCATCTGAAGTCTCAACAGATTTTATTTAGCTTTTTTGCCATAAATAAGTGCAACAATTTTTTAAGTTTCAGTAGTGCCTGTGCATTTTAGTGGAATATCTAGGGCAGGGGTGTCAAACTCACAATGTCTCGTGACGTGTCGCAACATTTTGTGAGTTTTTTTCCATTGCCGGCAATGGGGTGGGTGTGGTTTTGGCATGATGCATCCGGTCTGCGTGCCGGCAGTTTGACACCCCTGATCTAGGGTAATTCTGGAAACAGCATAATGGAGACTACATCTGATCCATGGGTGTGGATGGTCCTTCCTCATCTTAGACAATTGTAATAAATAAATAGCAATTACATTTTTAACTTAGAAAGAAGTTTCTGACAATTTGCCCTGATAATCACAACGTTGCTTTCTCAATGTGTGTGTGTGTGTATTCACACAGTTGTTTTCAATTATGCTAAGAAATTTGATGTATGTTATCATAAGACATTAATGCCAGGTCATTGCAGAGTATCTGTCTAATCTTTCAATAGTATTTTGTTCATAACAAAACATCTCTTCATTAAAGTGATTCCCAGAAGTATACAGGCTCCATGTAATGAACTGAAAACCCTGCATTATACATTTAGTTAGTGCTTCCATTATTAATAGGCCCTTCTCATGCCCTCAGCAGTTGATTGACATCTAGAAGCCTGTGACAATTAAATTGCCTTAAGTTAGTATCATTATTTTAACAAATGTGAGGGTATCTACAAAGCAGCAGTGTATGGGCGAAATAGGTGCCATTAATGTCAATGGGATTAAAATGAAGCTAAATCTAAATACAAGCTTAATGTATACAACTTTATTGTTCTATACTATGGTAAGCAGCCTTCAGTCCTAGGCTAATTCCATGTAGATTCAGTCTTTTTCAAAGTTCTTTGGATGAAATCAGAATGTGCCTTTAGCACAGCAACCTACTATTCCTTTGTAGTCAGCTGCTTGGAAGAGGAAAAAAAATGGAGTATTAGACAGTTAATTGTCAACTCCAACCTGTTTGGGCTTTCTCTATCCTCTGTTTGCTTGCTTTAATCCTGCCATGTGGTCTTCAACAGATTACTCATGGAATGTGGCCCCTGCTATAAGCATTTATATAAATGATTCACATTTTTAACATTTACAAGGTTAAAATAAATAGTATAAAACAAAAATATGCAGATAACGTTTTACTATTACAGCAGTTGCCATCTTATTTTTTTATCTGAAAAGGAACTTCCTAATATTTTAAAGGTGAAACAAAGATTATCACTGTTAGTACAGAAAACGTGTATATCGCATGGAACACCGACGCACACATCCTTATACCTTTGTCAACCATTGATGGGATCTCATAATATGTCTCTCCACATAGCTGAAATCTGAGAGGCTGCAGGGGAATTCATCTCTCCAACAAGCCTTGTGACAAAAGCTCTCTGTCTCAGATTTCACTATTATCCTTCAAGGTGCTGCCGCCCTTCACTTCCTTCTAAGCTAGAAACAAGCAGGTCAAGCCAGAGATTTTGTGAAAGCAGCAGAGGGGAAGATCAAGAGATGGAGGGGAAGGGGGTAACAATTTGGCACTGTATAAAGAAGGTTTTATGTAGGAACACAGGAGTCTGCCTTATGCTGAGACAAGCCCCTGGCTTGTACATGGCATGAGTGATAGTGGGGGTGGGGGTAAGGGACTTGGTGGTCTAAATGGTCCCTTCCTATCTATGTCTATTATTACAGTCCAATATTGAGACAACATGACAAAAAAGGGAGTCAACAAATAAAAGTAAGATGGACAAACCAAGACCTAAACAAGAATCTATTGTGATGAATACAGTGTGGCTATACTGATATAATAAATAAACTGAACAAAATACTCAGTTTGCCATCCTGATGCCTTAGCCATACATACCATCAGGTGCCTTCCCGACACTTCAGTCCCTCTTCAAAGTTTGGGCCATAACCAAGTCCTTTGTCCAAGTCCAGAAATGTCCTTTTGCTTTGTTATTCATTGTACAATTGTTTTTTTCCAAATTTTTGCAGTTCTCCTTTTGTATTTCAAATGAATTTCAAAGTAAATCACTATGTAGAAATACTTTTACAGCAATTTTCAGACTAGAAAAAAAGGGTGGGTTGGTCTTCAGAGGGAGGGAAATTAAAATCTCTGAAAATTAAACCTTCCACAATTCAAACTATATAATATGTTCAAATATACCACCTTACAATTAAGTGTTTAAAAATAAAATCTCAAGTTATAAGAAAAGCTGTAAAAGTTTATTCTAATACTAGTAGTTCTATAGACATTTATGTCCTTGCTATTGTGGTTTGGAAGAAAATAACAATAAAATGGACAATGTCTTTAAATAATCTGCAAAAAAACAACAACCCAGAGTTGAAAATGATCAGTCCTATCTGCACGATGGGAGGTATTCTTCCTTTTTCTTTTTTAAAAATGTCTTGTAGCATCATGTTGGTAAAATATTACTGAACTACATATTTTTATCTATGAGCCCAAACATATATTAGTTTGTAGACAATTTATTGGGATTGGCATAGAAAAATGCATTGTTATTCATAAAATATGATACTACGTGACTGGTAGGTCTTCAACTTGATATGCAACAAAGCCTCAAACATCATTTTTTAAAATAGATTTGCAGTTATCACAAATAGTGTAGTTCAACTTCATAGGTGTTAATTTGGCAGTTATTTAATTGGGATAACTCATCAGAAAATGTGCATAGCCCTGCAACCTTGTATGTATGTCAATTAGAAAGGCAACAGGTATTGTGAGCCAAGAGCTATAAGACAGAGAAGCCTTTAGAGTTGCTTTAGAGCAGGGCTTTTCAACCTTTTTCACCCATTGTACCACTTTTAGGATAAGGCAATGTCTGAGTACCACCAGTCGCCCAGCAAGGTGTCAAAAACATGACCAAAAAAAAAGGGGAAAAAATTGTAAGTCCTCGACTTACAACATTTCGCTTAGTGGCTGTTTGAAGTTACGATGGCACTGAAAAAAGTGACTTATGACCATTTTTCACACTTATGACTGTTGCAGCATCCCCAGGGTCATGTGATTTACATTTGGATGCTTCACAACTGATTCATACTTATGACGGTCAGTGTCCCAGAGTCATGCGATCACCTTTTGCAACTTTTTGACAAGCGAAGTCAATGGTGTGGGGGGGGCAGCTCATCACTCAGGTTGCAGGGTGCCTGTGTGGGGGGAATCCATGGGTCTCTGGTGGAGGGGGGGTGGGACTGGGGTGGATGCCCTTCTTCCCTTCCTCTCTCCCATTGTCCCTTCCTCCTTCCCTTCCTCCCTTCCATTGTCCCTCCCTCTCTTCCTCGGGTTACAGGGTGCCTGTGTGTGTGTGTGTGTGTGTGCGGGGGGAATCCATGGGTCTATGGTGGAGGGGGGTGGGACTGGGGTGGGTGCCCTCCTTCCCTCCCTCTCTCCCATTGTCCTTCTTTTCTTCCATTCTTACCTCATTCTTTGTCCCTTCTTTCCTTCCCTCCCATCTCCCCCTCCCTCCGTCCCTTCCCTCCTCCCTCCCTTCCTTCTCTGGGAGCTTGAGGTTGCTAAGTAAGGCCAGTAAATACTTGCTGCAAGGAAAGCAATTGGGACGGTGCAGCAGAGGTAATCGGCGTTTCTCCACATGCGCTGATCAGCACGTGCTGAGAAATGCCGGATCTCGAGCTCCTTGTCCCAATTGCTTGCCTGGGGACTCATTGCCGCTTTGCTTTCCCCTCCATAAAAAACATCAAGAAGAGGAGAGGGAGGAGGAAAAGAAAATGAACATCTACCTGCGGAGGATTTCTCTGTCCCCTTCAGGCTCAGGCTTGCTTCTGGGGGAAGGTTGCTGACAATGAGTCCAAGGGGAGGGCGGGGCCTCACTCTGCACCTGTGCTCTTCACCTGCAAGCTGCCGGCAAGCAGCATGTTTTCCAGCAGCAAGTGAGCTGGTAAGGAGCAGGGGGGGGGAGGTGGGGGGGGGAGGAGGAAGGCAACGCCGTGTACCACCAGCCAGGTGCTCACGTACCACCAGTGGTACGCATACCACCGGTTGAAAAGCCCTGCTTTAGAGGTTGCTAAAGTGATCTGTTTCTGCCTGTGTACTCAGAAAGGGCTTTTCAGTTTGTAGTTTGAATCTGCTTCTGATAATGTTTTGAACAGTGGAGAAGAAAGATTTTCTAGCCTGAAAAGTCCCAGAAAATCCTCAGGATCAATGTATGGCCTTCAAGAGACCATATCCTACTGCTATGTGTTTATATCAGTAGAAGCTAATTTTATGCAGGGTAACAATCAGCAAAATAGGCTAGGCATTGCCCAGCCCTTTACCATTCCTCAATTGCAAATCACAGCTTCCTTGGATTGCTTTTTAGGGAAAAAATAATTGGTATTTTCCAATTTTACTTGCTATTTAAGTAACTTTACTATTCCCATTAAGTTGTCATGAATATTATAGGTTGAGAAAGTATCTGCTCTGCATATATGTGTGTGTGTGTGTGTGTGTGTGTGTGTGTGTGTAATGGGAAGCAATAAAACATTATTCCCATTAAGATGTCATGGTGTGAATTATGATACTTAAAATAAATTTATCATAGCAATTCAGTAACAGTAGTTCAGTAACTGGTGTGGTTCTCCTATTAGGGAGTTTTGTAGAGCAGATACTTCCTCACCCTCATGTATCAGTCCTTTCAGATATTAGCAGACTGAGGCTAATGGCTCCACAGCACAGCCTTGTAATGTAGGCTTTGTGCCAGAGGAGAGGGACAGTGAGATGAGGAGACATCCACCCCTCCGATTCTCAACTATTCTGCAGCTGCTGCTGCTTCCTCAGAGCTGTCACAGCCCTGCTGCTCCTGCATTTGCGCTCTGTGAGCCAGAACAACAGGTGAAACCACATAGCTGACGGTCCATCAGCCTCGCCAAATACCACAAGTAAATTTTACTTCATGCTGGACCGCCTTACTGTCTCTCCGGACTTACTCTCTAGATTTTACTCCCAGGGCCTAGAAGAGTTTCTATGGAAATTTACTTTTCTCTTTCAAGTGTTGGACATAAAAATCATGTTTTTTTTAATCTGTTGAAACTGCCACACAAGCCAAATTGAAGAATATTTGGGATAAGAAGCAGCAACAGTTACTATCATGTTTTTCCAAGCTGATTTTTGGCTAAGGTCTTTATTTTTTTGTATTTGTTAAATGGATATTCTGCCTTTTCCTAAAATCTAGAAGTAGCTTGCAAGGAGGCCATACCTAATTCTGAGATAGGCTGGGTTGAGAGTGACTAGTCCAAAAGTTGCCAGTGAGCTTTCATGCCTAAGACGTAACTAAACTTTGATTACTCAAAGTTATCACTAGACAACACTGGCTTTCCTCAAAACAACTTGACTACCTCTACAAATAGCTTTTCTAAATGCTACCATCACCTTTTCATCAAGCCCAGTAAATTTTGGAAATCCATCCATTAGACCATGGGTGTCAGACTTGACCACATCATGTGACATATCATGATGTATGGTGACATTTTTGCCTTTGTGGAGCCGGGGTGGACACGGCCTGCACAGGCCCATAGTACACCAGTTTGACACCCCTGTGTTAGACTAAGCTCCCTTTCTCCTTCTGTTATCCCTTTGCCCTACAAGCTTTGGTGAGACTAAGTGTTGTGATTGATTGATTACTTAATAAATGAGATGATGCAGTAGCCTAAGCCAGCAGTGGGCAACCTTTTGATGGCTTAAAGCTGCCCTTATATTCAGAGGTTTAGAGATGCAAAGATGGTGGAATTATTGTTGTGTAGTGAGTTCTTTGGAGGCAGGAAACAAGACGAGAGGTTTCAAACAGGAACATTGCTTTATTTAGGCCAGGGGTCTTCAAACTTGGCCCTTTTATGACTTGTGGACTTCAACTCCCAGAATTCCTCAGCCAGGCACATTGGCTGAGGAATTCTGGGAGTTGAAGTCCACAAGTCATAAAAGGGCCAAGTTTGAAGACCCCTGATTTAGGCTAACAGGAACAGAACTGAATCAGAGGCTTCTGCGCAGCTACTTATACGGTTGGCCACTAAGCGGCGGCCAATAGATTTAAAGGAACCCATTCCCACCCCAAATCATCCAATGATCTTCTTGGAGACTGCATGTCTGGCTAGTCAGCGACCGTTACACAGACACCTCAACTGAGCAACCCTAAGTAGCATTCAAAACACACGTGAAAACAGTTCAAGTAAAATCCCAATACGTTACAATTATATCATACAGGAGCCTCTGAGAACCCTCCAGACACTGGCAGGTGATGAAGGAAACAGCAAAAAAGCCTACTGCTGATCTTTGGGGAATGTTAGGTTGACTTTGTTATTTTATGTTTAAAATGCATTTTAAACTTTTTTGCCACAGTATATTGCTTATACCCAAACCATCTTCATGACCACCTGCTTCCCTTGGATCATTTAAATTGTCTAACCACAGTACCACTTCGGTGCTTTTCAATTTCTTTTAACCTATGTGTGTGCAGGTTAATATTTCCTTAGAATTTAGACCTGCTTTAAGGTTAATTTGTTTGAGGAAATTAAGATAAAGACTATCTCACGAAAAGCTTGATCTCTAGTCCCAACACGAACATCTAATCTGTAAGGAAGGGGGTTGGTATTGACTTCTACTTTTCAATCCAGCCTCACATATTTTGGATTTCCTAGTTGCCTCCCATTCAAGTTGTAATGGTGCCCAGCCCGGCTTAATTTTATTTAAAATCAGCTAGGTTTCAGCTAGATGAAGAAATTACACTCCTCTAATCTATAACAAGAAGTGTAAACTTTCAGGTAGTCTCTCAAGATTCCAAATTGATTAAGTGTTTTTGTAGGATTTTTCTGTAGTGGGCCAGGTAGGATATACAAATGAATAACAGGGTTAGTTAGAAAAGGACATTGAAACCACTGAACTCAATTGCCTGAACATTAATACAAATTAAGCATGTTATCAAATAAATTGTATTTAGTTCAGTCCCTGTAATGTAAGATTGGTAAAAATTATTCACATTGTAATAAAACAAAACCCTTAAGTTTAAAATGTGATCATTTTTCTATTATGAGAATATAAATGTGTGTCTTGTTTCCTATTTTGCTTAGTGAAATAATTAATAATCACAACATCTAACTAAATGTGTATTTTGCTACTTACATCAAGATTATTATCATTTATTAAATTTAGTCTCACCCTTTTCACCGATAAGGTGATTCTGGGCAGCAAGGCAAGATTTCAACGACAGAAAATTCTAATATAGAATTGGCCAGGTTCACAAATTGTGAATAATTACAGAGACCTATGCCTCTCATTGAATTTAGGGAAGCAGCAATTGCAAATAGATGATTTGGGGTATCTGGATCAGCAAATGCCTTCTTTTCACTATATTTTTATTTTCAGAGATAGAGAAATGTGGCATTTTCTGCATCAAGTGTAAAATATAACCTGTTTTCAGAAGGTCACTTCCGGGTCCACCTCAAGCTGCAAACTCTCTTGACAAGAGCATCTGCAGGGCTGAATGTTAGTATCTGCCAGATGGGAGATTTGGAGCTGCAGTGGAAGACTCATGACATGTATGTACAAAAATGTCATATGCAACCTTTGGTCCTGACACCTTCTTGCAGAAGAAGCCTGTTTCAGAGATTGAAGGATTTTTTTTAAAGCCAAATAAATTCTCTCTCTCATCATTGGTAGCTTTTTTGCACCATTTTCTGGTAACAAGTGTTCACAGCTGGGTTTACAGTAAACAATGTAGCTTGGATCTTAGCTTAGCATGATGAATATTCACTCATTATAAATTATATACCATGATTAAACTATGGCATATGTATGAACCAGGATACTGTGATTTAATCAAGTAAAATAGGTTATAACATGGTATGAAAACTCTAGCACGAGTTTGTTAAGAGAATAAGACTAGAAGGACAAAGGTTGCAATCTCTGACTGACCTTGAACCAATTATTGTATCTCAGCCACCTTACTTCTGGAAGATGTCAAGAAGATAAAACATGTGTATGCAAGAGACAGGTATATTGTTTTGATATCTTGCTTATAAGTGACAATGGACAAATGAATGCATGAAAATAAATATAGTAAGTTTATTATCCCACTTGTTTGAATGTCCTGGTCAAAAAGATACATCTCAAATGCCTGTAAGAAATGAAAGAAGGGAGTGAGATTTTAGGATTATCTTCCCTTAGATTCTCTTGATAACTGTAGATCATCAACTTAAGTCCTACTGCAAGTGTTCCCTTGACTGAAAGCCTGGCAGGTAATTATGAGGAAAAAAAATGAGGCTGACTTTTCTTTTGAAGTTGTTACAGAATACAGGTCATCCTCATTTAGTGACCACAATTCGGTCCAGCAAATTGGCTGTTAAGAAAAGTAGTTTCTAAGTGAAGCTGTGACTGTGCTTATCATCTTGTTCCAATTTCCTTACAGACTTGCAAAGGTTGTAAATATGAGAATGGGTCATAAAATTACCATTTCATCATTGTAACTGCAAAGATCACCAAACGAGGACTATCTGTACCTTTCCTGTGATCATCTGGGCTCATTCCAACTAGGAAATGTTATTAAGAAACATATAAACTTTCATGAACTGTAGCTCAATTCACTAGAAGCATCCAGTGAAGTGATTTACACTCACAAAACTTTAGGCTTTTTGATAAAAATGTGTTAGAAATTGTGTTATCAACTCATGATTTTTGCAATCATAGGCTAATTTGACTCTCCTTCTACAATCTCCCCTGTGATATATACACCTCCTTGGCACCGGACACATTTATTTATTTTCCCAAAGAGAATTTAAACAATACAAAACAAAAATTCTTTGTTGCGATAGCTTTTGTTGTATTAATGATTATAATATTTGAATTCAGTTTTCTCTTTCACATAATATATTAGCATTTCTGCATTGGGGTTTACTTTTTATTTCCTCATTATAAAGTTTCAATGATTAAATTATCTGTATGACTGACTTTGGTTTGTTGTTTTGAAAATAGTTGATAAGTGCAGCTAATCACTGTCCATAGTTGAATTCTTTTACCAGAGTCTAGGAAACTCCCTGTAATAGTAAAAACATAATCCTTTGAAAGCTTAATATGAAATAAGTCTTTTTATTTATCAGAGACATTTGTCTGGCATGGCCTGAAGATTTCTATCCTGGGCAAGAGTTGGATGTGCAATGTTCCATCCAACTCTGATTCTGTGATTCCTTGTGAATATAATTATTGTAACTGAACGCTCGTTTTAGATCCATGACATTAGTTCTCTCTGTATAAAGACATTAAAGTAACAGCTTCTGAAGTTACTGATCTATGTTAGTTATTGGCTAGGATTGAATTTTGCCCCTTTTCTTTTCTTTCTATGGTTTCACAACTTCAATAAACTTGTATCGAACTCTGTGTTACTAATACTAATTTGAAATAAGTAAAATGATTTCATGCAGCTGAATGAAAACTAATAAGCTTCAGTAGTGTATAAAATTACAAGTGATAATCATTTTCACATTATCTGTCATTCAGTTTTGCTGTGATATATTCGCTGTCTTTTTGGCATAGGTACAACAATTTTCTGTGGGCAAGCACATGGCTGACATTCCAATGTTTGTAATTATGGTTACATGCACATTCCATAATGGGTGAATTCCAGAATACATGGCACAAATGCCCATACATTTATACAATCTGTACATTTGAAATGTTTGGATATTAATGACCTGTTTGCAACACAGAGAAGCAAAGAAAATTCTGAAACATAGCTTGTGCACTTGTACACACACACACACACACACACACACACACACAAAATGTGCACATATGCAAACACATACACAACAGCATGTAGCAAATGGCTATCAGCTTTTCCAGTATCTATTTGACATTTTACATTTCCACATTTATGTCTTTCCATTTAAAAAACTGAATCAAGTGACAAAATCCTGTGTGAAGTTTGAGCCATCAGCATGGTTCTGAATGCTGTTGTGGAACCACAAAAGCTTGATAGTGGTGACACCACATGTGGTGCACACCAGCAATGCATTGTCCTCCATGGATATTGGCAAAGTGGCATACTGACTTTTTTCTGATAAAAACCATAGCAGAGTAGCCCCATTATGAAATAGGCAGATAATAATAATAATTAATAATTAATAATAATAATATAATTGAACTTTGGACTTGGAAAATGTGCTATGTTATCCATGCAATGAGGAAAAATGGGAAAAATAGAAGGAATAGAACTGGGAAATGGAAGTATTGTGAAAGCACTAGCAAAGGATGACTGTTACAAATCCCTAGGCATACTGGAAGCAGATAACATCTTGAATGGAAAAGTCAAAGAGTCAATGCAAAAGGAATATATCAGGAGAGTCCACAAAATATTAAAATCAAAGCTCAATGCTGGAAACATAATTAAAGCCATTAATACATGGGCAGCCCCAGTGATACGCTACCCAGCTGGAATTATCAACTGGACTGGCTGAACTGGAAAACCTAGACTGGAAGATGCATAAACTTTTGAATATGCACTATGCTCTACATCGACAAAGTGACATCGACAGGTTGTACCTATCAAGAAAAATAGGGGGCAGAAGGCTACTGCAAATCCACTAAACTGTAGAAGAAGAAAAATGAAGTTTGAATGACTATGTGAATCAAAGTACAGAAAAACTGCTGCAGGCTGTGAAAACAGAGAGCATTATAAAAATAACAGAAACAAAGGCAGAATATAAGGAAAAACAGCTGTATGACAGATTAAATAGATGGAAAACCAAAGCTTTGCATGGACAGCATTTGAAAAACGTTGAAGGAAAATGTGATAACAACTTGACATGGGCATGGCTTAAGATGGGAACCATCAAGAAAGAAACGGAATGCTTAATACTGGCTGCTCAAGAACAAGCACTACAAACTAATGCTATGAAACCAAAGATATAAAAATCCACTGACAATCCAAATTGCCGACTTTGCAATGACAAAGTTGAAACTGTTTCACATCTAATATGTGAGTGCAGCAAATCGCGCAAACTGATTACAAAGCTAGACATGACCAAGTTGCTAAATTAATCCACTGGGCATTGTGTAAAAATATGACTTGCCTGTGTCTGAAAAGTTGTGGGAACATAGGGTGGGAAAAGTTGTTGAGAATGAGAGGGTGAAGATCTTGTGGGACTTTTCAATACAGACAGATCGCCATTAGGAACACAACACGTCAGATTTCACAGTTGTAGAGAATCGAAGCGTACAGCTGATCGATATTGCTGTACCAGGAGTTGCCAGAGTTGAAGAAAAAGAACTGAAAAAAATTACAAAATATCGTGACCTGGCCATCGAAACTGCATGATTATGGATGAAACGTTTAACAATGATACCCATTGTCATCGGGGCACTGGGAACTATGTCCAAAAACTTTGCAAAATACATCAAGAAACTGCAATAACTCCAGCAATGCTACAAAAAACTGCGCTACTCGGAACATCTTACATTTTAAGGATGTACCTGGTTGATACCTAGGATGCTGGCAGCAACCCTTGTCAACCATCAGCACCAGTCAACTTGAATGTTCAGCTGACTGAGGTTCACATCTAATGAATAACAATAACAATAATATCTCCTAACCCATACGCTATGCCTATTCTAACCAAAAGGCCTGGATACTGCACTTAGGCCAGGGGTGTCAAACTGCTGGCCTGCAGGCCGGACGAGTCATCAGGAAACCGCGCCCACTCCATTGCCGGCGATGGAGAAAAAGCTCCGATACGTCACGCGACGTCACGTGATGTCGCGAGTTTGACATGTCTGATTTAGGCCAATATTTTGCCATTATTTCAATAATCTTCCATTATTTTAATATTTTCCAGCTGAACTGACATGCAACACTTTTTGTCTACTATACATGTTAACTGCCCTTTAGGCTGATTTGAAGCATGAGTGGGTTAGTCTTCTCTCCCCACCTTTTTTTAAAAAAAATTACTATTACAACTTTCAGAATTCTTTGAAAACATTTTGATAATTTTCACTGGTCCTGATTTGCCTCCATTTCTGTTACCTAACTAGGGCAACCAGTTCTGACAGTATTTATTTTATCCTATTCCTTCAAAATGAGAAATTTCAAAATCATTAATAATTGGGACATACCACCATATCTTTGAAGGTCACAGCCTTCAGCCACATAATTGAACCTGGAAGTTTTCTTGTTCGGTTGTCATTGCAACCTTTGCAGTAAAGGTGTTACATGTTTGTAACCAAAATTATTTAAAAATAGTCTTGCATATTTATATATAAAAAACCCTAAATAATTCTGAGTTTCACAAAGTTAACAAGCATTTTGTAGAAATAGCAAAAAATCTGGACATCCAGTGATACAGAAAACTCTTTGCTTCCATTTAGTGGTTCTCAGAATTTTCACAACCCAGTTTTCTTTTAAAGAATATAAAGTGTTAGGACCAAAACCATAATGCTGTCACAGGCTTCTCTGTGAAAGAGATGTAGAACTTTTTCAGGTTAGTAAGAGTAGTAGGATACTTTTGGAAACCATGAGTGGAATAAAGAGCTCAAGCTACCACCATAAAGTGTATAGGTAGTAGAGTTTATTAATTCAGTTGATATTCTAGTATAGGAATGCCCATACAAGGAACAGAACTTTTTGTAAGTAAGTAAATATGTAAGTAAATAGACTAGTTTGATCTTATGTTGAAGACTCCAGGCTACAAACCAGAAGACTGTGAATTCTAGTCCTGCCAGACTAGATGACCTCGGGCCAGTCATTCACTCTCAGCCCAGCTCACAGGGTTGTTGTTGTGTGGGGAAAATAGGATGAGGAAAGAGCATTAGGTATGTTTGCTGCCTTGTGTTATTTATAAGAAAAAAAAATCTTAAAAAGAAATAATCGACTCTTCTTGAATAAGGATGCCCTCAAGAGTGGGAGCATTGCAAAGCAGTCCCTTATGGCTTAGCCTTGGGAAGAGTTCTAAAAATTCAGGCTAGAAAGACAGCAGTCTTGATGTGGTGAATTATGTACTTTTATTAGTGGTTGCTAGAATTTTTCATTCATAAAACACATATTTAGATTTGGTAGAACCACCAATTACCATTGGTGTGATGATTAAAGGCCTGCCCAATTAAGATGGCACTTAATGTAATTGGCTGAGGTTGCTGTTCTAAATTATAGATTGCTCTTTTCATTCCCAGTAAGGCATTCTGATAGCTATAGGCAACACAATTTTTCCTAGTTATAACTTCTACATATAGAGATGGCCTATGAATGTATTCAGAAAAATTGCAGGTTTTGTGGTTTCATGCTACAGGTTATACGTATGAAAGCTTTGGTTTTAATTTCATGGGACTATCTGACCAAAACAAAGCAGCTGTTTTGCATGTAAAAATGAATTTTCCATCATTGTTGGCAATAATTATAGTGATATAATAAATCTGATAAACAGTTGCCATTTATGATCAGCACCAGCTGTAATAAAGGAATTGCTCATATGATGATTTCCCACTCCCTGTCCAATGGGGCAGCAGTTATTTGTGTGTGTGTGTATTGTGACCTTTTAATGTTGAGTCACACACTTTTCCTCTTTGTCTAAAAGGTTGTTTTTCAGAATTGGTAACTTTAAGATGTATGGACATATAAGATATAAGTTGCAAATCCTAAAATTGCCAAGTTTGAAAACTAATATGCTATATTAGAAAATGTTGAGAATATTCGTAGGTCAAGATGTAGGTTTTGGCAGAGATCTGTTCTCTGAGCTTGCAGTTTAGCTCCTGGATGTTTCATTACCAAACTAGGTAACCTCTTCAAACTCCACTGAAGAGGTTACCTAGTTTGGTAACAAAACATCTGGGAACTAAACAGCAAGCTCGAAGAACAGACTCCTGCCCAAATATGAGATATTATTCTGATTTATTAATCTGGCACCTCCTCCTATCTCATTCGAATTGAGACATTTCTTTTGGGATAAGAATTATGTGATAGGTTGAGGACAATAGTCAGTATTCAAATGGTATACTTACTTAAAACTAAATTGTATAAAATGTACTATAATATGAGAACAATGTTTAAAATCTCTCTCTCTCTCTTTTTGCTGAAATTAGCTAGCATAGGCTAGCATTTTTATTATGGCTTGCTCCTGAAAGAAGGGCAGTACAAGTAACCATCAATTGTGGGGATGGGGCTGAGATTGCTGGGATATTAAGAACCACAAAATGGACTGTTATGCATCAATTCAAAACAAAAGGAAGAGAAAATAAACAGCACACCAGCAGCTATACTTGGCTATAAATTATAATTAAATTTTCTTTTGAGAAGATATGGTTGCATTGACAATTGTGAAGAACTGGCAAAATGTGCAAGATACGAGTTTAACAGCAATATAATCAAGGAATACAACTGATTTTGAATAAATTTAGATCCCCAAGTGCAGATGGACTGCATTTTGTAGCAGCACAAAAGTTTATTGATTCTAGACATTACTTCATCTCACCAGTCATTGTAAGGTCCATTTCAAAGAAGTGCCTCAAGTCCAAACAGTAAAGGACCGTACCTCAGTGCTTCCAACAGAGGCATTCAAATAGGATGCCCCCAGACTGCCTGTTTCACTTCAAAAGATATTCTGAAAGAAACAAGCATAGAATATCAAAACAGGGCCAACAAAATGGCCTCTGGTAGTATCCATAGTGAGAAAGCTCAAAGGGACATCTGGATTATAGCTTTAGTGAAAGTAAAATACCCTTTCAAGCTTTCATAGAGACTTGCGGATTGTCATGAAAAGGACTTGCCAGATTAATCTGTTTCAGTTCTTGACTGGATAGTCAAATATAGGAATTCTGTGGATTTTCTACAACCGTGTGACAGAATATCTATTGTGATTAGAACAAACTAAAAACAGGTTTAGTGGCAGTTTGTTAGGTGAATCCGCAGCTCACTTGAAAAATCTGCTCAAATAGTTAGCACTAATATGACTCTCCTCTTACAATATTTAAATTGTAGTAATTATTTTTAAATTTGTGCTGTTTATGTATACTCTTTTCTCCCTCTCTTTTTGACATTCTGCTTTGTTTCCTTTGTTTCTTTCTTTTTGCAGGTCATAAATGGCTACTGTTCTGTTCAGCTTCAGTTAACTGCAGAAGGAAGCTTGTTCAGTCCTCTCAACATTAAATTTGGATTGCTTTGTACATTTTTAAAAAGGGGGTATGTACTCATTAGATGTTAAGGTACCTTACTATGTGCACCTGTTCTGTTATCTATTTCTGACACTGCCTAAATTGTTGATGGATGTTTGGCAAGGCAGCTTGTGAGACAACTCCCTGGAAACTTGGAGGTTTGGAGACTGCATGGAGAACAAATGGGAAGAAGAATCAAATTACCTTCCAGAAGAACACATTAAGGCTCAAGCAATGACAGAATCACATTAGTCTAACACAGGTCCAACAGGGATATAGTAACTCATCCTTTAAAAATCATCTGAAATAAATTGGAAGATCTAATCTGGGTCGGCCACTGGGAGCAGAGGTTTAGGCTTCTGAGCTTTCAGTCTCACGCTAGACTCCAACCTCAGGGAACTTCCCTCTGCCAGAATATGTGCTTTGGGTTATTTTATGTGTCTGTTTATGTGGTACCTTCCTATTGGTCAGTGGTGGGATTCAAATATGTGAACAACCGCTTCTCTGTGTGGATGCTGCTTCCAGAAGTCCATTTTTGGGCCTGGGCAACAAAAAATTAGCTACCGGTTCTGCCCAACTGGTGTGAACTGGCTGAATCCCACCACTGCTAATGGTTGATTAGTGTGTTAATGGCCAGCTATTGGCTGTTGTTTCCGTGTGTTGCCAAGGCCTTAGGTCAACATGAGTCTGAAAGCTGAGAAGACTAAACCTCTGGTCCTGGTGATTGATCTAGATTGGATCTTGCAATATTATCCTCAAACACGTATATTTACCTTCATTCGTGAAATAAATTGGAATTTTTATTACTTTAGTGCTGAAAAACTGATAGCTAAGAAATAGGAACTTAGGAGAATTGTCGTAACGCTATGAAGAAATGGATTTTAGATTATCCAAGGATGTCCAATCTATAGTGATAAGTAAATAAGTAAATTAAAGTACATTTTACATTTTCATTTTACCAAAATGAACTTGAAGGCCTGAGGTCTTCAACAGACTACTTAGTTTAAGACCACTTAAAATCAACTACACTTCCTACTTTGCTTCCTTTTTTTACTTATTTTTCTCCAAGTCCATCCCCTGTGCCCTATAATCAGAAGTGTTCAGGCATGCATTTCCTGCAGTACACACTGGAACATTGTATGATTTTGTGACTTTAAAAGAAGCTGAGGTGGTATGCAAAGCTTACATGGTTGACATTTGCTTTGGGTATGCAAGTATCCAACAGAAAAGAAGCAATGTCCCAACTGGGGGCCCTCAAGGGAAGCTGACATATTTTCTCCTGTCACTCCAGAGACTCCAGTTCTAAGAGATATTTGTGTTAAAAAGACCACCACAAATCATCAGAGTTGAAACCAATGCTGATGTTCTCCTATTTGTCTACGGAATGTTCTTTTGGATCCAGAAAGGGAAAAAATGTTCTTTCTTAAAGCTGTCATCCAATCTTCACACCAGTGGGTATTACTTTACTTTCACACCAGTGAGTTGTTACAGTTCAGTTTTTGTGCCAAGATCTTTCATTCTCACAAGTAAAACAAACTTTGTATGAGAAAACAACACATCTTACAGAGCCCCATGAATGAGAATACAGGTGATCCTCAACTTATGATCATAATTGTACTGGATATTTCATCACTAAGCGATACAGTTGTTAAGTGAATCATGCCTGATTTTATGACCTTTTTGCTGAGGTCATGAAGCAAATCATATGGTTGTTAAGCAAATCTGGCTTCACCCGTTGACTTTGCTCATTGAAAGGCCCCTGGGAAGGTTACAAATGGTGATGACATGACTTCAGGACACTCTACTGTTGTTACGGTAATACATGCCGGTTGCTAGGCACCTGAATTTTGATCCCTGTGGGTACATTGCAATAGTTACATGTACTAGGACCAGTTCTAAGTAGCTTTTTTCAGCACTGGTTCAACTTTGCATGGTTATTAAATGAATGGTTGTAAGTCAAGGACTACCTGGATCTGCGCTGACAATACATAAGAAAATATGGAGTCTTAACAGTGTGGGTTCTATCCATGTTTACTCAGAAATGAAGTTCTTTATGTTAGTGAGGCTTGGAAGGTATGGGTAAGAAGGTATGGGTAAAAAAAAAGATTGCTGCCTAACTAAATCAAGCAATTTGGTAACATTGGAGGATGGCAGCAGAAACAAATCAGCTCTGAAATTTGAGTAGGCAAGTGGATTTTCTGTAGGAATTTGTTGGTTGTGGTCAAGAAAACTGATCTGAAAGCAGAATTCCACCTGTGGGTTTTACATATGCCTAATATTAAATACTGGCCTTCAGGATTGTAAGTATATATAATGAAATTATTCCACCAACTTAATTTGATGCATTCTACGGCATTTGTAGTTTCCCAATATTTACAAGTGTGAGACGGCTGGATTTTTTCTTTTGAAAGATGGCTTTAGAAAATGTTCTCCCTCTAAAACTTCTCCTAGTCTAAACAAATGATATTTACTGAAAAGTACCAACTCTGACAAGGACGTATCTGATAGTATAAACAAAATGCAAACATCTGACAGTCATTTGTACAAAATGGTTTTGATTTTACTATATCAAAATAAGGAGGCTTTTTTATATTTTTATTTTCCAGCCCAACTCATGTGGTTTTTACATATGTAGCTTTGGAAATCAAGCACCATTAGTAAAATGCAAAAGGCATGTTGACAAGATTACTATTCAATCACAGTGGAAAAATAGTGTCAGAGTATGTGAATTTAAAAAAATCCAATCCCTTCTGTTACCATAGCGTATGATGGGAACAAAATATGAATAATTCTGAAACCAGGAGGAATATGAAATGGAACATGACATTACCTCTCTGTATGATTCTCATTGGTCAACAATACTTACTTTCCTATAATAGTAATATATCTTATTTATTCAGCATTTTAGGATGGCCAGGAAGTTGCATATTAGAGATAATTGTATCTGAAACGTCTATTGTCTGTTCCAACTTTCCCTACCTTGTACACTAAAACATGTGAGATTTAAACTATTATAATGCATAGCCAACATACCCATTGCCCATGCTGATTTGGAATTAAGGAATGATGGTTTCACACACGAGGAGGAGGAGGCAAAGTAAAGAAGGCTGTCTTTCTCTGAATGGCAGCAATTCTTTTTTTTTTTGCAAGCATAAGTCTACTACAGTAACTGCTAACTTACCCTTTTTGAAGCAAAGATGCTACAAATGAGCCCATGGCCTTGCTGCATATGAAATATCTTCCTGGCCCCTCAAGTATGCTTCCTATTTATTTTTCATCTCATACATTTATGAGATGAAAAGTTATCTCAAACACTCAAAGTGCTATACAATATTTTACTGATATACTAAATGGTCTTGATAGTCCATATCAAAGGTAGTCTATTTTCTGGACTTGATTCTTGGAAACTTATCCATTGTTGTTTTCTTGGCAACATAGAGAAGTGTTTGGTCACTGCCCTCCTAGTTCTTCTTTTAAACTTTTCTATGGCCTTGATATTTTTAGTTGTCTCCCAGCAAAGTACCACCTACATCTGCATATTTAGCTATTGTCTGTCCAAGCCTAGACAAAGTTGGCCAGGTGCTCCTAAATAATGAGCTCAAGTGAGATCTAAAACAGAGATGGGCAGCCCATGGATGCAAACAGTTCACCGATCTTCAAAGTAGCTTCAAGACCATTCTGACACTTGATGAAAATTAGAGGCATTTTCCCCATCATATTGAGGTAGAAAACCTCAGAAACTTGTTATATAAACTGTATAAAAGGCTTAGTATAATTTTAAAAATAGTGAACTTATATATCAAAAAAGAAAGAAAAAAATCACTATATATTTGCTCCATTTAGCCTTAGCTTTCTCAAAAAACCATCAAATCCCCGATTTCATGTAGAACACCAAAAATACACCAAAGGATTCAAAATCCTCTCTTGCTGGAGAGAAGAAAGACAGATGCTCACTAGTACATCCCCAAAACTTTTGGGGAAGTATTTTGCTCACTCTTATTATTCTTCTGAAAAAGTTTTGTTTTGGACTTTCTACTGTGGATCTTGTACAACAACTTTTTGTCTCTTATGGGTCCTAAGAGGTTTTGCTATCAAACACTGTCATGTTGTTGTTGTTGTTGTTAGTTGCGGAGTTGTGTCTGACCCATTGCGACCCCATGGACAATGTTCCTCCAGGCCTTCCTGTCCTCTACCATCTTCTGGAGTCCATTTAAGCTCACGCCTACTGCTTCAGTGACTCCATCCAGCCACCTCATTCTCTGTCGTCCCTTTCTTCTATTGCCCTCAAACTTTCCCAGCATTAGGCTCTTCTCCAGTGAGTCCTTCCTTCTCATTAGGTGGCCAAAGTATTTGAGTTTTAGCTTCAGGATCTGGCCTTCTAAAGAGCAGTCAGGGTTGATCTCCTCTAGGACTGACCGGTTTGATTGCCTTGCAGTCCAAGGAACTCACAGGAGTCTTCTCCAGCACCACAGTTCAAAGGCCTCAATTCTTTGGCGCTCAGCCTTTCTTATGGTCCAACTTTCACTGCCATACATTGCAACTGGGAAGACCATAGCCTTGACTATATACACTTTTGTTGACAGGGTGATGTCTCTGCTTTTTAGTGTGCTGTCTAGATTTGCCATGGCTTTCCTCCCAAGGAGCAAGCATCTTTTAATTTCTTGGCTACAGTCCCCATCTGCAGTGATCTTGGAGCCCAGGAAAATAAAATCTGTCACTACCTCCATTTCTTCCCCATCTATTTGCCAGGAATTGAGATGGCCAGATGCCATGATCTTGGTTTTCTTAATGTTAAGTTTCAACCCAGGTTTTGCACTCTCCTTCTTCACCCGCAATAAGAGGCTCTTTAGTTTTTCTTCATTTTCTGCCATTAGAGTGGTATCATCTGCATATCTTAGGTTGTTGATATTTCTTCTGGCAATCTTAATTCCAACTTTTGATTCATCTAGTCCTGCCTTTCTCATAATGTGCTCTGCATATAAGTTAAATAGGCAGGGCGACAGTATACAGCCTTGCCAGACTCCTTTCCCAATTTTGAACCAATCAGTGGTTCCATGTCCAGTTCTCACTATTGCTTCTTGACCCGCATATAGGTTTCTCAAGAGACAAATAAGATGGTCTGGTACTCACATCTCTTTAAGAACTTGCCACAATTTGTTGTGATCTACACAATCAAAGGCTTTAGCATAGTCAATGAAGCAGAAGTAGATGTTTTTCTGGAACTCTCTAGTTTTCTCCATGATCCAGCGTATGTTAGCAATTTGATCTCTAGTTCCTCTGCCTCTTCGAAATCCTGCCTGTACTTCTGGTAGTTCTCGATCCACATACTGCTGAAGTCTAGCTTGTAGGATTTTAAGCATAACTTTACTAGCATGAGAAATGAGTGCAATGGTGCGATAGTTTGAACATTCTTTGGCACTGCCTTTCTTTGGAATTGGAATGTAAACTGATCTTTTCCAATCCTGTGGCCACTGTTGGGTTTTCCAAATTTGCTGGCAAATTGATTGTAGCACTTTTACTGCATCATCTTTTAAGATTTTGAATAGCTCAGCTGCAAAGCTGTCACCTCCACTAGCTTTGTTGTTGCTCAGCTTTTCTAAGGCCCACTTCACTCCACATTCTAGGATGTCTGGCTCGAGGTCAGTGACCACCTCATTGTGATTATCAGGGATGTTAAGCTCATTCTTGTATAGTTCTTCTGTGTAATTTTGCCACCTCTTCTTAATCTCTTCTGCCTCTGTTAGGTCCCTGCCATTTTGGTCCTTTATCATGCCAATTTTTGCATGAAACATTCCCTTCATCTTTCCAATTTTCTTGAAAAGATCTCTGGTCCTCCCTATTCTATTGTTTTTTCTATTTCTTTGCACTGTTCATTTAAGAAGGCATTCTTATCTGTCTATCAGATCTAATTCCTTAAATCTATTTGTCACCTCTACTGTATATTGAACAGGGATATGATTTAATTCATACCTGACTGGCCTAGCGCTTTTCCCTACTTTCTTCAGTTTAAGCCTAAACTTTGCAACGAGAAGCTCATGGTCTGAGCCACAGTCAGCTCCTGGTCTTGTTTTTACTGACTGTATAGAGCTTCTCCAACTTTGGCTGCAGAGCATATAGTCAATCTGATTTCTGTGTTGACCGTCTGGTGATGTCCATGTGTAGAGCCGTCTCTTGGGTTGTTGGAAAAGAGTGCTTGCTATGACCATTGTATTCTCTTGACAAAATTCTATCAGCCTGTGCCCTGCTTCATTTTGTACTCCAAGGCCAAACTTGCCAGTTATTCCAGTTATCTTTTGGGTTCTTACTTTAGCATTCCAATCCCCCATGATGATAAGGACATCATTTTTTGGTGTTAGTTCTGTAAGGTGCTGTAGGGTTTCAGGCCCCGTCCGACAAGTCACCAAAAGATTGAAACCGGAACGGGAGCTGGTTCTTCTAAGCCGTGTTTATTAGCCACATAAACAGTTGCTCAAAGACAAACGAAGTCAGCGTTGACTTCACAGCACAGTCAACGCTGTTAAATAACCGGCAAGGCCGACTCCCACCACCACACCCTTAATTACACCACCACGCCCCCACCCTACTTAAACACCGCCTCCCAAGGTTCCCTCCTTTTGGCTCCCGTCCCACCACCAATGCAGCCGGTAAGTTACCCCCCAGCCTAAACCTCCCTCTTTTCCCCCAGAGCTCTGCCTAGGCTCTTCTTTCCCCTCACCACCCCAGACCGCCGCGAATTGCACTCTAAACCCCTCCCCGGTCCACCGGTCGTCTCCGTCACCCCCTGGCCCTCCCAGGCACCCGTTCCTGTCCTGCTGCTCGGGCGCTGGGCAGCCACCGGCTACTCTATCGTACGGCCCCTTCCCGGCTTGTAGGCAGCTTCTGGGGGCCGGCTGGCTGGTCCGCGGCCTCCCCAGCTGACAGGCGGCCCGCCGCTGTGCCGTTCTTCCAGCTGACCCATCCCCCGACCCGTCGGAGTGGCGTGGGCGTGGCCGGCCGTTTCCGGAGCCCGGCAGCACGGCAGGGAGGCGAGGATGCCGGCGAACGACCCTGCGGCCTGGTAAGTTGCTCCGTAGGAGGCGGGCGGTTGCCGGGATGCTGGGGAGGGCCGTATGATGACCCGGCCCTCCGGGAGACGACGGGCGCCGGCGGGAGGCTTCGGGGCCTAGTGGGTTGCTCCGGTTGCCGGAGTGCTGGGGAGGACCGTATGCCGTCCTGGCCCTCCGGGAGTCGACGGGCGCCGGCGGGAGGCTTCGGGGCCTGATGGGGTGCTCTGCGGGAGCCTGGCGATCTGGCGAGTCACCCCGCGGCCCGTCCGAATGTCGGGCGTGCCCGGCCCGACATAGGGCTTCATCCTCTTCAGCACCGGTTGTTGGGGCATAGACTTGGACTACTTTGATATTGAATGGTTTGCCTTGGATATGAACTGAGATCATTCTGTCATTTTGAGGATTGTATCCCAGTATTGCTTTTCCTACTCTTTTATTGACTATGAAGGCTACTCCATTTCTTCTGAGGGATTTTTGCCCGCAGTAGTATACCTGATGGTCATCTGAATTAAATTCACCCATTCCTGTCCATTTTAGTTCACTGTTACCTAAGATGTTGATATGCAGTCTTGTCACCTCTTGTTTGACCACGTCCAGCTTTCCTTGATTCATGGATCTTATATTCCATGTTCCTATGGAGAAAAAATCTTTACAGCATCAGACTTTCCTTTCACCACCAGACACATCCACAGCTGAGCGTCCTTTCGGCTTTGGCCCAGTCACTCCATTCTTTCTGGCGCTACTAGTACTAGCCCTCTGCTCTTCCCCAGTAGCATATTGGATGCCTTCCATCTTCCAGCGTCATATCGTTTTGCCTTTTGGTACTGTCCATAGGGTTTTCATGGCAAAGGTACTTGAGTGGGTTGCCATTTCCTTCTCCAGTGGATCACATTTTGTCAGAACTCTCTGCTATGACCTTTCCGCCTTGGGTGGCCCTGCACGGCATAGCTCATAGCTTCATTGAATTACACAAGCCCCTTTGCCACGACAAGGCAGTAATCCATGAAGGGGAGTTTATATATAGTTTATATTTATATATAGTTTATATTTATTTATATTTATACACATACACACACACACACACACACACAAGGACAAAATTACTGTTTTAAAAAGAAACAACATATAGCTTGCCATACTGTAAAGTGGAAGACTAATTTTCAACTAATATTCGATTCCTATTACTCACCCTTTGATGTAGTCATTACATAGTATAAAAATGTTATTGATGTTTTTAAAGCCCCAAACCCATATTACTTCCGCCATCTCAGGAATTGTTTAATTCACAGTTGTCTTTGTTCTGTAATAAATCTTCACTTGTTTCAACACCTCAAAATGATTTGCTGTCTCAAGGTGTGGTAACAAATTCCTTATGTGAGAACTTTACTGCTTGGAAACTCTAAAGGTTCATTGGTTGTGTAGAGTGATTAGTCAGTCCTTATAACTCTTGGTTGGAGAAAACCAATCACAGTTCTGGAGATGTAACTTGATATACAGTTTATCTTCCTCTGCTCCTAATTACTTAGGAGACTTGTCTTATATCATTAGTTGCTTTGCAAATCCCTTTTTAATTAGAGAAGGTGTTGAATTGGGACCACAGTGAGTACTTTGGAATGTGGTGAATGTCTTCTGAGCTAGCAATAAATCTGAACAATGGAACTTTGGCCTGTGCCCTTCTTTTGAAAGTGCTGGCTGAGACTTCTGGGAGTTGCTCTGCCAGTACTTCAAAATTGCCACAGAAAAAGAAAAGTAGAAAGCCACTTAAGGAAGAATGGCAAATGATTGATAAGCCCTATTCAAGCAATTAGATCTGCTATAAAAAGGAGGGAAAGGAAGAACAAGGCAGTCAAATCAGTTGAAATTCTGAAATGGAGAATAATTTGTGAATCAATTGAGTATGTCTCATTCATCAGGAAACTTGGGGAAATACTCTTGCAGAATATGCTACACGTAGGTATTCTGCTAAATGTGGTGGTCAGACATATGCCATCCAAGTATTTGTTGTATAAAGCTTGAACATCTGCACTGAATTGACAAGGTCACATTCTCTTCAACTGACCTTAATTTATTTTTAAAAGCCGTGTTTTCTCTTGAGGTCAAAATTATTAAAATGTCTAAAATAGATCTCTTGGCACTTTTTCTTTAAAAAGAAGATTCCTTAAATTAGTTTCCATGACTTTTCTTCATTTTTCCATTGATCTTTTCTCTCTACAACCTGTTGACCCTTTCCCCTTTTCTCTTGTCTCTTTCTCTTCCTTTACCTGTTAAATATGTCACTAAACAAACCAGATGATGGTTTGTCACATGTGTGTGTACTTCTCCACTATAAATGTTGGTCTCAAGCACTATGTATGATATGTCTGATTGTTTAAGTAGAAATTAAAGTGAAAAAACATTTGTTTGAGGAAAGACTGTGATAAGAAAAACAACTGTCTATCTATTGCCATTTACAATTATTTTATTACGATCATGATGGCTTAAAATTGCAGCAGATGAATCTTTGCATTTTATGTGATAATTTAATAAGAAACAATTTAATTTAATTTAATTATTGTTTTTCTTCTGTACTTCTCTAAGTTACCCAGAGTACATTAGTTCACAAGAGAAGAATAAATTAATAAATTACAATAAAGTAATCATAAATCTCCAACGATTTTAAAAATCAAAAATATAACAAACAGTCCAGAGTGAAAAAGAAAAGCAATATAACAGACATCACAGAAGACTCTGCCAATATGATTTATGCTTAGCATACTGCTGTTTATTTTAAATACTGTAACGAAGGAGAAGAAGCCAGCAATCCAACATTATTTCTAAAGTGAATGTTTTTGGAATTGTAGGGATGTTATGCAGTCTGATCTGCCAGATTTTGCTATAATCCCAGATTGGCTTTAGGAGGAAAAGCATTCTTGTTCCTGTTCAGAAGCTAATAGCTTTTCAGAAACTAATAGCCTTTGTGTGGGTTACTAGTTCTCAATCAGGAATCCTGCTGGCTCAATCAAGACCAGCTATTCTATCTAGAAGTGGGTGGCTACAGGAGACCAAGGCTGAATGGGGAAAAATTGATTTAAATTATTAGCTTGCTTAATCCTTAAATATATTTTGGCAAGGAAGCAACACATTTCACAAACAAAAGCAAACAGTAAAACCATTTCATCATTGCTGGAAATTTAAAAAGAGAGAATCAGATTGCAGGGCGAGATCAGATTTCAGGTGTTCTTGATTAGTACATCCCCATCATTCTCAAGAAAAGAACTAGCCACTTTGTGTGTCTTTGTGTGTGCACACAGGCTTCCACACATGCACAAAGATTCATGGACTGAGACAGTTTTACAGAATAGAATACTGTAGATCAGAAAGTTATCTTCATGGCTGCTTGTCACTTGCCATTTCGGGTGTTCTGTCTACTTTTTGTGCAGCTAGACTGAGGCTGTTTCACTTTTAATAACATTTTGTCCCTTGGATCAGCATAAGTTTTGAATTAAAAATACAATGGGCATATCCTAAGCCATTGTGTACATCACATAGGATTATAGGATAGTAAAAAGTGAATTACATACAAGAAATATAATTTTAAGTATTTGAATAAAAGAGAAGACAGAAGAATTATTGATTTTTAAAATTTTTACTTTTCTGCTCATGAAGGAAGAAATGCTTGGTAATATGTCCAGCGATAAATATCTTATTATGGTAGCCATGGCAATTATTTTGGTATTAAATTCCATTTAATAGTAGAACTAGTACAGTAGTGAAAACCTACCGGTATTTCTTATTGTGATAACCTCTTTTTGAATACAGATTTATAGATATGATGCAATTCTATAATTAATAGATTTTTAAATATTCTCCTAATTTCCCTAATGAAGAACATTGGCTGCATTTTTTTACCATAATGAAGATAATATTGTATAATGAGAAATTGCTTTTCTTTTTCTATAGTTTTAAACACCTTTTGGAAAATTAGATGCTACAATTCATTGTACTACTCATGCTATTTCATTGCATGAATTAAACTGATTTGCATAAACTGAATCAGCTGGTATCAGAGATTATTTTGTTGCAAATATCAAAATGCATCCTTATTGATGGCACTTCTATGTGAAAAATTAGTTAAATTTCTGAATTGTTTTTGTAGTTATACCACTCTGACAATCACATGAAGCATGTATAAAAATAGAACTATCACACATGGTACCCCTACCTCTTCTGTTACCTGAAAAATAACTCCATCATCAGATGAGGATATATGTCACAGAAGCAAACTCATAGAAATGCAGGACACCATTAAGTTTTGGAATATTCACAATATCACTATTCTATTTCATGAGACCTATGAATTTCCAGTATTTATATCGCCTTGTCATGTATAGAGTTGTGCAAAACTGAACCTTTGAATAGATTTTTGCACAAATTCATTAAATTGAGAGGGATAAGACACTTTCCTAAAAGCTCTATTAAATAAATTTATCAAAATAGATAACATAGTATATTGGAACAATGCCAATATAAAAAGAAAAGTGTATTTATGATACAAAAGTATATTTATGTTCTGCTCACAACAGATTGGTAATTTATTGTTAACCTGCCATTATTACTTTTATAAATAACTCAAGGTACCCAATATACCTAATACAAGTAATTAATGTAAAGGGCCTAGACCAGGGGTAGGCAACCTGGGCTCTTTTATGACTCGTGGACTTCAACTCCCAGAATTCCTGAGCCATGGCTGGCTCAGGAATTCTGGGAGTTGAAGTCCACAAGTCATAAAAGAGCCAAGGTTGCCTACCCGTGGCCTAGACATAGAAGATTAGTGCTTGAGGCATATACATAGAAAAAGGTCTTTTTCGACATCATGAAGTGAGGGATATTACATTCATAGACATAATCTGCAAAAGGAAACTTCTGACTAATGTCCCCTCCATTTCTGAAAAACTACCGTACCTTCAAAGAGGTATACCTGGCATTTATTTTTGGCACCCAGTGAAATAACTTGAGATGATAATATAATATTTTGAAATTTGCTCTGAAGAGGACATTTGCTGATCTTTTGATGTAAGTAAATTTTAATTTTAAATTATATATTTACAATATGGCAAACCCCACTGGGAAAATTTTGATTTGAACAATAGTATGTACAATTTTAAATGAATAAATATGTTCTTTCAAAAAAATTGTACACTTTAATATATTGTATTAAATATGTATATTGTATTAGCCATATTAAAAATTCATCTTCTGGACAGCAGAAAATGGTTACTCTGGGTGTCCGGCTCCTACCTTAGGGAGCTTCTTGTAAAAGTTTTAATTATCACAGTAAATGAAACATCAATTATCCTTTTTTAGAGGTATCAGTTTATAAACCCTTTCTCCCAGGTTTTAAAAGAATAATACAATAAAAGTGACTGGTAATCGAGAATTAGATTATTTATATGATGGTGTTTAATTAGTGTTGGGAAAGTGCCTTGCAGTTTTCTAACTAGAAAATTTATTTATTTTGTTTTGTTTTTAGCATTACTTGAAGTAAACGAGCAAGTAAAATAAAGATATTCCTTGACTTACAACAACAGTTGGTACCAGAGTTTTAATTGCTAAGCAAAACAATAAATTGTTAAGTGAGTCACACCCAATTTTATGTCATTTTTTGCCTTGATTGTTAAGGGAATCACTGAGTTTGTTAAGTGCATCTATTTAGTCATTCAGGGAATCAAGCTTCCTCCACTGATTTTGCTTCTTGAAAGCAGCTGGGAAGGTTGGAAATAGCATATGATCCCAGGATGTTGCAGTCATTGTAAATACATGCTGGTTGCCAAGTGCTCAAATTTTGATCATCTGAGCTTGGGTATGTTGTAACAGTTGTAATGAAAGTTAATTTTTTCATGCAGTTGTGACTTTAAATGGTTGCTAAACGAATGGTTGTAAATCACAGATCATATCTATGTCCTTTAGCACTGTCTCTGCCAACTTGACTCTTAGCCAGATCATGGAGCTTTAAATTGTGAAATTTCTAGCCAGGATGGCCACTGGCTATGATGGATGGAAGATTATGGGAATTGTAGTTCAGGACTTCTGTATTTGTATCATTATATTTATCTGTAGTTCAGCACCTCTGCCATACAGAGAAAGGCTGATGTAGAAATTCCTTATGCATTTTGGTGGCTGTCTATTTCATATGATATTTGACATGTGCTTAGCATGACGCGGTGGCTCAGTGGGTTAGGACGCTGAGCTTGTTGATCAGAAGATTGGCAGTTTGGCGGGTCGAATCCCGAGTGCCGTGTAACAGAGTGAGCGCCTGTTACTCGTCCCAGCTTCTGCCAACCTAGCAGTTCGAAAGCATGTAAAAATGCAAGTAGAAAAATAGGGACCACTACAGTGCGCCTTTGGCATCTAGTCATGCCGGCCACATGACCACGGAGATGTCTTCGGACAAGTGCTGGCTCTTCGGCTTTGAAACAGAGATGAGCACCGGCCCCTAGAGTTGGAAACGACTAGCATGTATGTGCGGGGGAACCTTTACCTTTACCTTAGCATGTTGTTAGAAGTTAAGCAAATTTATTTAGTTTTGGGGCACAATTTTAATATTGCAGATGCATGTAAATTGGATGGAAAATATAGAAAACCTCATTTATTGTATAGGGAGATGAGATTTTTAAAATTGAAACATTTTTACTCTATTACTGATTTAGAAATACCTTAGGAAACAGAAACATGCATATAACTCTTTAGAGAGTTCTATTAGTTTAACATATGAAATATCTTCATGAGAATTTTTTTAATGAAGTGGTCAAAGGAAGACCATTGTGTATGTAATTTAAGAATGGCTAAAGAAGGAAGGTTCATGTTAAGCATGAATGGAATTTTATTTAGGTTTCTATTGTTTGTTTAAATGTATAATGTTTTCAAATGAGAGTCTGAATGAGGTATGGAAGAAAACAAATGATTTCATAAAGCCTGGTCTGGCCAAGAAAAAAGTAACCAAAATAATTCTAAATGCACCATGCATTTACTAAGAAAAAACCAATTTAACACGGAAAAGGGGTTAGAAGAAGCCTGCATTAAAGTTCAGGTTACAATTGGAGAATTTCAGTGCTCCAAATATGGTATATACTGTAGCTTTCTACTGCTGCACAGTGATTTTGACCTAATTGAGTTCAGCCGAGAAAAGGAGAAATTAACAGCAAGGCAAGCCAATAATTGAGTGAGAGCTACATGTTCTGGTAAGACAATACTCTAGTATTCTTTAGAATACATTGTTCTGATCATTTGGAGGCAGGTCATCATTTTCAGGAAGTGGTATTCCCAAAAAAGAAATGATTTATGTTTTTCCAGATGGAAACTGGTCTTGAAATGGGTCTGCTTGAACAGTTTAAGGAACAGGGAGAGGATGAGCACATAGGGAGAAATATGCCATCCACAAATAGTGCAGAGTTCTACCACTGCAAAAACAATGACTACCTTATTTGTAATATGGATCAGTGTTGATAGCTGGATGTCAAGCATCTCAAATATTGAAGTCAGCTAATATCAGGGATCAAAAACCCAAGCTGCTTATAAACTGGCAAAGTATGTTTCTATGGAAGTGTTCACATTGTACTCCTAAGATGTTTTTTAGGATGGGCTTCTTGCCAATTGTTATGTGCTGAAATATTATGCATAGATTTAAATCTAAAGATGATTCAACTTTAGATTCAATGTAATTTAAATTGTAAAAATTGCCTGGATATAAGCATTTGATATTGTTTTGCTGAATGCTTGATTTCAATCTATTACATTCTAAAATGTAATTTGATTTATTTTTTAAATTAATATTAGTTTTCAGGTAGAAGAACCTATGGACTTCTATTTTGTGATCATTTGCAAATAGAAATTTTCTGTGGTGTCACCTGATCTTTGTCATGTTTTCCATGGCCAATATGGTGGAGTACTAACTGCTACATTTGTTTTTTACTTTTTTTTACTTCTGAGAAGGTCTATCTTTTCATTAAGATCTTCCTGTGCAAAAGACGTGTATTTTCTCTTTGCTTTCTCCCACCTATAGGCTTTATAAGAATGTACGTGCTATGAAGATGCTTTGGAAGAAATGCTTCAGTCATTGTGCAAAAATCCTCTGCTATTAATTAAACAGTCTGCCTTTTTTCAAGCTTCTGTGGCAGCTAAAAAAGAAGTACTGTTTTTAAGAGTTCCATTTCTTAAGATGTTGGCATGTTCTTTCATCTTCACATGGGAAGCTTGAAAGGACAGTTGCTGCTCCAAGTCTGAAGCCTTTCTTCCAGATAATTTTCAAACTGTGCATAGATACATTACTTTACATGGAGTGTTTTATTTTACTGATAGTCCTCAATTTACAATTGTTCATTTAACAATTGTTCAAACTTACAACAGCACTGAAAAAAGTGATTTACCATTGGCCCTTGCACTTATGACCACTGTCATGTGATCAAAATTAGGGCGTATGATTTAAACAAATAGAAAAATATCATAAAGTGCTTCCTTGGACAGTAAGAATTCATTTTTGCCCATGCAACAAAACAAACATTCACAAAAATTCTCACATTGAGAATTTATACCTTATATCTGTTTTACCATATAAATGACTGTTTTAACTTTATAATATTATCCCCAGATTTCCCTTGACTTGAGAATCCACTTGGGATTTCAACAATCTAATCTATATTCTAATTATCTTCCAATATTGATATTTGATATCATAAGAATGTAATGTTTCAGTCAGTTTGCAGGGTAATACATTTTATTCCATTCTGGCTGCATATGAATTGGAATACTTGAAACAAATAGGAATAATAGTTAAATCTGGATTTTTTCCAAAGCAGTTCAAGCCCTGTTTGATGTGGCTTAATATGAAGCTTAAGCTTTAAAACTTTTTGACTGACAGGATTTTAAAATATAAAACCTGACCATGAGATTTATGCACAAAACGTGCTGGACAACAGAAATTATACTACAGTATATGCAGTCTTAATTCCTGTATTGTAGTTTTCTGTAGTATTTGTTGGCTGTATTTTTTCTAAAGCATATAAGGACATGGTATTTGTAAGCCTTCAGTTTTGGGGTGGTAATCCTTCTGAGTGCATGGTTTTGTAAATACAGATGGCAAGCAATTAGTGATGCCTTTATATAAATATGAATTTGTTGTGTAAAAGTTATCCAAGCATTTTTCTAAATTGTGAAAGTTTTAATTGATTCATCCATTTGTTGGTTCACAACTATTACCACCAGCTACAACCAAAGCTATGTCATTACAGCTGGGTTGCTATGCTAAATTAAGTTGTGAAGTTATTTCCTTTGTTTTGGCATTGATCTGCACCCAATTAACATATGGAATAGGAATACTCCATCACATATCTTGACATTACAAAGGCACTTTGGCTAATGTGAAACAAGTCATGCCATTACTGTATGAACATATTACATTAAAGCATAATTTGACCCTTTAAAATTGACTGGATTTGCAAAACATACTAAACCACAGTTACAAACTACATTATGTTACATCCAGGATAAAGAAATCATTTGACTTACTAAAGTGCACTAAACTTACAGCACCATTGGTTTCAAAGTTAGTATTAGAAACACTTTAAGAATGCAACCATTTACTTTGGTAGTCCATGAACTAAAGAGAAGTTTAGAGTAGTTTGTTAATTTTTATAGGCATTATTAAGTCATTTTGTTTTTTTCTGATAATATAGATCCAGAAAAGCTATTTATTATTTCTAGTAGAAGTGGTTGAAAATTTAAGTACGTGAGAATATTTAGTGAATATACAGATATATGATTCAACTATATATTAATAAAGGAATACAGTGGTTTATCAATGGCTGTACAAATATTTTATGGATTGCATTAGACTTATTCAAATTATAACTTCTCTATAATTCAATTGCTTCTGAGTCTTAATGAACCATTTCTTAAGAAAATGTCTGTCAGAGACTTTCAGGGAAGGTATGTCAAACTAAAGATAGCTCTGTGAAAGCAGATCTGACAACTATAGCAAAGATCAAGCTAGTTGATTTGGCAATTCTTGTATTCTCTATAGTTAGATATTGTAAAATCTGTAGCATTTTACTAACCATTGAGACAAGTTTAATTGATTCATATGTGCCACATATTTGAACATTATTTAGTATCACCCTTTTTGGTACTGGAGTATAAATGGATCTCTTCTAGTTTTTTGGCCATCGCTGTGTTTTCCACGCTACTTGCAAACCACAGGCCACCTTGAAGTGCAGCATTTTGTAAGCTTTTAAATAGTTCTGCTGATATTTAATCAAATCTTGCAGCCTTGATTAAAGTATACTTTTTCTACAGGTCATTGAACCTTACTTTCCAGAATGTCTGGCTCTGCTTTAGTGATTAAGCCTTTGTATGTATAATCTCAGTTTGTGACTTTCTTATTTGTATCTTTATTCAATAGTTCTTTTGTCTTTTTTTGTCTTATAACTTGCCCATTTTTGTATCAAGATTTCCATTGATTCCTGTAATTTTCTAAAATAAATACATTGTCCATTCTCACTTATTATCTTCAACTTATTTGCACTACTTATTTACATTTTTTCTTTTCTTGCTCTTATGTAGAGCTTGACATTGGGCAAATTTGTCTCTATTTTTCTTCAGCTATTGTCAATATGTTTGCATATAGCTATTTCCTCTTTCCCCATTTATTTTTGTTCAGTTCTGAGTTATTCTTTATCAAATCTACTTTCACCACATAATCATATTGAATACTGCAGATTCTATCTTGTTGGTTTTATGACTGTTTACTCTAGCTTAAGTTGTAATTTTGCAATGAGTTTGTGATCTGAGTGGCAGTCGGCTAGATCTTGTTTTACTAACTGAATATTGCTTCTAGAATGTAGAGAATTCAATTTCAGTATTATTTATATGGTAACGTCCATGTGTCCAGATGTCTTTGAGATTGTTAAGAGGAATTCATTTGTTATAACCATTGAATTTTCTTGGCATAAATGTATTAGTCTCCTCCTGCTTTGGTTCAGAACCAAGGCCAAATATTCCTATTATTCCAGATGCTGTTTTATTTCCAACTTTAACATTCAATCTCTTACAAATAGTATGATACCTTTTTGGTTTTTCTGTCAACAGGGTTTCAAGTCATCATAAAAGTGTTGCACTTCCTCTGGATTTGTGATATACATTTGGATCATATTTATTGATTAGCTTGCTTTGGACTCAAACTGAAATCATATCATATTTTGGTTTGTATCTTCACCTTTTTGTTTAGAATAATGACTATTTCATATGTTCTCAGCATATCTTGATGTTCTTCTCAGTGACACATTTTGGTAATTTTGAACATTTTCTTGTTCGTTGCATCCAAATGCATCTATGATGTTCTATCTTGATGATTTCCTCTAGCAATATTATAATTGTTTTGGTTTCTGGTTCTGACATTTTATGTACGGATTGTATACATATCCTGCAGCATCAAACTTTTATTTTAGTTTTGGGCATATTTGTAGCATATTGTCCTTTCTGCTTTAAGCCATTGCTACTTATACTTACTTTTTTTCCCTGGTAGCTTTTGGGATATCTTCAACCTGAGGCTCATCCTATAGTATCATACTGACATTTTCTTGGTCCTGAATGTCCATATTGCTTTTATAGTAGAATAGTGGAATCAGATGCTATTTTATTTTCTAATGAATATTTAGCTGATAATTTATATATTACCTCCATGCTATAGGTTACCATTTATATACTTCCAAAGGTATAGCTCATATTGTTACAAACCCCTTTCACCAAAACAAGTTCATAGTCCATGATGGGGCTTAAATATGCTAATTGAAATCAGTAAGATTGTTAAATTAATTTTAATACATCTGATCTGGATTCAGACTAGACTGAGTCCAATGTACATCTATAGACTATACAGTCCAATATAGATTACAATATACCCTTATGCAGATCTTTTAAGCGTAACATATTTGCATACAAGTTGAAGTATCAGTCACAAAAAATACTTGTATACATTAATATAAAGTAGCCCCCTTTCTAGAAATATAAATAATAGTAAAATGTTTATATACGTTATATCTTCATATATTGGATCATCATCATGACATTCTCTTCCTCTAAAAGCTCATTGGTTTTGACCATACATTTCATAGAGCAGGATAAGTGTTTATTTGAACACATGCAATTTTTCTTTTTAATTCCATTTATATCCCGCCCTTCTCCGAAGACTCAGGGCGGCTTACAAGCTTAGCAGTAGCCTTCATTCTATGTATATGCCTGCTTATTAGGGCTTTCACACAAACCCCAAGTGGCATTATTACAAAGTCAGCTTAATTGCCCCCAACAATAGAAATAAAAGGGTGTGTTTTTAGATATTAAGTGGAAAATATCAGTGGAAAATATAAATCTATATCAAAATTATTATGCATTTCAATATTAAGGTGAAGGAGTGAGTTTATGGTATTCAAATAGTAAGATAGAATTGATATGCACTGCAAAATAATGTCAACATTTTTGAAATATATATCATTTATTAAACTGACTGTAGGTTTGTGAATTTCTAGTAGGAAAAATAACTGGAAAAGACAATGGGATTCTGATACCACTAATTCTTCTGGATTCCTCAATACTTTACAGACCACAGTTATCAATGAAGACATCCTCTTTAGCTTATTATTCAGTGAAGTAGAGAACTTTGTGAACCAGTCAGCTCTGCTTAGTTTTTTTTAATGGGATTGTGTTCCCCTGTAAAGATCAGCTTCATCTGTGATTAGATGTTTTCATCATACAATCTCAAAACTAAACTATTATATTATGCCTTAATGCAATGGTGACACATCTTTGAACATAGTTTGGAAATCTAAATCAATATGAATATAAGTGATTATATCACCTGATTTTTAAAAAAATCCTAAATAGTAAAACTATACAATGGTTTAGATTTGATGGCTGCAAAAGGCTGCCATGTGTTCGTAGTAACAGATGTACCTGCTTCAAATGTTTATTTATTTAATGGATGGCCGAACTCCTGTATGACTCTTTGGCAGCTTTCAATTAAAAAAAGCCTCCAACATATAAAATGAATACAAGAGACAAGAAGAGCAAAATACAAAGACAAACCAAAACAAATGAAACCTATCCCAAAAGGGGTGCAAAAAAAAAAGAATCTCTTGCAGAGTTGCAGATGGGTATTATCAATAAAGGAAAATATTTGTAGCACAGGATTGAAATGTGCACTGATGATGTTACCTAGGGTAATGAAATATCTGCAAGAAAACAACTAAGCTCAGAGACCATCAAGGACCGTCAGATAGGTGGTATGTTCCCATGTATTCCAAAGCTCCTTTTGGAATTAAATACCAGTCTGGCAAGCACTCAAAAATACTCTGAATCTATGGAGATCTATTAAGTGAGCTGTTTCTATTGCTCTCATATCTGCATTTGAGTTCTTTGGATGAGGCCTGATACATCAGCATATAACCTATCAACACCTATGTTGATATGACATATCAACACATAGCCTTCTACTGTAGAATTTTCTACCAAGAAACCCATGTAATATGCTACTAGATTTCTGAAAGGAGATGACTTAAAGATTGTATGTTAAGGGATGGGAGAATTCAAATACATTCAAAATGGTTATATGTCACAAATCAATTTTATTAATTTAAACGTAAAGTGAATGGAGGAAAGTTTCTGTACATAATGGTTGACACAACACACTGTACAATAAGGGCCAGACATACTTTTAGCCAGCATACAGATTAACCCCTTTCCCAAAAAAGGAACAGGGAGCAGGAAAAAAAAAAAGCTTATTTTGCCTAAAACAAAAACCAGCTTCGCAATTGAAAGACTTACATGTCTGCTTAACCACAGACTTTAAGCAGTCCTAGCATTGGCTTGTTTTTGGTAGATCAAGTTACTGACAATGAAGGGCTATATTTATAGTCAAATAGTTTGAAATAAGTCACAAAATAATGTAAACTTTAGCAGCAATATGCATCCCCCACAAAAAAGGAGTTGCCCCAATAAGGCTGTATGAAGCTTTGATTCAAATTGAGGGCAAATCATCAAATCAAATTTTCACAGAAGTGCCTATTTGGATTTATTCAGCTAAACTTACAGATTATGGATGTGAATTGAATTTTTATATTGAATTACAAGTTCAAGTTGGATCTTGGCTGAATCACATACACTTATTACCTAATAGCTATTTTTGCTACTAGCTGACTTAAAAGCTGGTTTATTCTACAAAAATAAAAATCTAGAAAGTGGTAAAATATATCTAAAATATGTATTTATAGATAAGCCAGCTGTGCCTAGTATTAAAACTTAGACCAAGAATTTATACTCATGCATAGATTCAGGCAGGTTTTGGTGTAATAAGGGCTTTGTTTAGCCATGGGTATAAACAAGGAGGCTTGCAGGATATTACATATATTTTCTCAACCTGTGCCAATTTTTCCTTCCAATTTATTAATAGCTAAGAACCCTGATTAAATATGAAAACACACTGGTGTTGGTATAATAGAGCAGGAAATAATTTTTTGAGGAAGATACAAGATGCATTTGTTACTAATTCTGGCCAAGTAAGCCACACGGATTTATCTAAGTCAGGTCAAAATAAAACTGTCAGGATTGTCGCAGGTTAGTAAGAAAGGATAGAATTAATTAAAGAACTACAAACAATGAAAACAAAATTGGCAATAACAATTTTACTTGTGCCCATTGCCAGCAATGGACCAATACAAAAATCTGATTGTTAGTGTGAAACTGTCAAAATTAAGGATTTTTTTTATTTTAATTCCATTTATATCCCGCCCTTCTCCGAAGACTCAGGGCGGCTTACAAGCTTAGCAGTAGCCTCTTAATTTCATTTCAAGATGTGGGTTTACAAACAAAATCATTTCAAAATGCTTGCAGGTTTTAAGCATTCTAATGTTTAAAGAAATATGCATTGCCACTATAGCTTCTTATTTTAAGTAAACACCACATGGTTTGGGACATATTGTGCTCTCATGTAGAGTTAGAAAAGATTTGGGATTTCTGTTTATGAATTACCCATCTTAAAATTCTTAACTTCTACTGTGCCTGGTCTTTTCATAGGAGTTGTTAATGAGATTTGGACTGCAATAATTGACATGCTTACTTTCGAATTGAGCTCACTGAATTTGGTGCTGGCAAGGCATATAGAATATGGTTATTAAAGTGTATAATTTTTTGCAACAAATTGGTTATTTTTAAAAAAGTAAGACTAATTTCCATAGTCAGTATGTGTTGACTGACTCCCCAAAAGCATTTCCTGTTCTATTTTAAGATAAGATGGTACATCTCATATTTAGGTTTTGAGTGCAAAAACATCTTTTTTACTTTATTAAATCATGATACATTACACAAGGTTATCTTTTTAAAAAGTTCTCTATATTTCTGACAAAAAGAATAGATTATTACTCCACATTCAATATTTGCACGAGAAGACAATGACTTAAATGCAAATATTTTTTCATTGGCAGAATTCCAGTAATATTGCTCCTGACAGTAAAAATAGAAGTAGGGAGAAGCAATTTTTGTCACACTCTCCTTTCTCCTAAAATCCTGTTCCGGAACTTATCCCATTTGTTTGCAACTTATTCCTGGGGATTCCTGGGGTACAAATAATAAAAAAATGATTTTATCCATTAGGAAGGTTCTTCTATTGTATCAACATCCTTGCATGGACAGAAGCTGTTCAGTTTATGATTCACAACAGTTAAACAAAAGGAGCAGAACACTGTGCTCAGTTTGCAAGCAGTACTAATACATATGATTCATATCAGTTAGGAACACATTTTCATGTGTAAACTGCTACTTTTCTTGGCAAAGTACACATAAACAATGACAAATCAGGCCTCCATGCGCACTTTAAAAGAAAAGTAACAATTTAACCATGCACATTTTTCTCATCTGATTTAAATGAAGTATATTTTGCACTTGAATCTATATATTCAAGTACAAAGTATAAATGAGAGGGTAGCCTATTATAGGCAAGGTAAAATTAGGGATTTGATATTGTGATATAACAGATTTGCAAAGAAAAAACTAAAAGAATGAATAAAAAGTGAATCCTCATTGACACTTGACAACCATGGTTTTGGTCTTGACAAATTGATCTTAAAAATTTCAATTTACACATTATACACAATTCTTTTATAAGGCACAGCACAATAGTTTGTGCACACACTGCCTCATTCTTCACCAAAAAGCCATTACTACTATTCAATAATATTTGTCTAAACAATATGTAAAACATTGTCCATTAGAAATTTACACAAAAACATTCTTCCTGTACACGATTGTCTCAGTGATGTACTTATTTTCTTAAATTAGAAATACTTCTACTTTGCAATGTGCTAAATCTTTTTGTGATCAGAAGGCAATGACCAGATATAGCCTTCCCACAAATTGTACATATCCACATTTAAATGATGTCAAAACAGAATCTGTTCATAAATAAGTAAAGATTTACAGAGTACCCTGGATCTGAGGAAAAAAACAAGAATAAAGTAAACCTTTAAAAATGTGTCCATGTTTTTAAAGTTCAGTCTTAGTTGTGCAATCAGGTTTGCTGTATTTAAGATGTGTTCATACCACATTGGAGATTCTAGAAATCACAAAGCACTTCCCAGTCTCTTCACAGGTACGAACATTTAAATGTAGTGAATGTGGTAAGAAGACTTTGCTAAAACATTCTCATAATGGCTTGTTCTCATTGGATTCACAGTACTAGAATGGACAGCTGCTTCTGAAGAAAAAGATGTGCTCCGCCATTTATTGAAAGGGCAAAGGTTAAGACCATCTGCAGCTGCACATCAACATGATGAAATCACAAAATTCTGTAGGCCAGTGCTGAAACAAGACTCAGGAACACCGTCCACAGATGTGAGGGAGGTTCCGAGGTTACAAAGTGCTACTATAAGTATTCCAGTTCCAAGGCATGATGAAGCGCCATAAGGTCAGAGTGACTCGAGATCCTCCAGAATGGCATGGCATGCTGTGAGCAATATAAACACATGATAGGGAAACAATGTTACATGTTGTTTTATTATCACAGTAGTATTTAGCTATTCCATATTGCAAACCAAGAATGCAAGATAATTGTCAAAAACCACCAACCCTATAAGAAATGCATAAAGGTAAAGGTAAAGGTTCCCCCGCATATGTGTGCTAGTCGTTTCTGACTCTAGGGGCCGCTGCTCATCTCCGTTTCAAAGTTGAAGAGCCAGCCCTTGTCCGAGGACGTCTCCGTGGTTATGTGGCCGGCATGACTAGATGCCAAAGGCACACGGAACACTGTTACCTCCCCACTGTAGTGGTCCCTATTTTTCTACTTGCATTTTTACGTGCTTTCGAACTGCTAGGTTGGCAGAAGCTGGGACGAGTAACAGGTGCTCACTCTGTTACGCGGCACTCGGGATTCGACCCGCCAAACTGCCGACCTTCTGATCGACAGGCTCAGCGTCCTAACCCACTGAGCCACCGCATCCCTACTAAGAACTGCATACTTAAATGTAAACAAATTAAGACAGATCACACTGAAAGCAACTATGTTAAATGAATGAAAACTTACTGTTAAAGGCCTGTCTATTTTACTTTTTTTGCAAGTATTATTACAAATATATCTTGAAATGGATTCTATTCAGGATAATATTTTCCATTAAGAATTCTAGCTTTTCACAAATAAAGATGCTGGAGCCAGGTGCCCCTATGGCCGATACACAGAAATAATAATGCCTAAAGCAATCATTTTATTCTCTAATCTAGTAACATTTGAAAAATATTGATAATTATGCATTTACTCTGAAGTGTGAAATGCAATGAACTACCCCACTAATGCAAAGTCACACTAGAATAATAATTTGCTATGTATCTATGGGGATTTTCAGTCAGAACTGAAAAAGAGTCTTGGATGAAAAGCAAAATATCTTCAAGGAAAAACAAAGAAAGTCCAATTGCCTTTTGAAAAAGCACCTCTGAAACAATTTGCTATGAACTTCATTATGTATTCAAATTCAGGACTAATGTTCTGAGATTCTTTTGCTAAGTGACTCTAAGTCAGGCCTAGCATATCTCTTACGTTTCCAAACACAGCAATCTCAAAATAAAACAAAGTGCTTTGATTAAAAAAATGCTGAACCAGAGCTTCTTAAGTGAGCTTCATAATACAGATAATACAGGTTGTCAACAATATGTTTAGATGCACTAATTCTTATCACTTGTACCAATGTATAAAACAGCAAAATAATATTCATAGTTGGACTCCAAAGAATAAATTACTAAGTGTTGCTATTTACAGTATGTACGTGAATGATTGCCAAATGTCCTTTTAAGCCACAATACTTTACACTCCATTTAAATTCCACTTCAGAAGTTTCCATAACCATCACGACCAACCATAAAATGGTTAAAATAAGATGAGACAGATAACCTTTAAACCATGTGCAGCCCTCAGAATCCTAGCAAAGGTTCATAAAATTCCATAAAAATCCTAATATTGATAAAATTCCAAAAATGCAGCTGTTTTTTTTTACCTTAGACTATAATTTTTTAAAATCTCTATCGACCTGCATGTCAATAGTTTAATTTGAGAAACAATTTGGAAACTCTTTTTCACAATAGTCAAGTAGGCCAGTTTGATAGGATTAAAGTTAGGTTTAGGAGAGACACAAACAAAATAAAGAGAAACGGTCTAAAATGATTAATTTTGTCACACGTTTGGTGTGATGATTAGTGAACAATTCATTAGTAAACATTTTCTTTCCGCCTTCTTGTTGACAAATAGGTAGTCTAAGAAAAATCCTATAACATTATTATTTAACTTAATCCTTTCCTATTCCTTCATAGCACATGGACATTGGTAACATTGACCTTCCAACAAATACAAGGAAGTATGCATATAAAATTTAAACACATTTGTAAATAATGCAAATACTGTCAATGACTGCACAAATACTGTACTTGTCTCAACAAGTTCTTATATTTTTTATTACAGATTTTGTTCAAGGAACTGTTTTTTAACATCTTTCTTTATATGGCTACCAGCAAGAAACAATTTTTTGAAATAAGAAACACCACAACACAGGCTACAGCTTGGAACAGAATAAGTATAAATACATATTTTAATATTGTTAAGATTGCTACATTTTTAGCTACAGCAATTAATTTGAATGGAAAATTAGGAATTAATGTAAAACAACTCTTCATCATACCATCAGCCCTATTAGTCTAGACCAGGCCAGAAAATGAACTCCATAGGAAGATTAGTTACAGTAATGGAATCTTGCAAGTGCTGTTCCTCCTCCTCCTCATCTCCAGCGAATCAGAGCAGGGCTTGTTAAACTGCTTCTAAATATTATTTTGTTTCCTAACTTTAAAAAGATTTTAACCCCCTTCTTTAGGCAATAGTTCTTTCCTGTTTCTATAGCACCTCACACCTCCAATATCAGTAACATACTGATCTTACATACTACAAGCTCAAACTGAAAAAAACCCCACTCCTTTATTTTCATGCATGAAAAATCGCAATGTGGTAATTTGGGAAAGGCTAGGTAAATAACTAAGCATTATGATAAATATTGGTAATATTCAGATGTAGATATTTTCTAGTATGGTAAGCATGTCGTACATATAGATAAAAAGGTTCATATATCATGATTCTTATCTGCATCAGTTATCCTGTGAATTAGTCCAAGTAGTTTTTCTCATTTATTATTACATGAACAAATATTTTAATTATCCAACTGCCATGTATCAGCCTTGCATACAATACTGATTCTGAATACCTTTCATCTATTCTCCAATGCAGAATAGTCTAGGCTCTAAGCCATAATATTTTAACAGCATACTTGAATTAGTTTATTGGCAGCAGAGATGACTAGACACATCCAGTTGAAGAGCAGCTGGCAAGATAGCAGCTTGTTTTTGACTGTCAGCTGGTAGTCAGGGTGGAACTCTGACTTGACCACTTGAGACAAATAGCAACTGGGATTGAATAAAATTAGTTTGTGTGGTATGTAAGAGTACCTAACTTAAATCCTTTTATTTTAGTTTGTGTTCTGAATATTCATACAGCAACGGAAGGAACATTTGCAATTCTTTTTTTATATAACACCGCCCGTGTGCTGTACATGTGTTATAAAGAGTTCTACCCTGGCTCCAGCTCACATTTTCCTGCAATTTCATCCAAGCTTTTAGGCCAAAAGAATAGAGAAGGTGCATTTGCTATGATGGGCAAACAGCCAGCACGGTTTGTTCCTTCCCCAAAAGATCAGGCATATGGGAGGAAAATCTCCCTGCTGGCAGCATTGGCAGCAAGAGATCCACAAGGTTTCCTTTATTATTCTGGCTTCAGCAAAAACCACAATTGAGACCTTTACATTGAAGGCATATAAATATAGTCACAGACAGCCTGAAAAGTAGTGTTTTTGAGGTGAGGTAAGAATATGAATGGTCACAGACTCAGGAGGATGTTTTTCTCAGGCATGAATACATATGGTCACCAAATTCATTGTTGATATAATCCCATTTAATTCACTGTTGTTTTGCCAGGAGAAAATGTGGCTGCTGCCTTGTGTCCTAGGCTGGAAATTTCTTCCGGCAACAAAGAACACATGAAAGCAGTGCCTCCTGAGGATGGTTCCTATTTATTTATTGTACAAGCATAGTAGCTTTCTTAGCTTACAATCCTACATCCAATTATATGAGAAAAAGCTTCACCAAAGTCATGAGAAAACATGATAAGGATTGCACTGTAAGTTGTAATTTACATTTTAAAAAACTGGTTATTAAACGGTAGCACAAATTTAAGTGCATAATTCTTTTACCAAGCAGAGTATGCTTTTCAATTATCACAACACAAAAGAAATACTGTTTAGATTAAATATAGAAATAGACTGCAAAGTAAATATTTGCAATGGAAAGACTTCGGAGGACCGGACAAAGAGAATGGTTGGATAAGAGACAGCATAGCTTGCAGAAGGAAGCAAGAGGTTCTGAAAAGATCCTCCCCAGTTTCTCAGGTGTTAAAGGAGATGGGGAGGGCCGTACTTTCGGACTTGCAGTATTCTGTCACTGTAGCTTACAATAAAGTAGAATAAGCTCATTTAATTGTGAGTCTTACCTGGCTTACACCATGAGGCCAACAGCAATCTTTCTAGGCTGAAAGCATAATTCTCCTCTCCCCCGCCCCAAGGTCTTTCCCACGTTCCAATACAATATTTGATTTTAAAATTTATCATTAAAGCTTAAAATAATTTTATTTCCCACAGTTCTTCTCCAACCCTTTTTCTTGAACAGTAGCTACAGCAGTTGCAACCCAAAGGAAAAGACATTGTTGCTCTAAAAACTTACTCCTTTCTTCATCAAAGTTTCCCTAGTTAAAATTACCCAACCAACTTCATCTCATGAGAACAAAGATCTAAGTATTTATTAAATCTCACAGATAAGACAACAGCATGGGAATGCATTTAAGAACTAGAAGTGCTAGACCAAGAAGAGTTACAAGTTATGGAAAGAATTTAAAGCCTGTAAAGACTTAACATTTTGACAGTTCTAAGCTTGAAAGAAAGCACTTATGTTCTTTATTATATTATAACAAATATTTTCTTTCAAATGCCATTGTTTTAATTGTGGGAGCAACATGGATTTTACTAGGGCTCTCATTCTAAATCTTTTGAATAAAGCCAACCAACTATGGAACTATGGCAAATAGGCTGTCCCTGAAGTAACTACAGGGGTTTATAGGTAATAATCAGCACTTGGAATTGCACCTGGAAGCAAAGCAGCAAACACTGCAGTTTGCAGAATAGAGGTGTCCCGTGCCTACATGTTCTAGACCAGCTGAAGCTTCAAAATAGTTTTCAAGGGCAGCATTTTGCAGTACTTGAGCCTGACTATGGCATGAATGACTGTCTGAAGAACCACCTAGTACAGGAAAGGCACAGTTGGCACAAAGATGTTGCTCAGCAAAGGCTGCCTGGCTACAATTACCACTTTCTTTTTAAGCAGAAGTTGTGATTCCAATTGGACTTTCATCCGACAGTATGGATGAAAAGTCCTCAAATCCAGGGGCCCTAATATCTACAGCCCAATATCAATGTTGGTAGGATTGAGTTCCTCCCCACATTCAGGCCTATTCAGTCCCTAAGCACTGAGACAAATCTTCAGTTTCCCCACTTAGCCAACCTGGGGTATAATTAGTATCAGCATATTGATGGCATAGCATCTGCTGCTGCTTCTTGGCAAAGACAAAAACATTGCTTGCACCTTGATACAATTCTCCTTTTTCAAAAATTTGTTATGGAGAGATTAAAGTTGATTTCAGTAGATATTGTGCATGAAGGCAAGGATTACAAGAATGCAGATTGCATGTTATAAATATAAATAGAACATCTAATACTATTAATGATTTGGTTGCCTTGGTACATGTTTCTGTTCTAATGTAGTTGAATTTAAGGATGATTTAAAATTTCATTGAGGTTTTTGCTGTTTTGGACTGATTTGTTGAGCTTTGGTATATAGATACTGAGCAAGCTCTTGTGTTTTGATCCTATTGAGCTTCATGGTGCCTTTAAATACAGATTCTAATCGTTTGTAAAGCCTTGGGTAGTGGAGCTTGTTTTTAAATTTTGCAGCACTACTATAAAATAAAGTTATAAAGTGAGTAAAACATCAACATTGGAACTGTTGCAGCTATAATATGCAAACAGTCACAAAAGGTGCAATATGAAAGCTTTTGTGTATATTTTGCAGGTAACTATGCAGACTGCAAAATCAAATGTGTTGTCTGAACTTTTTATGTTAACACACACACACACACACACACACACATATTCTGTATATGCATGTATGAGATGGTAATCCATAATGAGGTGGTAATCTGTGCTGACTACTATCTGCTATCCAAACTACATTAAAGGACAGCCAGAAATCCTCATAGAAAAATATGTTTCCCATTTTGTTCAAATGTGTAATAAAGAAGCCTTTCTTCCCTCACTATCTTCTGCTCCAAGCATCAGTTTTTTCAGGAACATTAGAGAAAAAGTGTCCAAGAAGACAAATATGTATATTACCTGAGATAGCTTGGTCCTAAGAGAGAATGTTCAATGCAGTGTAACTAAAAGTTCATCATTTTCAAAGGAGGGAAGAATAATAGACTGCATACTAATTCACCACTACAAATGCATAGTCCTTGGAACAAGCCTGAAGCCACCTGTATGTATATATGAAAGCAGGTAATGTTTATGTTTGGTAAAACTTTTTATTGTTCTTGAGGTTGATTATTAATATACAATTTGTGTTATTTCTTGAATTATAACTAGTTCACTAAGTGGCCAAAATATTATTTGAGCAACATATTAATTTGGCAGGGGAGGGGTGGAGCTGGTGATTTCTTTTAAAATCTTTGGAGAAATGATTTGCATTTTCTATTTTTAGCTTGTAAGTGTAAAACATTTTTATTTTATAAACACGGTTTATTTACTAGGTTTATGAACTGAAAAACTTAAAATCAATAATCATGGACAAAAGAGTAAGCTATACTGAGCACCATGGGGATCTACTTATGAGGAAGTATACGTAACAACTTTCTCTGACTTGATAGCCTCCAGATGTCTTGGACTGTCCTTCCAATCAGCCCCAGTCACTATGGTCATGCTTGGAGGGGAGACAATGAAGATTTTAATTAAAATGAAGTATAATTTATTTGAATAAATTATATAAGATTTTTTTTTAAAAAAATGTGTTATTACCTTTTTTGCTCCTTGTTCTTCTTCTACACCGTCTCCTATGACAACATAAACTACTTTTCTTCCAAATCTTTGAATTATGCGCTCAAAACAGCTTTCTTTTCCTAGAAAGTTCAAGCATATCATTAAGCCCCAGTCTGGGAAAGAATAGTGTAGTTTATTTCAGTTTAGGAAGCAATAAAATTGCTGGGCACGTTTGTTTTATACTGTAAAATAATTATTCCTGAACTCCTGTACATAGTAGGTAAAATTGATTTAACCTGATGCTAAGATCATTAAGTTATAAGTGGGCAATTGAAATAAATGTTCTTATAACAAAACCACATATAATAAATAAAAACATAATAACAAATCATGTAATGATCCAGGTCATAATTATCCATGTTTATCAATATGATTAGTTCTAAATAATATAATTATTATATAATCAGTTAATTATATAATCAGTTTTAAATGCTCAATGAGATTTTGGATTTGGAAGTTGAATAGTATGAACTTGAACATGAATAATAGATTCTGTTCATTGTAAACACTCACCTATTTTTGTTGCACTGTAAATATTTTCTATTGGAAATACCATACCCAAACCATATAGTAAGACTTTGGCAAGAGCTGGGATAAGCTGAGTAGTCGTTACTAAAATATTGACACAATTTGTCCTAGGAGAATGTAAAGAAGTATTTTATGATAATCAAACCAAAACTGCAATACCATCAACAAATTATTAGTTTCATTTAAAAACCTGGAAGGAAAATTTAGTCTCCAATTAAGGCTAGGAAGGGTTCATAGATGGAGAAATATTATTTCTATGGAATCCAATATACAATAACTAGGATTCTTTAGTTTCTGCTTTTTTCTGGCTCTCAGTTCTTAAGAGGACTGATACTGGGAGGTATAAGGCAGACCATCAATGATGGATATTTAAAGGTAGGGATTGTTCTCAAGAATTCATGGAGAAGACTAAGTCCACTGTAGTATTAAAGCAAATTCTTTGCTTATTATAGCATTGCTCCCTCTCTCCCTCAAAAAGTACCATAAGAATGTGTATTCTACTTCAATATAGGGTCATATTTCCCAAAATGACCTAGGACAGAGAATCTCATTTGGTGAGGCTGGTAAACTGCAGGTGTTTAGTTAGAATGCAGGTATTCTTGCTATCTGTTCTGGAAATCCCAGTTTTTCATAGCACAGAAATACTGTGTCCCAATAGTGAACATTTTGTAGTTGGTTGGACACATCACAAGTTGGACACTTGCTGTGTAATGCAGATGTAGTGCTACTTAGAACTAGGAAACTGTGGATCAGATTGGGAAGGGCTATGTGACTGAGCAGAGTGGTAAGAGTGGAGTCATTACATTCCTTATGCAAAAGGAGGAGGAAGATGACAAGAGGAAGAAAGAGTGCATATGTCTACATGCCACTGTAAAACTCTGGAACCTGGATTCCAGCAGATGCTTCCAATTATTAATGGGGTGGGTAGACTGGTAGGAGGAAAGCTTGAAAATCTGCATACATTCCTAGCTTGTCCCTCTCCCCATCTTGGAAAGCAGTGGAAAGAAGGATTTAAAAAATAGAGAGAGAGTTTGATAGAAGAGGAGCTTTTTGAGTTCCAATAAGCTTTTTGTGTTGTAATCATATAGTTCCTTTGTAAAAAGGATGAGGCCTTTACTGGACTGCTTGACGAGATACAATATACCAAAAGTAGAGAAATCTTGTCCTTATGCCCCATGTTTCAGATGCATGGAGGTAGCACTCACTTCTGTCACTGGAAGAAGGCTATACTGGATGGTCAGCCATGCTATTGGTAAAGCAATGTTTTTCCCCCCTGACATTGTGTTATTATAGTTTATAACTATTCTGTATGCATCATAAGACAGAAACTAAACAGTTACAGGATGTAGCACAATAGAAAAAGAGTGAAGATTTATGAAATATATGGACACAAAGGTAGTAATTGGCCAAATCTACCTTATAGGGCTATTATTGTGAGGTAAAACTGTAGCATGTGGGGAGGTGGTCTCTATACTTCCTCAACTTTTCTGGAAAAGACAGGCTACGAACCTAAGAAATAAATTTAATAAATGAAAGACTTAAATTTTATTGCTATCTTGCCTGGGATATATAGAAATAATTCTGTATAATATGTTAAATGGCAAATTTTCTCTTCATCTGCCACTACTATCAACTAATCTACTATAGCATGATGCTATAGGGGAAAAATGAAACAATTCATGTCCACTTTTATAACAACAATGCACATCAATTCACCAATTTTTAAAATGCCATATTTTAGAAACCTATAAATTTTAATTAAACCAGTTATTTCTAGCAGTGCATAATATATTAATTATAACTTATGGAAAATGTATATTTACATTATAGCTCCAGTTAGTCCAGGGTTGTCAAAATCACATTTTTTTTTCCATTGCCGGCAGTGGGATGGGCGCACTTTCACCATGATGCATCCGGCCTGTGGGCCGGCAGTTTGACACCCCTGAGTTAGTCTGTATTACTACTTATGTGAAATCTACTTACCTAGAGTGAATTAGTGTCAGTGCTTTCAGTGCAAGCGTTAACCACGAATCTGTAAGGGCTTCAATTTCTGCTCTAAGCTGCAACCAAGCTTCTCTCTTGGCTGGACCCAGAAGACCTGCCAGGGGATGAGTGAGGGAGAACAAGCACTATAGCATTTATATGTCAACTATAATCCCTTATCATGTTTTACATTTGTAAACAGGTGGGAACACCTAACCACAAGATTGAAAAACTTCACACAGCAATGAAACAGTAATTACATGGACAAGGATAGGATGGGTACTTGCCTCCAACATTATTTTTATATGTGTTATAGATTTCTTTTACTCGTCTGTATCGGAAAGCTAGCTTTCTCATCCAGTCCACTCCTCCACGCACCCCTGTTGCTAAGCATAGATTAGCACTGGTAGCTGCTGCCGGGAACCCATCTGTCCCAAAATTATAGGTGCTGTTTTGGATGTAAGAAAGTTTTTAAAAATTATCAGATAGTTGAAGATAACTGAATTTATACTGGAATTTTAGATGACTTGAAAAAGAATAGAAATAACAGTATTTGGAAATTATTATAAACAATTTTATATTATAAAAAGCTGCAAGCAAGCAGGCAAACAAAAACTACTTTTTTCTATCACTGTCCTATATTATTTTAAATTTACCTTAAATCCTGGCCATTATCATCTGACGAAACATCATCAATATGAACTTGGTCACATTCCTATAATGGAGGAAAAATCCACTATATTTACTTTAATTTGCCAATTGCAATACAACAAATACAAATAACAAATAACAATTTTTAAAGACAATCATATTTACTTTTTATATTGCTATAGCTGAATTTATAAGAGTAATTTTAGGCACTATTGTTAGAATTTAGAAAAAAGAACTGCATTTGGAAGAAAGGTTGTTAAAATAATTACGTACATTCTTATACACTTTCAGCCACCCTCAAATTTTAAGTTATTCCAAAGGGTTTTTAAGCAGTGCGGTGTATAACTCGAACCAGACTTCTTGGTAAATGTAACTTATTAGAAAAATTAAATCTGATGCTAACCACCAATGAAACTATGACCTCTGATTGCTGTTGAGCCACACACTAACACAGCCTGAGGCTAACATTTTAGAAAAGTGCAGACAAAAAAGAAAAAAGTTATTTATTTTTCACTATTTCTGCTTTTTCTGAAAAGTGCAAACCCAGAGTAAAGTAGAAGCACTTTAAAGATTTACAGAATGCTCTAATTTACTTCTTAAAGCCTCTGCATAGAACAAGTCCTTTATCTGCTTATAATTGGGCAAATGAAAATACATTATTATCTCAACATTAAACAACAGAATGACTACTACTCTTACTACTGATATTTTACTGCTGATAAATAAAACAGCTTTCAGAATTGTGTTTAATCTAACTCCAAAGGGTATGGTTTCTTTGTTTTAAAAGTCCTAACGTAAATACCAATAGCAAAGATGATCCATTTGTAAAGTTATGGTACTCCAGAGCTGCATATTTCTGTGTTACTGGTTCTCTCTGAACAATTTTTTCAATCTCTCTATGGGCTTGGAGGGAGGGAGAGGAGCTAGAAGTGGAAAGAAACTCAAAACAGCTGTTCTTTAACAGAATTAAAATCATGACCCTTAACCTTTTTAAAAAAACCTTCTCTCAGCCAACCCTCTCCCAGCAAGCAGTGAGTTCCAAGGAGGAAAAGACTTTGACCCTATAACCTTCTTCACCTCTCCTGAGGTCAACAACCTCAGATAAGAAAAAAAAATGAAGAATGGCCTCACAGGATGACTATGAGTGTCTTTTAAATAGAGAAAACACAGGCTACTTTAGAATAGCATTAGGACTTAAATACTGAATAGGTAGGATGACAAAAGAGATATTGGATAAAATAAAACTGCTACAATCTGCCTGAAGTTTAGTAAAATCAAAGTCACAAACTTAAAATATAAAATAAAAATAGTTATTTTAAAAATTACACATTTTCCATACAAAGTTTGCTTCTATAATTCTGTACATTTATTTTGATTAAGTTTCATACCTTGTGAGAACAGAAATCAGAAACAAAGTAGAACAAAACTTCCATTCCCTAAGACATATTTCTCAGTTTCATGCCAACTCTGCACTGAAATAGCAGTGTATTTAATGCAAATAGATATTTCCATCACCAATAAAATTAGCAAAAGTACAATAGTTTGCTTTTACAGGTAGTCCTTAATTTATGACTGTTTGTTTAACAATATTTCAAAGACGATGGCATTGGACAAAGTGACTTATGACCTGCACTTGTACTCAAGACTGTCCCATCATCCCTATTGTAATGTAATAGTAATTCGGGTGGTTCGCAAACAGTTTGCATTTACCAGTGGTCATGTGATCATGATTTTCAACTTTTTTTTTGCTGATTTCCAATAAAATAACAGCCATAAGGGAAGCTGGATTTGCTTAACGAGCACCATAAAATTGTGTTAAAATTAGATCTGACTCAACTTCTGACTGCAATGACTTATGATGGAAATTCTGGTCCCAATTGTGGTTATAAGTAAAGGCCCATCTGTAAATTTGCATTTGTAAGTGTGTGTCCAAACACACGTACACACTTTGCTTATTTATGCTAATTTATATTCAGATTTGCAAGCAGAATAGTTATTTTTGAATAACATAAAAAGTTCAAGAATAAAGTTTATTTTGTTGATATTTTCAGGACCTGGCAAGTGAAGACGAAAATAATTATATATAACATAATCAGCTTTTTCTGGAAAAGAAAAGAAATACTAATTTAAATTCAAAAAAATCCTTTTATTTATATTAATATTTATATTTAGTTATATTTATATACCGCCCTATTCCCTGAGGACTCAGGGTGGTTTACAGGGAATTAAAAATCCAAAATACAAAAATTAAGAACAAATTAAAAAAAATATTAAATTAACCCTGTAGTCAGTTAAAAAGAACCCCAAATTAAAAATTCCTCCTCAGTCTGGGCCCGAGAGCTGAAAGAGCCAGGTCTTCAGGCCCCGGCGGAATGATTGGAGGTCGGGGGCAGTCCTCAGCTCCACCGGCAGCTGGTTCCAGAGGGCAGGCACTCCCACTGAGAAGGCCCTATCCCTGGGTGTCACCCGCCGGCAATCTCTCACCGGCGGAACCCTGAGCAGACCCTCCCTGTGGGAGCGCACTGGGCGAAGGGCGTTTGATGCCGGCAGCAGGTGTTCCCTCAAATATCCCGGACCCAGGCCATGTAGGGCTTTATAGGTGATAACCAGCACCTTGAATTTCACCCGGAGGGCAACCGGAAGCCAATGCAGCTCGCGGAGTAGAGGTGTTACATGGGAGTATCGGGAAACCCCCATTACAACTCGCGCGGCCGCATTCTGCACCAGTTGAAGCCTCCGAGTGGTCTTCAAGGGCAGCCCCATGTAGAGAGCGTTACAGTAGTCCAAACGGGAGGTCACAAGCGCATGAGTGACTGTGCGTAGGGCGTCTCGGTCCAGATAGGGACGCAACTGGCGCACCAGGCGAACCTGTGCAAAAGCCCCCCTGGTCACGGCTCCTATGTGATCTTCAAAATTGAGCCGTTTTATAAAAGTATTTTATAAAAGTAATTTTATAAAAGTAGTGTAGGGGAAGCAGGAAAAGAAAATGGATGGGGTACAGTTTTATTGGTTTGTCCCTTATTTCTGGAGCTTCTGGATTATATCCTACGCTGTTTTGGACAGTTCTCAAAGTCTCCAAGGAAAGGTTCTTTAAGCTGAAGCAAATGAAATAAGAAAGGTGACTAAAGAACTATGGATTCAGTTGATTTTTCTTCTTTTCTTCCTTTCCTGTTATAATGGTAATGCAAATGTCAACTAGATGATAGGTAAATAGGTAGATAGATTTTAAAAGGTATACCTAAAATTCTAGGCAATATCTATTCCACTATTTGCTATTTAATCAGTGTGAGATATCTACAAATGTTCTTTGACTAAATTTCAGGTGTTAAATAAAAAAACACAAGTGAGATGCATTATTGGAACACTGCTTTGGGTAAGAGAGTTATCTTGGTTGCAGGAAAAGAAATAGTAAGGGAAACAATTTAAAATAAACATACATAGAAAGGCTGAAAGAAGAATGATTGTGACAGAAAAGAGGAGAAAATGTAAAGAGAAGCCATTCTCAGTTAAGAAGACAAAGAAGAAAAATTCAAAGTAAGAAAATTAGTCAGCAGGATCAATATTTAGTATCCACTACAAAAGACAGGCAGAAAAGGAAACAAAGCTTCTTTTACTCTGGGAATGATGAATAAATAAATACAGAAATAATTGCACAACAAATTGAACTGACAGAATCCAATTAATTCTTCATTAATCTATTGTACCTATTTTCTAAACATCCTGTGCTTGGACTATTATTTTTAAATAGAAAGAGATATTTGAAGTATTGTTCAGTGCCTAGGTTAAGTACAATTAACTTTCAATAGGTTTCAAGACTTAATTTCTGCAAACCTTAATTTGCTAAACTGGGACAATTGAGATTTGATTCAAATTAAATTCACTGGGCTGACAACTAGACAATTATTTTGTTTTCATCAGTATACTTCTGGAAATTGACTGAAAGTTCTGATACATTTTACCAAACACATTTGTAAAATGAACTAAATAATAAAGTTCTGTGCATATTTATAATTAAAGCAAATAGTTACACTTTAACATAAATGTCTTAGACTCTATAGAATTCTAAATAGAAAAAAATATCTAAGTAAAATGTGAAACTTTTGTAGAAATACCACTATTTGTTGTATTTAGGTTTGACTCCTATGCCATACAAAGTATTTTTACAATCAATATTCTGAATTTAATCTATGTCAATAAAAGGACCCCTCATTTCAAACCTCAGCTACAAATATTCTCCTTTATTGGAATGTAAATACATTATACCAAGTCATGTCATTTAACTATAATTTGTTAAACATAAACGAACTATAACAGTCCACTAAACTACATTAAGAGATAGAAAATATCCGAAAGTGCTATAGGGACACTGTTTTTGGTCACCCCACCCCCCATAGCCCAGATTTGGCGCTGAGTGACTACTACTAAGAAATTTCAGATTTGGTGTATAATAAAAGTTCTGTATCTGTGAGTGTCTGTCATTGATAATCAAACGGGAGTTTATTTCTGAATTGCCTTTGTACATGCTGGTCTCCAGAAAGCAGATTTCCTTCATATACAACATTTGGTTCCTGAGTAATTAGATAGTATTTACCTCTAAATTATGTTATATGGAATGAAGAGAAGAGAAAAAAAATTAGATAGGAAAGACTGAGGCTTACTTTTGCAAGAATCTAATTATACAAAACAATTAGTTTACAGGTCCTTTGTTTTTATAAACTTAAATAAAACTGAAACATTATCTCAGTATTTGCTTATAAATATATAACTAAATAGAAAATAAGTAGAAATTTGTAGCTGACTTTCTTATGAAAGCAGGATCATATTGTACATATATTTACATCATTTCATTTTTTTATATGTTCTTCAAATGTCTAGTGACACAGGAATACCAACTCTATTTTATTCTTCATTGTATTTTAGGAAAAGCAATGTAATAAAATTATAACAACAAATCTTGTAACTTCCAAAATTATGTTATCTGATTTGATTAAATGATAACCTGTGCTTCAAATAAATAAATAAAATTAAAATAAATGTAAAGCAAAGACATTCTCAGGCAAAGTGAAATGAAGGACATAGAAAGTCACTAAACAACTTTACACTTGATTAAAAGGGACAATATGAATAATATTACTAATGTAACCTCTTCTGAGAATTGGAAATCATTACAGACTACAGATCCAAACATGCTGATCATAGTTAAAATGCAGTCCTGTGTTTATTTAATCTTTCTAATTTACCATGAGAAAACTAACACAATGCTGTCAACTAATTTGCTTTACAAAGTAAAATGAGCTGACAGGGAAATGCTCCATCAAAACTAGCTCTTTTCCTCTACCCTTTACACATCACAGTGTCCTTTGAGACTTGCTGGACATTGGCCAACTCATAGGAAATGATCAGTGGATTCTCTGTTCTCCTCCTATCTGTCATTATGCAATTATCCTCCTGTTTCATTTTTCTCTACTGAAGGAACAGTAGAGAAATTTGGTCCAACTATGTGTGAGAACAAAATGTTTAAAACTGCAAAACGTACAATCTGCAAAAAGCTCTGCTTAGTAAAAAAAAAAGCACTTTAAACTCAGACCAAGTATTTCAAAGATAGAGCTCCATGTTTGTTTCCAAAATATGAATATAACATAATCATTTATCAAACCTACTAAAGTAAATGTTTCAAGAAAATTCATCTCATTTCTAACTGAAACAATACCAGACATGTGAAATGATGTACGTTTTCCCACTCCTTTTCACTTTTTCTTTTTTTGTTGTTTCACCTTCTAACCCATTTTAAAGGTATAAACCTACAGAAATGTATTTTGTTGTTAATATTTGTTTTCTAAAATGCATGGGGTTTTCATCTGGCAAAAACATAAGCAACAAGTATGGTTGGTGTGGTGGGCAGAAGACAGACATGGATCTATCCATAAATAGGTTGACAAGGATTTTTCATTTCCAATAGTTTAAAAGCAGCAGCAATTATCCCAAATTAGATTTTTGAGTTCATAAAAGATTCATTATAAAACGTCTAGGCTCAGGATTAATACCTTTTAATTTTGGTTCTTCAATCTTGGTGAGACATTTAAGGAATCCACAAGTTATCAAAATGCAAAACAGTACATGTTACTTAATAAAAAATGAAGTCATATTTCTCTTTGCAAAATGGCCAGATAAACATTATCACTGGATTCAATACCCTGACTTGTTAAAATGTTTAGAGCTGCCACTATGTATGAAGTTCTTTGTAAAACTGACTCCAATTTTACAAAACAGTTGCCTGTTTGCAAATCCTAAAGAGTAGTTGAAAGTAAAAAAAAAGTGAGCAAATGGAATTACAGCTATTATTTACTTTTGTAATTGAAATACCCAATTCAGTTTGGATACTATTAGAAAACATTCTGAGACTGTCCTAAAATCTGTTCTAAAGCTGGCTGGAATGCAAACAAACATTTTAACATCTCTCTTCTCACATTTTGGAGATATAAATTCCAATGTTTAGAATCAATGTGTTTCTACAGTACCTAATACAGATCCCGTGTGGAAACCAGGAGAGATATCAACATAGACAATCATATGAACAAGATTAGAAATTATTTCAGCTGCCCTGCTAGGTAAATCAAAACAAAATTATGTAAATGAGGAAGAATGTGCCTCTATTACGGTAAATATTATCTCACAATGATGATTTAAAATCTCTTTCTCAACAGAATTTTGACATTGAACCATAATTGTAGCTATGTTGGACTGTTTTCCTCATTGCCAACATAGCTATTATTTTGATGCATAAAAATTATTTTAAAAATCTGCTTTCTATTTTCATGCTATTAAATATTAATTGCATTTCAATAATAGATGTACTATTTATAATATACTTTTGTAGAGTTATTTTTGCAAGAATTAAAAGTATTTTATTGTAGTTCTTGCTTAAGATTGGTTTTTAACATAGCCCATAAGACTTCCAGTAATCGTAAAATGTCGTGCTGCCCTCTTCCCCATAGTCATACTTTTAGGTGCTTAACAAGCATCTCACAGTTATGTCTGGTTGCAACATGATTTGCAATGTTTTTTGCTGGTTTCCAACAAAAACATGCATTTGGGAGAATAGATTCAGACATGACTATGTAATTTGCTTAAAAACTGTTTGGGTCTGGTTATTGTGGGGTCTTATATTCCAGATAGTTATGATGAAAATTCCATTGTCAATTGCAGTCATAAGTCAAGGATTATCTGTATGTGCAGGTTTGAACCAGAAGCAAAAGTTCTTATAAACAGTCATACAAAGTAAATTTGCAAAAGTATATATCTTCATATGCAATCATAATCCTCATATGTGAAAAAAAATATCAGAAATGCCCACTGTCTCTCAGTTGAAAACAATAAAAGCTTAAAATATTATATATAAACCATCATCAAAAAAATCTTTTTAAAATACAAAATAAATCCATGTGAAAAAACCAGCAACTATTAGTGAATATGCCATCTTTGTCTGGTCTGTACTTTGCAACCATTTTCTCACAATAATTATTCTGTTCAGAGAGTAGAGAAAAGATACAGATTACCTGTACGATAGGCACAGATATTAAGAACAAAGAGATCTCTTGAAATCCAATTCACTGAATTTGACAATTTGTGAATTAACAGCCAAGGAATTAAAACTGACCTTGAAAAATTTTCTTTTAAAAATAATTGAATGGATTTATACAACTTATATTTCTACAAAAACAAAACAAAACAAAACAAAACAATAACAACAAAACAAAAACAAATGACAGCAATGAACACTGTGAGGACAAAGTCTAAGGTGAAAATCCTGAGAGTGGAAATTAAAGTATAGGAAAATGCTTTACTTTCTGCTTATGAAATCTGAATGTGTATGCTTGTACACATAATTTCTTCATATAATAAAGAAGATATTTAGATTATCACCTAGAGAACTAATTCATTTATACTGCATATTAAATATAGTTAATATTTTAGGTATATATTGATGAACTTTAAGCAGTAAAAATTTAGTTCTGCTCAAATAAGAAAACTATATATGCACCAAAAAAAATTAAGGTGCACTGGTAAATAAGAATTATTCATGCTTACGTAACAATGAGGACATTCTGAATCACAGCGGTCTATCAGTCTAGATTAGCTCCTCATGTCTGTAGACACTGCCAACAACCCAGATGGCTCTGTCCATGTTCACTGTGATGTGTGACCCAAAAATATACCATAGTCAGAAGTAATGACTCTTGTTCTTTTATTCTTATTCTGAGATGAAAAACAAGGATATCTCATAATAAGACAATTCTGACAGATGCCTGAGTTTGTAAGCTTTGCTCATCAGCCAAAGATCCTAAGTAGGCCCAATAGAACACCAGTAGGATGCCCATTCCTGGTCTTCCATAATTCTGAAGTATTTTAGCAGTGATTGTGAATTCTTCCACTGTATTGATCAATATTCCTGCAACTTCTTAAACTATTAGCAGCTTGTTTTAACAATAGGCTTAAATTGCGAATCAGAATTCACATGTTATTTATTACCCAGAAGAAGCCAAATTACAATTTGGGCAAACACACTTTTGAAAAAAATATTTTTAATGAAAATGTTCAAGTGAAAAAAATCAAATGCAACCAACATGTAAATTAAAATTAGTCTCTCCAATTTCCTCTAGACAATAAACAAATATTTTTTTCTCAGTGTAAGTAGATATTGATAATAATCTTATATATTCTAACCTGCATAATCACACTGAATAAAATGTATTGTATTTCAAATAATATATCGAATAGAACTAATCATCATATGGGGTTTTTTTAAAAAAAAGAAAATCAAAATGAATATAAATTGGAAAAAAAAGAAAATAACTAACAGAATTTTAAAAACATTTAATTACAGGTAACAATATTTCAGAATGCACTTTCTTTAATTCTATACAATTCCTGCATTTAGTATAATTAAAGGTAAAGGTAAAGGTTCCCCCGCACATGTGTGCTAGTCATTTCCAACTCTAGGGGCTGGTGCTCATCTCCATTTCAAAGCTGAAGAGCCAGCGCTTGTCCGAGGACATCTCTGTGGTCATGGGGCCGGCATGACTAGACGCCAAAGGCGCACAGAACGCTGTTACCTTCCCACCGTAGTGGTCCCTATTTTTCTACTTGCATTTTTACATGCTTTCGAACTGCTAGGTTGGCAGAAACTGCCGACCATCTGATCAACAAGCTCAGCGTCTTAACCCACTTACAAAATTCTTGGCAGGTCACAGAGAAGTTACTATTCGGTGGACAACAATATAATAAGAATTATCCTAGAAGAGAAGAAATATCAACAACCTAAGGTATGCAGATGATACCACTCTAATGGCAGAAAGTGAAGAGAAACTAAAGAGCCTCTTGATGTGGGTGAAGAAGAAGAGTGCAAAACTTGGCTTGAAACTCAACATTAAGAAAACCAAGATCATGGCATCTGGCCCTCTCAATTCCTGGCAAATAGATGGGGAAGAAATGGAGGTAGTGACAGATTTTATTTTCCTGGGCTCCAAGATCACTGCAGATGGGGACTGTAGCCAAGAAATTAAAAGACGCTTGCTCCTGGGAAGGAAAGCTATGGAAAATTTAGACAGCACACTAAAAAGCAGAGACATCACCCTGCCAACAAAAGTGCGTATAGTCAAGGCTATGGTCTTCCCAGTTGCAATGTATGGCTGTGAAAGTTGGACTATAAGAAAGGCTGAGCGCCAAAGAATTGAGGCCTTTGAACTATGGTGCTGGAGAAGACTCCTGCGAGTCCCTTGGACTGCAAGGCGATCAAACCAGTCGGTCCTAGAGGAGATCAACCCTGACTGCTCTTTAGAAGGCCAGATCCTGAAGCTAAAACTCAAATACTTTGGCCACCTAATGAGAAGGAAGGACTCACTGGAGAAGAGCCTCATGCTGGGAAAGATTGAGGGCAATAGAAGAAAGGGACGACAGAGAATGAGGTGGCTGGATGGAGTCACTGAAGCAGTAGGCGTGAGCTTAAATGGACTCCAGAAGATGGTAGAGGACAGGAAGGCCTGGAGGAACATTGTCCATGGGGTCGCGATGGGTTGGACACAACTTCACAACTAACAACAACAACAAGATACAATGCTGGAAAATAAGCAGGGTAAAGTCATGTCTTCAGTTAATGACCATAATTGGGATTAGCAAACCTGTGGATAAATGAAGCAGTCATTAAGTGAGACTTTACGTGACTGTGACAGATTTATAGCCTCACTTCCATGGTCATTAAATGAGTCACCATATGTCATTAAATAAGTCATCACATGAATCCAACTTGCAATATTACTGCTGGATTCTCCATTTACCATCTGTGAGAAGCTGGCTGTGAAGCATGCAAATGATGACCACATGACCATGAGATACTGCAATATAATAAATGCCTACTAATTGTGAAATGCCTGAACCTTAATCATGTGACTGCAGGAACATTGCAGTAGCCATAAGCAGCGGGGGGATTCAACTAGTTCACACCACTTCGGCAGAACTGGTAGCTAATTTTTGTTGCCCAGGCTCAGAATGGACTTCTGGAAGCAGCATCCACACAGAACCGATTGTTCACATATTTGAATGCCACCACTGGCCATAAGTGTGTGGACCAGTTGGAAAGTTACATTTTCAGTTGCATCATAACTTTGAACAGTCACTAAATTGGACAATCATTAGGTAACTGTAGACATTGACATTTCTTTTAAGAAACTGAGGCCAAAATATATCATCACTATCTTCAATGTTAACATATTTTAAAATATATAAATAAGTTGGATACTTTATTATTATAAACCCTCCTGTAAAAGTTTTTCATATAAAACAATGTATCTATATATTTAATCTTACCACACTTAAAAAATAGAAAAATACAGACACAAAGGGACCTTTGAATAAACAGGCATAGTTGTAAAACACTGCCTCTATGCCACCTTCACACTATTAGGTATAAAATGCAGATTTTATCATATCTAGTAAAAAGTTTTAATCTTTTTATTCTCTCTCTTAATAATGTTCGTCAATATTACTTCTAACCATTCTGATGTAGAAATTGAACGAAATAAAAATTCCCACCACAAATACTAAATTCCTTGCAGTAGTTGAAGTCTTTGTCCTGAGAATGCCGATCCCTACTCATGTTCCTTCCCTCTTCATACTCCAGCCTTGAAATTTCCAGTTGAAATCTGGCAAAGTCGAATAATTAACTCAGATCTAATAATTTATCCTGCAGTCTGTCTATTCAGCTGTTGATAGAACTCTAATCAGCAGATGTTTACCTAGATTACCTTATTCAGCAACAGTGGTAGATCAAAAGCAAACTGCTGCTAAATCTGATCTATGTGTCTATCAGATAACAAGTCCAGGCAGTAGCATCTCCTTAAATACTAGACTTTTGTGTGGTTATGGGGCATTATTAACTATGGTAGCTTTATATAGTAGTCCTTGTATAGTGGTTTCTTTCTAGTGTTACTGTCTTCTGGGAATACAGAACAAATAATTGCTTATCTACCTCTTTCATTATTATGCTAATGTCACCTTATGAATCTCTGTTATTCAGAGCCAGCTAAAGGCTTTGGTAGGTGGGGGATGTGTGGGATTTCAGACTTGCAATTATCTCTTCATTCAGCTGGATTGTAAAAAAATCTAGCCTCCCTAGCTGAGAATGCACTGTGGACACATTTTCCACCATATCCAGAATAGGAGCAGCTCCAAGGAGGCCAATTTATCTTTGAAACAAAAGTCTTTAAGTAGTACCTTAGTCTGCTCTTTGATCTTCCTTTCTACTCTTTTCCTTTTATGTTGCAGTTTTCAGATTGTAAAGGACAGAAGTGGTCTTATTAATTTTTATAAGATGGTCTATGATTCATTAGGGATGAGTACAAATCATACGTACCTTAGATATCCATCAAATTATTTTACAAGTCTCATGCTTTTTTAAAAAATCTACATCATCATTTTAATAGGCATTGTTTAATAGGTATTGTTTAGTTTTAGTAATATTTTTAATAATCCTTTGCATCTTGTAATCTTGTAATGTAAGAGCATATAGTCATACTTACTTCTCATACTTATTAAGATATAATTTTGCCAAAAATCATTCATATGCAATAATATCAGCATTTTTTTAACTGATGGCAGACTATGAAAACTAGCATTTAAGAAAACTTTCATCCCTTGCTTATTTTAATACATTGGATTTGGAAAGGAAAACATCGAGTGTTACCAATAATCCATTTGCAGAATTAGGGTAATCTTAGAGTAAACACGATATGGTAGAACCGAAAATGACATATCTCACACCATAATTATTTTGTAATGACTTGAAAGGCAAAACAATTTATTTTTACATTAATTCTGAATTTAATGTTTTGTTTCTAGGCCATTAATCTAAGCTTTGAACAGATGTTTTTCATTCACTGCGATCTAAAATCCACATAAAATCATGTATATTCATAGTGACAGGAAAAAATGAACATCCTACTTAAGTTATTTTTCCAACTGTGGGAATGTTCATATATAAATAACATTCCCAGAGAGGATCATGGAAGAAATTGTATTTACATGAACATACTAGGGCCTGCTGAAATGGGTGAACAATTATAATAATAAATAGGGTCTGATTCCAGGAGGAATAAATGTTTCACACATTAAAATGACCAAAATAACAATCTTTATTGAATAACAACAAACCTTGGAAGAATGCCATTCTTCTGAACAAGTTGTTACAGTTATACCATAACAATTTTTGTAATCTCATTTTAACAATAGTTTCAGATTGGAAAAATAACAACTTTTGCCAAAGGCAATTATTATTATTATTTATTAAACTTATATACTGCCCTTCTCCCGTAGGACCCAGGGCGGTTCACAAGGCAATTAAAACAATATTACAATACAAAAATTAATAACAATTAAAATAGACTAAATTTTCCTTAATTAAAATCTAAAACCCCTATAACTCTGATTAAAAACCCAATTACAATAAGTTAAAAAATTAAAAAAATCCTCAGTCCTGGCCGGAAAGCTCAAAGAACCAGGTCTTCAGGTCCCGGCGGAACGAATGAAAATCAGGGGCAGTCCTAAGCTCTACGGGTAACTGGTTCCAGAGGGCAGGCGTGGCCACAGAGAAGGCCCTCCCTCTGGGTGTTGCCCGCTGGCAATCTTTTGCCGCCGGCACCCTGAGAAGGCCCTCCCTGTGGGAGTACACAAGACGAAGGGAACTTGATGCCGGCAGCAGGTGTTCCCTCAGCTATCCCGGACCGAAGCCATTTAGGGCTTTATAGGTCATCACCAGCACCTGTGGTTTAAGATGGTTCCTGACAAACTAGAAATAATTCTAGGAAATATGGAGATAATATAAATTGAAAAAATGTAACTGAGAAAGCTAAAACATACTAGCTAGTCTCCTAGCTTTTATTTTGCACTAAGAATATTCGTACAAATTCCCTCAAATGCAAAGTTATATAAAAAGAATTATGAAAAATTATGGGGAAAAATTCAAAAAGAATTGGAAAGCTGGAAAAATTACAATTGTCTCTATTGGGAAGAATTGCAGCAGTGAAAATGAATGTTTTGCCTAAATTTTTATTCTTATTTCAAATGATACCTATTCTTAAAAAGGACTCAAATTTGGAGGAATGGCAAAAGGGTATCAATAAATTTGTATGGGCAGGGAAAAGGCCACGAGTTAAATTTAAGATTATGCAGGACACGCGTGAAAGAGGTGGTCTCAAAATGCCCAACTTTAAATTATACTATGAAGCTGCTGCTTTGTCAGCGATAAGTGATTGGATTAATTTAACACAAGGGAGATTATTAAATCTTGAAGGCCATGACTTGTTATTTGGCTGGCATGCATATTTATTGTATGATAAGAAGGTAGATAATGTGTTTAAGGTGCATATTTTTAGACATGCTTTGTTGAGAGTTTGGAAAAAGTATAGACCTAAGTTAAATTACAAGATACCTTTATGGGCAATACCGAAACACGCAATAGAAAATATAAATGTTGGGTTCAAACATGATGTGACTACATACAAGGAAATCCTAAGTTTGGAGAGGAACGTATGGTGTTTGAAGCCGTATAATTTTCTACGAGAAGAGAAGATTGTTCAAACCTGGTTTCAATATGGTCAATTACGGGCCAGGTGGAAAGAAGATCAGAAAATTGGTTTTTCAATGACTGATGAAAATCTGGTAAAGCAAATTAGAAATCAGGGTCCAGCACATATCAAACGGATATATCTTGCATTGATAGAAATTGACTCAGAAACAGAACTTGTTAAAGATTGTATGATAAAGTGGGCTCAGAATATTCAAGAAGTTATCACAATGGATACTTGGGAAAAGATCTGGGTGAGGAACGTAAAATTTACGCAAGCCCAAAATTTAAGAGAGAACTTTTATAAAATGTTTTATAGGTGGCATTTAGATCCTAAAAAGCTTGCAAGTATGTATCCGAACTATCAACCTAAATGTTGGAGGTGTGGTGGCGAAGACGCAACGTACTTTCAGATATGGTGGACCTGTAAAAAGGTTAAAGCTTTTTGGATTAAAATCTGGTGGAATATGCAGAAGATATTTAAGCAAAGGATAAAGTTTTGTCCGCAATTGTTTTTATTGGGCATAATTACGGATACTACTGTTGTGGACACTAAGTTGATGTTGAACTTAATTACGGCAGCAAGACTTTTAGTAGGTCAATATTGGAAGTAGGAGGAACTGCCAACTATAGAAGAATGGACTTTAAAAGTTTCTGACCTGGTGGAAATGGCAAAGATATCGGCTTATTTGAAAGACCATTCACAACAACATTATATTATGGAGTGGAAAAAGTGGATTGATTACATCCAGAACAAATATGGGACCAAAAAGTTTCATTTAGCATTTGTATAAGTTTTGATGTGATATTAGTATTGCTTGTAGTCATTTTATATGAGCTAGAGTGCGATAGACTTAATAGCTTATTGTTGTTAGCATATGGTTGTTTATGATTGTTTTTACTTTTATACCTTGTATTTAGCTCTGAGAAGTCGGGGATGGGGGAGGGGGGAAGGGGAGGGTGGAGGGTTAGGGAGGGCTAGGAAGGGTTGGGTGGGGGGTGGGGGGGAGGGATTGTTAAAGATAAAATGTATTGAAAAACTTTTCAATAAAAAAAAGAATATTCGTACAAATTGACAAGATTGTGTAACCAAGCATATATTTTTGAAGGTCTCGCAATTGTAAACTATATAAAAACTTAATTTTTCATTTTTTGCAACAACAAACAATAGTTATCTATTGGAATAATTCAGCGGGCTTATCTTTATTATTATGGGGTGTTGCATAGTCAATTTCCTTATCTTTATTATCCTTCAAGGTAATGAAAGTTTTGTGACTTTTGACCATTTATTAAGAGTCCACTCAGGACATATAATCATAGGGTAAATTTAAACAATAGGTTGTTTGCACATCCAGATCCATCTCTAGAAGAATATTTGACCTAAGAAGTGAAATTAAATACTCCTTTAGGTTTCTGGTTTTTTTTATTTAGTTTATCTAACTAGATCATTTGTGCTTGATGGTTTTTAAAAGCATTATAATGATACATTTAGTCCAGGCTTGCCAATTTAAAAATGTTTTAAGATATCAGAAGCATAACTGAGGACAGGAGTCTAACTATATGATCATGCAAATACTGTGACTTTTATCCTATGACTTGCAAAGACAGCATTTGACTGATAATATCATCATGTACAAATCATTTTTTTGTCATCATGGTTTGTGATGAATGCTAAGCTACTTTTACATTTATTTTTCAAAAGTTTACTTGATTTTTCCATTAAAATGTTCAGGGTGGCTTAAAGTCTAGTAACAAAATAGCCTCAATACCTAATGGGGTAATGGTAAGGGGGGATGGAGAGGACAAAATTAATAAATATTTCAGGTTAAAGTAGGATTTTTACAGATTTATAATTTCCCATTGGAGATCAGGAAAGAGAGAACAGAGAGTTCAAATAATACCTTTATGGTGATATGTATTAAGAAATATTTTGGTATTCTAAAAATAAAATACCTTTAAATAAACCTTTTATTTTACTTATAGTTACGTAGAGCATGAAATGCATATGTATGATACATTTATGCTAACCTGATTCTGAAAAGGGAGTTTTCTGTAAATCCCTAAATTTTTGGGAGTCAGGATGAGAAGAAAAATAATTTACTATTTATGGCTCCAAGATATATTAAGATCTATTTCTCTTGGTAGTGAGTTCCAGAAATTAAATTAAATTAAAATAGAGACAGAAATGCTGTTCCTTTATCATTAACAAGGTAGCCTATATACTGTTAGGATGTAAAAGAAAGTCCCTGAAGAAATACTTAATGAGGCAAACAGTTTTATTTGAAATAAACATTTTAACTTTTTCAGTTTCAAAGATACCTCATGCTTTAAAAGTTGTATAGAACCATTTTATCTGATCTGAAAATGAATTGAAGTCAGTGGAGATTTTATAAGCTCCTAATATCCAGTTTCTGTCAACAGCCTAGAAAAATCTTTTGGAGCAGGTGAATTTTCAGACACCTGTCAAGGACAGTACCATGCAAAGAACTTGGCAGCAGTACAATTATGATGTAACTGTACCACCTGGCCACCTTGAGTTTTATATGCTATCCTAACAAAAAAGGTAAAAGCTCATGTATAAAATGAAATTGAATAAAGGCCAGGTCTTTTGGCCACGGATGCTGCCTGAATGTTCATAACTCAGATTCAGAATTAAGTCCCAGAGCAAAACTGCATTATGCTGTAACTTTGTGTTAATATGGTAATATCTAATCCAAGAAAATAGAAATATAGAAATAGTTGGACACTCAGTGCCAATAATTAATGTCAGCATGAGTCACTATCTTTTGAAACTATTTAAGATGACGTAACCAAACCAACAAGCTACACATTAAAATACAAAGTGATTTGTGAATATTAAATGAATAAACTGATGAATTTGTACTTTATTTTTTGCTCTAAGATATTTTATATTGACATCATTTCTTAAAAATACTGTAAAAGTCTAATGTTCTAAATTCTACATGGCTTCAACACCATCATTTAAAGATAATTATAGAAACTTTTTTCAGGAAGAGTTTTCTAAAGAAGGTTTTTAAAACAAAGATTACAAAAGGCACAGAAGAAATAAGATAATCTTTTTCCTTACAATAAATTATAAATTAAATCATAATGTTTTATATTTCTGCAACAGAATGCATATTATATTTGCATATATATGGGTATATCACGCACCATTCCTTTCAAGCAACCCAAGGATTAATTTAATGTATTTTTCACAGTAGAAAAATAAATAGTTTAAGGAACATAAGCAAGTGCCCCAGTTCTTATTTAATGACAAACTTTAATAAGTATTTTTTTAATGTTAGCAGATATTATGACCAGTTCTTAGATCATGAATTGCAGCACTATTTATTTTTAATCCACTTTAAAACAATTAATTATCAATGACATTTTAACAGAAATCCAAATACAGTCAATAACACTACCTTGCATACTAATAGATCATAAAAATAAGAAACCCATAAATTTAAACTTATGAATAGAATATATATGATTTCTCCCTAAATTATAGTCAGTATCAATGTAGAATTATTCTACAAAAATTATCATTTTGAGATCCTCTAATTAAACTGATGACTTTAAAAGATTTTCCAAATTGTTGAATTCTTTTAGCCTTAAAATGAGCATCAGACCTAAAAGGTATATGCTATTTCAATTAAACTTAAATGTCTATGGCAAACTGCTTCCAAAATGTTGCCAAGAACACTGCATGGAAATCTCTGCACTGTTGCTAAAAATTCAGACTATCTGAAAGGCACAGACACACAGAGAGTATTTTAAGGAATAAGTCATATTACTACTTTAAAACTTAATTCAGTGAGAAAGTGTTTACTGATGCCAATGTATTCAGCATAACTGTCTGTTCCATCATAAATAAAATATAAACACTGGAGTGTAGAAATCTCATAGATACCAGTGTTTTTTTAAGACTGTAGGATATTACAGAAAAATCATAAGATAAAAAAATGAAAATGATATTGCTGCAACTGCATAGTGTCAAATTTCAGCATTTTATTTATTTAAAAATTTATATTGCTGCCTACTCGCACATGGCGACTCAAGGCGGCTTACAGAAAATGAAAACACAATATAAAAGAAACAAAAATAATAAAAATAATAAACTCCACCCACCATCCCAGCGACAACACATTTATACCAGCCATTTAATGCAGAGTTATAATTATTTTTGAAAAACATAATTCTAAAGCCCTATGCTTGCATCAACTTGCTGTCACTATTTGAGAGTGTAAGTGTGCAGATCTAGTAAGTTTATTTGCAATTTCCACAAACCTGCAGGCATAATACCAACTGCGAGTTGGCTAGAGAAGAAAAGAGGGAAAGCAAAGGAACACATTATTTTTAGGATAAGAAGCATTTCAGCTCATGTCATACCATACAAACTAAAATGCTTTGCACAGGTAATAGCTGAAACAAGCAGAGATGTATATGGATAGATACTGTTCTTACCCAATAGATAACAAACGAAAAGGTCAAAAATATTGTATTGCAAGCCCATACATAATTCAGTGCTTTCAGATAGCCGAATAAACTGATGCTGAAAACATCATGGGAGCTATAGTGTTTATTCATTTCTGCTTCATGTTTAGTTTATCTAAAACAAAAGAAACTTATGACCTTACCACTGGTCTACCTCAGAGAAAAAAAGTAGGTGCCAGAAAATCAGGAAGATCCAGAGCCAAAGGGATCATACTACTAAACTTACAAAGGTTCATCTATTGCCGATTAAATGAAAAGGGACTCAAAGCTTAATGCAGAGGGAAACAAATCTTTTTTTAAGAATTTGAAAGTCTCAGATAACTGCCCTGCCATTGTTTTACATTTTTTCATGCCTCTATACTTCCTCGTTCTGCCTGAGACCAGATGTGCCAAAATACTTTAATAAAGAGTGTTGTCATACTCAGCAAGAAGCAGGAAACATAGGTAATCTTGTAAGCAGAAATAAAATCCCCAAATTTAAAACATCTGCATATATTTTCATTAGACCCAACATCTATAACATAGCCACTTTGCCTATTAATCCATCTATCTAACATCTATCTATCTATGACCTATCATGAATAAAACTGATGATTTCACTAGCATAGCATGCCTGCAATTTCAATATTTGTTGCGGCATGCTGTTTTCCAAAACTATGTTAAAGAGTAGGTGCAAAAACGTACCACATATTTCCCCTGTTTTCAACACAAGATAGATAGCATACACAAATTATTTACTCTAATCTATTTATGTTCAAAATTATGGAATAGGGATAATCAGTTTTGGGGGGAGGGAAAAGGGAGGGTTGAAATACAACACAAGACCCCTCTGATCAAATAAAAAGTCTCTGTAATCCAGTATTCTGCATCATAGAGCCAATACATGTTTTTCAATGGTACTTAAACAGAACATAAAGCTGTAGCTCCATTCTAATGTTCTTCCTGACCATCGTACAGGGGTCTTCAAACTTGGCCCTTTTATGACTCGTGGATTTCAATTTCCAGAATTCCTCAGCGAGGCATGCTGGCTGAGGAATTCTGGGAATTGAAATCCACAAGTTATAAAAGGGCCAAGTTTGAAGACCCCTGCCATAGTGGCTCTGAATTTATTGGCTGTAGCTACAATAACTAGTAAGCACTAATACCTCTACCTTTCATGAATCTGTTGAACGCATCCTAAAGTCAGCTAAGTAGTGACTATCACCATAATTACAAGTAGCGAAATCTATAGGTTATATTGCTTATCTGAAATTGCTCAAAATATTACTCCTTATAATATATCCTAATTAAAGGAAATATCATGACACACAGCAATAGTTCAGACATGTTCAATTGGAATCCTAATACTTGATGCTATACCAGAAACTGCTTTTTGTAAGATCCCTGTTTCAAAATCAATTTTATCGGTCGAGTGAGGAACTACTACTCAAAACAATAAAACTTAGAAGTCATATTTGATACACAGTGGAGCTGACCAAATCCCTGAAATGTTGACATTTAACAATTAAATTAAGACATTTATGGTCAGTTATAACGGTATGCAATTATTAAAAACATATGGATGAATATTCCATTTTGATTAGGAAAAACTATAAGCTAATGGGCTCAGGATCAAGATAGAATACTCTTTCAGCTAAATTTGGGCTAAATTATATATTGTATAATCAGAACACAAACAGAATTTCACATATGAACTTGGTCAAGTTATCTTGCATTGAAACATGTTTATGTTTGTGTGTGTGCAAAATGAAATTGCCATATTGGCAACACTTGAAAATAGTGCTTATTTTAAATATTTAAGATACAAAGTAATATTTTTTATGTTAACTTGCTAATCTATCATTGAATAGTTTCTTTCATAAATAAAATTGGAATATAGGACAGATGTTTGAGAAACCAACATTTAATGGTTGTTTGTACACACTAATTTCAAGTAATATCAGCTCATCTATTAAATAAGGTACATTTTGTTAGATTTGGGGAAAAAGAAACATCAGGGAATATTTAAAGGGCAATTGTTGCCAATTAACTTTGATCAACAAAAGTTGTATGCGAATCTTCAGGATTCTTTTGCCTGCCCAGAATAATGTATATTTATACTTTCTAACAAAATAATACTGTGTTGATTAATGCTTATTGGCAATGCTCCCAAAGCTTGTTTAGTGGTTCAGTTTTAAATAAACAGCTGCCTTTATTATGACAGAAGCAAAATTTGACTGTCTTTACCTGTGTTTGAAATTTTAATGAAAATATCCAAAAGTCTGTTTTTCCATTGTTAAATGAAAGAAACACAAATTGGAAACTACTATTCACAACCAAGGAAGTTCTTTTAGAGGGGAAAAAGTATTAAGACCAAAGATTTTAAGCATTTGATATGGTTCTAGAAAGTTTGACATTACAACTAACTGCTAGAATTTCCTACCGCTCATCCAAAAGTCTACTTATGTTTATTATTTACATTAAACATTGTGAGCTGAAACATTTATCATCACAACTACAAAAGTATGAACTGATTACTCAAGTTTCATTGTGCTATTACTGTGCTATTGATAAAAAATATGTTCTTGTTTTGTTGTTTTCCTAATCTTAGCAACCCAGACTTGCAATTGTGAGATGGATGGCAATATAAAACAATGTAATAAATAAAATAAATTTTACAACAAATACATCATCCTCAAGATACATGACAAAAAAATAATAGCATAGTATAGAATTGGGGAAGACAGAAACCCAGTTTCTTACAGGCATTTAACATATGCAGTACTACTGAATTCACGTAATTTCAACACAGTTTCTCACTCTGATTTGTATTAGAGCAAATGACCTAGGCAAATTAATTTAAGTAATTACTAGGAAGATAGCATGCTTTCTTAATAACTACCATATGGTTACATTTTAATATTTAAAACTTAAGTCAAAATATTAATATCTTAGTAACACTAAATAAAATTATGATGACCATTAAAATTTCCAACAAGTTTTGCAGATATTCTAAGCATTAAGACCAGAAGTAATATGATAAATTTATAGTTTTGAACGAATATATATATACAGACAACAGTAGATAAAGCTTGTTTTTTTAAGTGGATAATACAATTGATTTGAGTGGTTTGGGTAGACATAATGAGAAAGAGGAACCACAGGAACAAACTGTCTAGATATTGTAGGGAAGGAATTATTTGTGGAGAAATACCAATACGAAGGAACAGAAGAATTGTATCTATCTCAACCTATGCCAGGAATCCAATAGACAGCTACTTGAAACCAATGACAAACAGTGGGTAGCATATTAGTTAGCTACACCTAGAAGCAGACAGCTGATTACCATGAAATTAGTATAAATAAACTGATAAAGAAGGACTCCAGAGCACTAATTTTTTGCCAATGTAAGTCCTCTCTTAAGTCCTTTCATAGAAAGTAGTGATCACTCGGCCATTATTTAGTCTTTCAAAAATTCTGTGTGCCATTCAAATAATAATTACTTACTTCTAAATCATTAAAGAACAGATGCGTATCTGCCAAGTTGAAAATCATCTCCTCCATCCTTAGTCCCAGTGAAACAGAAGTAGGGGGGTCCTCATAAAAGAAAAGAAAGAAAAAGAAAAAAAATTAGACTTATCAAAGAAAAGAAGATAAATTGTTATGGTTTAAATGCCTTGAGAGAAGAGGAGTACTTTTATGGCCCCCAAACAGTGTTCTAATTACATATTATGTGACAAAAATAACAAAAAGGTAATAATAAAACAATTATATGTACTATGACAACAAGGAAAGGCAACAAGTCATTAGAGCTAAAATCCTATCCTATCCTATCCTATCCTATCCTATCCTATCCTATCCTATCCTATCCTATCCTATCCCTATTTATTCTATGCCATCCCATTCAACTGCACCCTACCCTACCCTAGCCCAACCCACTCATTATTTTATAGTTTTTGAAGTAAATATTTACATTTTTTCTTAACAATGGTATCTGGATAGGAGCTGTGGTGGTGCAGTGGTTAGAATGCAGTATCAGAGGCCAACTCTGCCCATAGCCAGGTGTTCAACCCATCCTTCCAAGGTCAGTATGAGGACACAGATTGTTGAGGGCGATATACTGACATTGTAAATTGCTCAGAGTGCTCTAAAGACTATGAAACGGTATATAAGTTTAAGTCCTATTGCTATATAATAGTTCAGGATTATAGTATTGTTCTGGAATCTTTTTAAAAATGACAAAAATATGTACTCTGATATATATTTCATTTATTATATTAGTGGTCAGTAGCACCACCTTACAAACCTTTAAAATTTTAATCCTAAACTAACTTTAATATTTTAACTTTAATTTTATATACTCTTTTAAATGCTGATATTTTACTATACACAGCCCAGAGTTTAAGGAATATGGTGATTTAGAAATGTGAAATATAACATTAAATACATGCAAACAATAGACTTTAAAATAGGTCTACCATATACTTCCTTGAAAAATTGGCCTTAAAAATAAAAGAATCTTTACAGCTTTAAAAAGGAGCCAATAGTATACAGTTTCCTTGTGGACACCCTACTAACAGATGCTTCCATGTGCAAGCCTTGAAGAAAACTGAAACTCTGGTTATGCAGAGCACCAGCTTATGTAAAAGTCTACATGATCTCAGATTACTGCTCAATGGATGAATACTACCATCTTTTGAGGCATGCCCTGACATCCTGTTAGAATATGAAAATCAGTGAAGTCACTGTAAAGCACTGATTTTTTTTTCTTTTTTTATCAAAGATGTTTTGACTGAGTAGGCCAACAAAAAACTCATCTGGAAGTTCTAAAGTTGGAAACTGATTTTGTAGACATTGTTATATCAGAAGCATATTTTATGTAATATGCCTTAAGATACAGTGTTTCATGGCCTCTTGTTTGGAACTATGCAGATGGCACAGGTTTTTTAATCCTCTATATCAGGGGTGTCAAACTCAATTTCATTGAGAACCGCATCAGCATTGCAGTTGCCCTCAGGGGGCCAGGTGGGTGTGGCCTGGGTGGGCATGGCCTACTGGGTGGGTGTGGCTAGAGTGCGTATGGACTACTGGGTGGGCATGGCCAGCTCTACATCGTTTGCATCAAGGGTGCCTATGGGGGCCTAGGCAGGAGTGGGACAGATCTGAGGGTCTCTGGCAGAAGGAGGGTCTCTGGGCCAGGGCCAAGGCAGTGGGGGCTGTTCCCTCACTGTTTCCAGGATGGCTTCATGGGCCGCATGAAACCACTTCACGGGCCGGATCTGGCCCCCGGGCCTTGTGTTTGACATGTCTGCTCTATATACAACTTCCTGCAGTTGTCTAGAGTCGCTTCTACACGAGATGGGTGGCACATCAACCGACCAACCAACCCAATAAATATTTTTGGTCTTATTATCCCTTTCTTCCCTAATATATATACATAAGGAATGTTCACATATGGAAGAAACAATTTAATTCTTACTGGAAAAAGAATTGCATATATAATATTTTATTACATCTGAAGATAAAGTTGGAATAAAAACCAAAAACAAAAGCTGAAAGGAGTTACAGTTTTATTTTCTTGGATTAAATCCCAGTGAATTCAGTGAGAAGATATTACACTAAAATAAATATTATGATCAGCCCACCCAAGGTTTTTTTCCCTACTCCAATTTAAATGTATTACTGCCCAATCCATATTAGGATTATTACATAAAGAGATATGGACTAATATTTCATTATAGTCTCCCCTTTTCTTAAAGAAAAAAATCCTTAACCACAGAGCATTCTTGACTTCTAACTAAAATACATTGGGGTGCCCTGTATTTAATTTAAACCTTCCACTTGACCACCAGGCTCAAGGTTGACTCAGCCTTCCATCCTTCCGAGGTAGGTAAAATGAGGACCCAGATTGTTGGGGGCAATTAAGCTGACTTTGTAATAATGCCGCTTGGGGTGTGTGTGAAAGCCCTAATAAGCAGGCATATACATAGAATGAAGGCTACTGCTAAGCTTGTAAGCCGCCCTGAGTCTTCGGAGAAGGGCGGGACATAAATGGAATTAAAATAAAATAAATAAATAAATCCGAAAATGGAAATGAAGAGAAGGAGGAGGAAAAAGAAGAGGAATAAGAAAGAAACAGACAGCAAATGCCATCTCTGCAAAGAAGCTGAAGAATGGACCACTTATTTAGCTGCTACAAGAAGACCGCACAGACTGATTAAAAACAATGGCATGACAAATCCCAAAGGTGCTTTTTCACAAGGCAACTGACAAGTGGGCAGCAGGACTGTGATTCAAAAACCAAGCCATTATGGCCTATTATAAATCCGAACCAACAATATGAAGCTACTTAAGCGAATGTTTGAATTTTAGAATTTATCCAAACTCAAATATTGCTGAACAACTATTAGCAAATAAAAGGAGATTCATTATCAGAAATAAAATATTCAGGAATGCAGAACTGGAAGAAGTTTAGAAAAATTGTGACAATGGAAGACCCAAAAACAATATAGGTAGTCCATACTCAACAACTATTTATTTAGTGACTATTGGAAGTAACAATGGCACTGAAAAAAATAATGTATCACCAGTCCTTGCACTGATGACTGTGACAACATCATGGTGATTGTGATTTGGATGCTTGGTAACTGTCATGCATTTATGATTGTTGCAGCATCTATGGTCATGTGATTGCCATTTGTGATCTTTCCAGATGACTTCCAACAAGCAAAGTCAATGGGGAAGCCAGTAGAAAAGGTTGCAAGTAGTGGTCATGTAATGTTGAATCTAACAACCATGTAATGACTGTGTCAAAAAAGATCATAAAATTGAGGGTGGTTATGTGCTATCTTATTTAATAACAATACCACTTGAATTTTCTAGTCCCTATTGTGATCATAAGTCAAGGACTACCTACAGTAGTCTACTAGCTACAGTAGTAGAAAAAACTGAGATAACAATTGGAAATATAGAGGGAATAGCTGATATAAACAATAAAAATGATAACTTAGAAAATGATTTTCCAATTTTTGGCTTGCCTGGGCCACATCAAGTGAAGAGGAATTGTCTTGGGATGCATTTTAATATTTAATATAATTAAGGTATATAAAGAACAAATTTTATTTGTTTATATTTTTTATGATCTTATGGGGTCACATTATACTTGTCCAAGGCTGTATGTGCCCCATGGGCCACAAGTTGTAGAACAAGTAATAACAAAAGAACTAGTACAGATCAGCACAGAAACAACCTATGAACTGACTTTTTGACAAGAAGAAAAAAAAGAAAAAAATTACGGCATATGCACAATCACTAGTAGGAAGACAAACTGCTAGCACAAGAAAGTGATGACCCCCAAAATGAAAGATGAGTATAAGATGCTTGCAAGGGTCAAAATAACATCTATCAAACAGACCAATCAGCTTGCCCATAGTATAGCAGTGGTAGTTACAAAAATTGAGTAGCAAAATGAGAAAAATCAAAAATATTCATATTTAATCCCAAAGTGGAGATAAGATTGGAGGCCAAAATAAAGAAATTAAGATCAGATGCAAGTAATTTAAAGAATATGAAAGAGCAAAAAGTGATGAATGTAAAGATAACAGTGGGCAACATACAAGATTATTTGGAATAAAATAACACTTTTACAGTAGAAAGAAAGGAAAATAAAAGGAAAAGCAGACATACAAAAGGATCTGCGAAACAATACTGTACCTTAAAATAAATATATTTTGGATTATTAATCATTGTCTTTCAATATTATGTTCACATTTTAGAGATTTTTAGACTGTATAAACTGATACATAGCGTAAAAATTGCAGATTTGGAATATATCTGAATATAATGATATACAAGAGTAGAATTGTAAAGAAATGAATAGAACGCTTCTAAAAAATGTGACTGAAAAAGTCTGGAGATAATCTAAATTATACCTAAGTGAGGTAAAGTAAGCTAGTTAAATGCTAGCTATTCAAGTAGCTAGCGTCTTGCAAGTAACTGTTTTACATAACGGGATCATTAAAAACAGGTAATTATTATTGTAAGAATCAATCATATTATTTTGCTTAATATTTAAACTTAGCAAACCATAACAAGTAAAATGGAAAAATAATCTATATAAAGTCCTATTTGTAAGTTTTCAAAAGATAACTAATTCAGCTATTGTGAATTAAAACAAATGCTAGATACGTAACTGTTTACACTAACTGAGAAAAGAAATCTTACATTCATAACTTCTGGTTCCAGTGGTGAACAAAGTTTGTAGTCCTGAATTCTTGCTTAAATCTAAGCAATTGTCTACACAAACTCCATTAATTTAATTACCTCCATTTCTCCCACATTCAAAGCGACAGAACCCTATTATTATGATTAATATTGGTTTTCTACTAGATTCTCATATTCACTGAACTAGAACAAAAATTTATCTTCAGTATATTTTGAGCTGATTGTGTTTTAACCCTATACAAGTCTTTGGAGATAAAATATCTTTGTTCACTTAGACCCTGACAGAGAATCTAAATATTAAATAGCACAACATTTTTTTAAGGGTTGTATTCTTGAACACAAAAATAATAATGGCTAGAGCTGGCTAGTAGACTGATATAAAATAATGTAACATTAGAATCTTAATCTTTGTTATTTTAATTCATTTCTGAATAATTATTGCAAAATTAAATGTTTGAAAAGTGCAATGAACCATTTAAAAAGTACTATTTATAAATATGAATGGCATTATTTATTATGATTTATTACTACACACAGGGCTTTTTTTCCTCATAGAACACTTAGAATGGCATGCCGGCACCTTTTTTTTTTGCAAAAAAAAAAAATATCTCCCTCTATTGGCTTTAGGAGTAGGCAATCCTGGCTCTTTTTTATGACTCATGCACATCAACTCCTAGAAATCCTGAGCCAGCCATGCTGAGGGGAAAGAGAGAGGTTTCCAAGCTGAGACATGCTGGCTCAGGAATTCTGGGAGTTGAAGTCCTTGAGTCATAAAAAGCCAAGGTTGCCTACCCTGCACTAGAGGAGGACATTAAAATTATTTACAAGGTTACTTCTTTAGGAACTAAAGTTTTAGAATCTAAAACAGCTAATTCAAAAAAGCCAGCAGGAAAGAACCTCACATTTTTCATCTGCTTTCTGTCACTTTTTAATTTTTGTACCCGGTTTTTTATTATGTATTGCCCTGTTCACCACCCTGAGTCCTTCGGGAGAAGGGCGGTATACAAATTAAATTATTAAATTAAATTAAATTAAATTAATTTTGGAAGGTAAAATTAGATAACAAAATAATCTATTTCCTATGTTAACATCTCTGCAATGAAATCAATAAAAGTAACAGGAAAGAAATGAGACACATTTTTCTCAATGTAATATGTCTAATTTAGCTGATGCTAGAAAAAATAGTATCTTTTGTACACTCTTGAAAACCATTTTGAATCTATAACCATCTATTACAACTAAACCACTTTAAATTAACTAAACCACTTTAAATTAAGAATGAAATATTCTTAATTTGGACTTTATTTTTACTGTTTGGACTGTTGTGTGTTTTGAAAAATAGATTATTTAGAATCTAGTTATGTTGCACTTCAGTCTTTAAATAATTAACCTAGTATATACATAACAATATATGATGCTCTGAGCCACAGGGGCGGGGGTGCAAAGGACGGGCGGTGATGCCTAGCGAGACACCGGCATCGCTTCCACTGGCAGCACCTCTGAGTTCTGGCACCTTTTTTTTTTTTTTTTAGAAAAAAAGCACTGACTACACACATTAGTATGTCATCTTAAAATCCTTGCTCCTTTTGTTTTCTGGTGAAGTGGGAGTTGAAAAACAGGAAAGTTCACTTTTTGTTCCTGCCTCAGCTTATTTTCCAGTTAGCTGGAAAGTCCGAATTGAATACTTCTGTGGGCTTTCCCCTTCTTTTTATGTAACATGTTATGACATATATCTCCTACAATCAAAGGAACAAAAAAACCTTCATATTAACACTACAAACTTCAAATGATGAGGTGTTGAACCAAAAGTACCGCTACATAAACAAATTATCAGAATTTTAGCTAAGTCTGTTCCATAGTCTTCTTTTAATGCTCTTCTGCACAGTGATTTCCTACCTCTTTCAGGATCTGAATCAAATTAGTTTCCATTTAATCTAAACTGGCAATCAGTTTTCTCTTTGAAGAATTAAAAATAAGTGTTTGATAATGAGACTAGGAAAGCATCAATACAAACCCTGGCATTCATTTACATTTTACTTTTCCTACTTTCCAATTCTTGTTCCATTTTTTGCATGGGAAATTTGGGCATCAAAAAATCAGTTCCCAGGTAGGAGGACCTGTCCACCTCACAATGCATCTCAGCTAGTCACTGGTGAACTAATAAATAATAAACAAATAGCCACAGATGCACAGAAGGCATCACTGCATATATTTAAAGAACATCTCCCACTAGTTCTATACTTTCTTTTCAGCAAAATATCTACACAGCTGTTAGTTATTGTTGCAAGTGATTTATATTCAAGGTAGTGCTCACAGAAAACTGTTTTTCAACAGCATTCAAATTATATACTTTATTCTTGAAAAAATATAATAATTCTCTCCTCTAGGGATTTTACTGCTATCACGATTAGTATGAAAAAAAATTATTGAATGAGTCTTATAAACAACTTTTTGTTTATGTCCACATCAATAATTATATCCAAAGTTATGCAAGTAGCTTTCTGATAATGTAGACTCGCTACTTCAAAACCTTTTCTTTGTGTAACTCCCGCCAAGCTTTATTCAAGGCTATTGCTGAAAAATCTGAAACCACACACTTTTCTTTTAGGACTGATGGATAAATAACTGGGAAAAAGTGTTATTTAGATTATAGTAATATGTAAGTAATGGTCTAACCACAGAGTAAGAGCTTAATTTACACTTATCCTTATAATCTTTGTAAAACAAAATTGGAAATATCATACACACACACACTCACACACACACACACACACACACACTTTTGGCTTTGTTCTTTTTTATTTCATTTTTCTTTATTCCCTTCATTCTAGCTATTAGTTATTAGTTTTTATCTACCTTCTTAAATTGTTAATGTTATATAAAATGTGTATATCATGTTAACTTTTAGTGTGCAATAAGTACATTTAAAATAATAAACTACTATATAGATTTTTACTGTAGTAAAAAGAGGATAGCAACTATATCTATTACACAGTTAATTTTTAACTGTATCACCTACTTCAGGCTATACATATCTGTGCCATTTTTAAACAGAGACGCAATCCTAAATTGAATCGTTTGTTATTTGTCTGAATTTCATTTCTACATGTAGCCCTCAGATCCTATCATTCAGTCAGCAACCATTCAAGCCTACAACAGTGTTCAAAAATTAGCTTCATGGCCCAATTATAACCTTTGCTATATGCCTCAGTAGTGATTGCTATTACAGGTAGTCCTTGAATTACAACTGGTCATTTAATGGTGTGGTCATGATGGCCTCGGAATGGGTACCTTATGCTGTGTAGAGTACTTCCAGATGCTGTAAAATATTGCACTACCCTGCCTCTTGCAGTCACAAGACACATTTTGGGTACTTGGAAATTTGTTCACAATGGTTACCAAGTGTCTTGATCATCACAGCATTGAACAATCACACCATTTGCACTTTTTGCAACCATTTTCTGACAATCAGAGTCAATGGAGAAGCCAGCAGTAAAATTGCATGTTGTGGTCATATGATCACTTAATGACTGTGTCAGTGACTGATAGAACTGCTAGTCCCAAACGTAGTAGTTAGGTGAAGACTACCTGTAATAGATACAACAACCAGCCTTAAAATTGGCAATAATTATATTGAAGCAGAAGATAGATTTCTGCCTTTTAGGATCAAGTATCAACAGAAAGAAAAATCAGCATTCAAGAAATATGCTACACATTAGCACTTGGTAGTAACAATGAAGGCCTAGGAAAAGATATTCATATGCCCTAATAGGTCTATAAAGGTCAGAATCGTGCAGGCAAATTTTGTCTGTGACACTCTATGGAAGTGAAAGTTGGACAGAAAGAGTAGCTTTACTTTTAAAGTAGGGTGTTGAAAAGGTTTTTTTGAGACCTTTATAGATAGGCAAGAAAATAAACAACTGGGTCAACGAACAAATCAATCTTAAGTTCTTCCCAGAGGTAAAAACCATCCTCAAATTATTCTACTTGGGACAAATTATGCAAAGACCTAGCCCTCTGGAAAAGTCTTTAATGCTGAAAATAATAAAATTATGGAGTGGAAGGGACCTTGGAATCTTCTAGTCCAACCCTCTACCCAAGCAGGAGTTCTTATTCTATCCTCCTTAGCTAGCTTCCACCCATTGCTTCTTGTCCTGCTCTCAAGTGCTTTGGAAAATAAGCTCTTCTTTCTGACAGCCACTCAAGTAGACAATTTAGCCATTTACTGTATCATGTCACTCCTAATCCTTCTCTTCATTAGGCTAGACATATCTATTTCTGTTAACTAGACACACCTAAGAAGAGGAAAGTGGTAGTGGTGGTGGTGGAAGAGGAGGAGGAAGAGGAGGACCAGCAGAAGAGTGAGTAGATTCAGTTGCAATGGCAGTAAATGCGCCATTAGAAAATGGTAGAGATTATCATGGAAAAATCTAGCTATGTGGTCACTAAAAGTTAATAACCTGATGACATATAATCCATCCATCCATCAATAAATTATTTTATCATATCATAACCTCTGTACTATGTATAGCCCATTTATTTAATAGCAAGATTTAATTTATTTTTCATTATAGTGGTATATTACTACAGTTTGTAATACTAATCTAAAAAAATAACAGATAATCCAGACAGGCATATATAGAAAGTTCTTTATGTAGTTCCCATAAAATATTTTATTTATGTCCAGTATTAAAAAGCTGGAACTGAACATTTTTTTTATCCATACCATGTTGGATTTACTTCATTTTAAAATTCTAATAACAAATTGCATTTAATAATTTTGTACCTTTTTTCCTTCATCCAGTGGAAAAATAGAGATTTTATCTATTTAGAGATATGCTATTATTTAGAGTGGCAAGTTTATTAAGTATATAAATAAGTTTACTTTTACAATTATTTGGTAAAAGTTTTCTGAATTCACTATCAGCTCCTGGTGACTACATGGAAACATTTGTATTGATTTCTTTACAAAATATGGATATTTCTAGGATGTGATTTCTTTTCAGATTTCCAGAAGGTCTCCAGAACTGACCATTTACTTCCAATGTTTCATAAGCACTGAAAACCCAATGACAATTATTGTTTTTATTTCACTTTTAGCTTCAATACTTCATCCTATTAAACTAAGCTTTTAGTTTTTTCTATAGATTGCTTCTGAATGTTGTCTTTTATACTTACTCTTCCATATCTGTTAGCATATGATCCTGTGAGAAGTGAATGGAAAACGATGATTGTCTCATCCAAATCCCAAATGAATACTCTCTGTAAAAATAAAATCAAAATATTTATACTTGTCATGTTGGTAACTATAGTAGACTTACCTAAAGGAATTGTTCTGAAAGGTGTACTTATTATAAGCTTATCTATTTTTTATTCAATTTCAGACCAATGTCCATGCTATGTCAACAATAATGACATAATGCAAAATTTATCAAGATTTAAAATGGATGGTTGCTTATTAAAACAATCATATCTTTTTCATGTTTATGCAAAGTTTTAAAAAATAATTCAGGTACTGGGATATACTAAGCTCGTGTTCCTCTGCTTTTCAAAATATATCTTCAAAATCATTTCAGAAGTAAACATATCTTTAGTCCATATATATAACTGTCATGAAGTTAGTTCAAGCTAGATCCAAATATTTATAGCAGTAAGGGTAGATTCAATTAATTGTTGAATGTTATAAATTCAAACACAAATTAGACAATAAAAGTTGCTTTTCACCTGCAAACCCACACTCTTAGTTCATTAGTTGATTGTTGTACCCATAAACACAATCAACTTACTAGTACATTAATTGTAATTTAGTTCTTTTTAAAATGTGATATTCAAGGTTTGAACTGAACTACATAACTATATATATATACAGTCATGAAAGAATTACGTAACTGTTTACCTTGAGAAAGAAACAACAGTTCAGCTAGAGATGAATTATTTTGTCGAAGAAAACTTACTTGTAAAAATACAGAAGTGTTGCTAAGTGTTGTTTCAGCTAATTTTACTGTTTTCAACAATTTTCATGAATTCATCTTTGCTTTCCTTACCAACTCTCTCTAACGCTGCTAAAAAGAATAAATCAATATACAAATAAATAGCTGCTTCGCATCCAATACCTCTAGGTCAGAGTCAGGTGGTGGTGAAGGATTGTTATTCCTTCTGCCTCGGCCACGTGATTTACCATCTGAGCTGCGACGCAACCTGTCTGCCTCTGAATCTTTAATGGGTGTTGTAGGAATTGTACTATACTCTGCTGAAAAAGAGAAGAGAAAATTGCTCATATTTTAATTCAATTGTAGCTTTCTGAACTTCATTATTTTAAGTAAGCTGCACAGATTTGGTCAATCTTGTGTATACCGTAGCATTCATTTGTGTTAATATTAGCATACCTGGAAGATCTTTTTCTAATCTTATCCAAAACAATCAATACATAATAGAAGTTCACTTTCTGTCTATTATCAAGGGCATTGCTTAAAAAAATGACTTCCAATTTTTAAGAACCCAAAATATGTTCCAGTTAAGAATATCTAAATTTTGCTGATATCAATTAAATATACTTCTTTATTCGCCATTTTTAAAAAAATTATCACCACAAAAACTTTTATTTTAAGTTGTGCTAGTAATAAATGAGGTGCTAAATTGGTATGGCAATTTTTATAGAGACAAAAAATAAATTTTGGTTATTTGTTGGAGAGATTTGAAGAGATCCTTCCAATTATTTTTTTTCTGAAAAAAAATCACATAATGGTGTTTTTCAGTAGCCAAAAGTACTATCCTTTGTACAAAGGGAATTTGGGACAGAATTTGGTTTCAGTGCTTATCAAAATAAATAGTTAGCACATGTGCGGCTAATTTTACATTCTTACTCATGGCTTAAGCTCATGATCAATTTTAACTATATTATAGGGTTAGTGAAAATAATACGAATTAAGCATTCCCAAAGAGATTTTTCAGGAAGGTCAAGGTTCGTAATACGATAGACTTACAATAATAGTTTCAGTTTACCTTTGTATAATTAATTCAATTTTTTCAAGAATATATATATATCCTTTATATTTAATCAGAATTGTTTTCAAGAAGGCCCATGAGTTCTTTCCTAGAAAGATCCTTCCTCTATCTATTGCACTTATAACCCATAATCAATCTATCATGAAGTAGGAATATTTTCCTTTGGGAAGAGGAGACAAAAGTCTCTCATAGTTTTATGACAATCTTCAGGTGATTACTAGGATGCTTGTTCATTTGGAAGTATTGATATTAGCCAATAAGAGCTACTTGGTAACTTTATAAGAGAAGAATACTAGCTCAGTATCTTAACTCAGCTTAGTGCATACACAGGCACATTCAGCCACCGAAATCAATGAAACAAATTTTCAAACGTTTACTTATCCCGTCTGCTAGTCAGAACAACATTTCTTCAGAGAGGTATAATCTGGGTATGTCAATCTAAGTCCTGACCTTAGTACAAACATAACAAAAACTGGGAATAGAGAAACAAGGTGTTCCAACACATTGCGCTCTCTATGGACAAGTTGTTTTGGGATTGTACCTTAGGTGCATGCTAGTATTGGTACTATCTTTTCTTTAGTACATAGAACAAAAGATTGTTGGAAGGGATCTTGGAGGAATTCTAGTCCAACCCCTTGCCACAGCCATTCTACTTCTATTTGCAGTCTTTGTATTTTGTGATTTTCTCCAGTTCTTTATCTTCTCATCTGTTATCTCCATGAGAACAAATAAAAATAATAATCTTTTGAGTCTAACTTGTTGGAATTAAATTTACTTTAAAGTTATACATATTGTAGTTTGAAATTTTGGTTGTGCATGTAGTTCCCTAAATAGAACAGCCAGAAATACAATTCTACATCTTTTTCCTCTCTGCCCGCCACCAGAAAAACCTGTATGTAATGTTTTGTGGCCAAAGATTGCTTTTCTCAAAATATCTTGTTCTGGAACTATTTTTATGAGCTTATTCAAAACAAATCTCTTTGTTTAAGCATGCTCACATACAGTATAAGCAGCTAAAAAAACTGCACTCTTAGCCCAGCACTTAAAATAGTTTATGTAAGGAAGTCAAACTCTTTAAATACTATTCCTCATCTTGCAATTTTTATTACTGCAAACTTTGACTATTTTACAAGAACTGTAGCAAATCATGCACCTGAAAATTCATTGCTATATAATTTACCTTTAACCCATCTTTTCAGTACTGACAAAACAATAACATAAATTTATATCTTTATGCAGGGACGCGGTGGCTCAGTGGGTTACGACGCTGAGCTTGTCGATCAGAAGGTCGGCAGTTTGGCGGGTCAAATCCCGACTGTCACATAACAGAGTGAGCGCCTGTTACTCGTCCCAGCTTCTGCCAACCTAGCAGTTCGAAAGCACGTAAAAATGCAAGTAGAAAAATAGGGACCACTACGGTGGGAAGGTAACAGCCTTCCATGCGCCTTTGGCGTCTAGTCATGCTGGCCACATGACCATGGAGACGTCCTCGGACAAGCGCTGGCTCTTTGGCTTTGAAACGGAGATGAGCACCGGCCCCTAGAGTTGGAAACAACTAGCACGCATGTGCGGAGGAACCTTTACCTTTTATATCTTTATGCATCCACTATGTTTATTGAGACAATAAAATAGAGCAATTACCTGCTGTAGGATCTGTTACAGCTTGATTTGTGATGCCAGTTGGTGGGTCTTGAAGTTGGTAAGTTGCATTGGAGGAAGGAGTTGTCGGGCTAGTGTTGCTGCTTGCCATATAATGTGGGGGATACGGAGAGCTATTATAATACTGTGCATATTGACCCTGGCCAAAGGTGGGATAAGATGGATATTCCTATCAGAGGCAAGGGAAATGCTGAATTACACTTTCCATCAGCATGCAATTACATTTTATTTACTTCTAATATAAATTCAAATTCTGTATGCATTTTCTGTTACCTTAGCTTTAAATAAATTATTATTCTTACTTTATTTTTAAAGAGCAGATAATTTTAGAAATTGTTTCTACAAAAATTGAACTACTGTAAATTCTGAAAATGAAAGTTATACACTGAATTTTAAAAAGCTTTAAGATTCTGTTACTAAAATAAAAGTAAACTCCAAAGTTCTAGATAATTTCAAATTGTCCTTTTCTGAGTGAAGTACAGGTAGTCCTTGACTTACACCCGTTCATTTAGTAACCTTTCAAAGTTACAATGACCCTGAAAAAAGTGACTTATGACTATTTTTCACACTTACAACAGTTGCAGCATCCCCTTGTGATCAAAATTCAGGCACTTGGCAATTGACTCATATTTATGACAGTTGCAGTGTTGCAGGGTCACATGATTTACTTTTGCAACCTTCTGACCAGCAAAGTTAATGGAGAAACCAGATTCACTTAACAACCATGTTACTAACTTAATACTTGCTTAACACCTGACTTAACAACTGTATCACCTAGCAAAAGAAATTTGGGACTCAATTGAGGTCGTAAGTTGAAGACTACCCATATTTGCTTTATAATCTTTTTAAAAAGGTAGCTCTGGCACCCTTTCATAATGGAAAGTGAGATAAGGAGAGCTATTCCATTAGCACACATTATCAACTTTTTCAGGTATTTCCTCTCCCTTTAAGCAGCTGATCATTATGTAAGAACTACTATTACATTGATAAAGGAGAATATTTATAGCTGAGGGTTGAAATGAGAGATCCTTGGTGCTCTCAGAGCTTAGTTGGGCTCACTGATAATATACCTAGTGTTGGTAATGTAATGTCTAAAAGAAAAAACCAAGCTCAGAAAACACCAAGAACTCTCACTACTACTACTACTAGTTATAGGCATAGAATGACTTATACATTCTCAAATATGTGTCAAACTAAAAGGAAATACATAATAGTAAGTGTCGAAGATAATGAAGGAAAAAGAATAACGATTGCTATAAGACTATCAACATAGCAAGTTTGTACATAAAACCAGTATAAATGAGAACATTTTAAAATATGCCCATGATTTATTTTTGAGTGATAGTACAACTTGTTTAACCTGTATGTGAAGATTGCATCTATTACATGTTATTGGAAGAATATTTTTTACTGCATCCTTATAAAAAGGAAATACAACAAAAATAAATACAAAAACATACATAATATTTAGTTAGTTACAGTAAGTGTGCTTTGGAAGGTGTTGTATTTTGATTGTGAATTCTAGAAGTGACAGTGAGCAAAATCCGGGAAATTCAATTAGGTTTTATGCTGGGCATGAAATGTGTAGATCAGGTATTTACTGTTCAAGTACAACATTCAGAAATGTACAAAGGTCATGCCCAGCCTGGCTAAGTGTAGCGGGAGAGGGAACAAGCCAAAGTGGCGCAGTGCAGGATTTGCCATTAGAGTCCTCAGGACGAGACAAAGGCCCACAAAGGAAGGAAGGAAGGAATGGAGGGAGGGAGGGAGGGACAATGGAAGGGAGGAAAGGAAGAAAGGGTTTCACCTCTCTTCACGCCCCCCCAGACATTGACTTCACTTGTCAAGTTGCAAAAAGTGATTACCTGACCCTGGAACACTGTGACCGTCATAAGTATGAATCAGTTGCCAAGCATCCAAATGTAAATCACATAACCCTGGGGATGTTGCAACAGTCATAAGTGTGAAAAATTGTCATGTCACTTTTTAAAATGCCATTGTAACTTTGAACAGTCACTAAGCAAACTGTTGTAAGTTGAGGACTATGTGTACTTTATCACTTTTTTTTGGTCATCAAGTTTTTGATACATTGCTAGGTGACTGGTGATACTCAAATATTGGGATATCCTAAAAGTGGTATAATCTGTGAAAAGGTTGAAAATCCTTGTACTAGAGTAAATAGGCTTTAATTATGGAATGTTTTGAATAACATATGACCTGAAAGTTGATAGGCAAAAGCAGTGATGAGGTATGTAATAGAAATGAAGGAAGTGTAAGAATAAAATGGTTCAATGTAAAATAAAAAGTAAGTATGATTTATGTATGTTGGTGGTTTATATTTGGATAAATCTATAAGGTACTTGTGGCAACATTAGAGGTGTGGATTAAATATAAAAGTGAATGATTCATACGAAGAAAATACACTGAAGTGGTTTGATCACAGAGAAACTAGATAAAGATCAAATCAAAATGGCAAGCAAGAGTAAGTGGGTCAAGAAGAAAAGCTGTAGTTACTGATATTGATGTGATCTTGAAAAAGACAGGCGAACTTTTAAAGAACAAAAGGCAATTTAGGAAATGGGATAAAGATCACAGTGGAAGCAAATAGGTTTTGTAAGGATATTAATATATGGGAAAATATATCAAATAATGTTGGGTAAATTATATACTGCTCAAAAAAATAAAGGGAACACAAGATAAGACATCCTACTATTAAATACAGTACATTGTGTTGTTTAAGTGTTCCCTTTATTTTTTTGAGCAGTATATTTAGCTATAATTCCTTTTATCCAATGCAGACATGTCAAACTCACGACATCAAGTGACGTCGCACGACGTATCGGGAGAGTTTTGCCACTGCCAGCAATGGGGTGGGTGCGGCTTCCCTGTGGCGCATCTGGCCCACCCGCCGGCAGTTTGACACTCCTGATCTAATGCTTGCCTTTAATTTTTTTGGCTTGTTATATCTTGCTCATTACTATGCTATGCATGAGTAAGAAAAAGATTAGGCGTGTAAACACTTCAAAAATAATCAGAAAACTTCAGACCTCATCCAACCAAACCACTTCCCTGGCATTAATTAAAGCAACCTAATTACTTCTACTGCTCATTAAGTTAAAGCAACTCCTAATGTAATGGTATTTTCTTTATGGTTTGCATGGAAGCCTTAAAGAAGTTGAGTTACTTCATTGAATGGCAGGGAGATGCTATCCTCGTGCTTGCAAGACATCCAAAACACTTGTTTTCACAATCCTACTACACTTTCCATTGCATATTATTTTTGTGCCATATTTTTTAAGATTATAAACAATGGGCAGGAAGTCAATGTTCATTCTTTCAGGAAAGGTACATTGAGACTTCAATGAAAACCAAGAAAAATATTTCAAATAACTTCACCTCTCATATTTACCTGCTGCGAACCATTGAATCCAGTAGAATTTGTAAGTGAATTATTTCCAGCATATATTCCAGATGATGTTGTGAAACTGCTTCCTGAAATAAAACATTGAGGAGAAAGTACATAAATCTTTAGTATAACTACATTCAGTCAGATTAAAACATGCTGAACAGGGATCTACGACACATTTTGAATTTAAAATGCTCTTTTTCAAGATTGAAGAATAATCTCAAGATTAACATAGTGGTTCCAATCTTAATGGAAGTGTTGCAGTGCTGTTTTGACAACTCCATTTTGTGCTCAACATATTAGCCCTATTTGAACTCAAAATACCAGTTGCAAATCAGAAACAGAACTGTTCAAAGCTCAGAATAGTAAGGTGAGGACAATCTGTTCTGACCTCAAGACAAAAAAATAAAGTTTAAATTACTTTGAATTCAAAATATAGTGCATATTCCTAATATTTAGTTCAACATTCTGTTTCCATAGTGGCTAACCAAGGACATTCAAGAACAGGACATAAATGGAAAAGCATCCCTTTCTTGCTTTTCCCACAGCTGGTAGTCAAATGACAGAAGTCTCTCTCTCTCTCTCTCTCTCTCTGTAGTATGTATATGACATGCTTTTGACTTAAAACAGTAATTTAAGAAAAAGAATGTGATTAGTCTGATTGGGTACATATTGGATATAATATGAAAAGATTGTGTCAATCTCACATGTAAAAATAGTTACAAACTATGTTAAAATTAATTTCTGTTGATCCTGGAAGAAACTAGGTATCCAGAGTTTTAAGTTTAAGCAGTTTAACATCACTACGTATACCTTCTTGTTATAGAATGAGAAAGTTAGCTGAAGGCAAACCTATGTCGTGTCTAATAGAGGCACAGAAAATTATAAATTATTTTAGTGTTATTGACTATATAGCCTTGGGCAGCACTTTTCTCTTTCTTGAGAAATTACTGTTTCTCCTGATACACAAAGCATTATTACAAGTACATGGCATTTCAAGTAGAAAGGCCACTGACTAAAAGGGTCTGGATACTGCAATTCACTGTCAACTTTGTTTCCCAAATGGACAGATGGCCCTCTTGTTTTAATGTCTTTATCAACAAAGCTGTACTTTCTTTTAAGCCCAAAAACTAATTTGAACATATGGATAGTTAGAAAGAAAACATGTAGAGGATGGATTTTAAAAAAAGAAAATTTAAATAAAGAAAAAAGCTGTAAGTGATAAAAATATTGTATATACAGAAAAGATGCACTAAATAATTCTTTAACTGTCTTATTCATTTGATAATCTTGTCAGATGGAATTATGAAAAGAAAGAATTTAGTGGAATGATGATCAAGAATTTAGTGGAATGATGATCAAAATTACCAGATGATCCATACATATATAGATCCCCCAATACTGTATTCTTGACACATATTAATAAACCTGACTACAACTAACCAACATATATGCTTATTTAATATATTCATAATATGTGGAATTATATAGCAATGTAAAACATAGCTACATATGAAACTAAGTAAAATGAGTATTTCTAATAGTATTTGTTGCATCTTGATTAAGTTTTTTCTTGGGCTGGTTAATGACTGCAGTAGAGTTTTTTCAGATTAATTTTTTGAGAATATGCTTAATGGAGTCTTTGCAATAATTATATTCTAAAGGACTATCAGCATGAAATAGGTCAAAAAATGAAAAATCATTTTATTTTGACTAGTGTAAGCCCCATTCACTTTATTTTTTCCAAAACACTGAAAAACTCTGGAAGTGGCAAGATAATCTCAGTATTGTTTCTAGGGATTCAGAGATCAGGAGTTAACCTACCATGGAGCAGCTTTGCACTGACTGACTTCAGGGACTATTCCACTTTTTCCCCCTGTAACCTTCAAACATCCCATGCATTCACACATCTCTTTGGTGGCAAGAAGTATGAGTTTCACCCTCATCTGCAAATGATGGATCTCATTATTGGTGCTACTATATTACAGTATATGATACACCTTTATAGAGCAACTGAAATTACTTTTACAATGCATTGTTACAGATGCCCTTATCTTTATCTATTCCTACATAATCACTTTTCTTTAAGCTCAATTGGATTTGCTCTGAGGTTAAAATTTAAAGAATTACATCTTAAGCACTGTATGTATACTTTCTCAAGATTCATCAATTAACAATAATTTTAAAATGCATATTAATTAGTAAATGCATTTCAGTATATTTCACAAAATCATTAATGAATGCATGAAGCAACCCATGTCTCATTTAGGCTTCATTAGTGTGAAAGAGAAAATATTAATATCCAAGCATTGCTACAATATCTACGCAATTATTAAAATAACTGTCAAATACTTCTTGATTAAAATTCCTTTAACTATTAATACTTTTGGAACTGTGCAATGGTCCACCACATATTCATAACCTTAAAAATGCAAAAAAGCCAATGATAACTAGTACTGCATCTAGACTAGCATATTATAAAGAATGGCTTTTTAATGTTATAGCTATTACTGATTGCTATAGAGAATGAGTAAGACTCACAAACTGAAAGAAATAGAAAAAGGATTTCTGAAATCTGCATCCAGGCCACTAGAGTAGAAATTTTTTCATGTTTGCCACATCTTATCAAGGTTTATCATCACATAAAGGTTTATTACTCTTCCATTAGTTACTAAGAGCCTACAAAAATAGTAACTACTGTATTCGAAAATACAAAATCTTTATTGTAACATTAAACATTATACAGCTTTGAAAACCAAAGATATGTTTTAGAAATGAAATATGCTCAGTTGCTGGCACCTGAAAGACGCAGAGACTATCATCATTTATATGCAAAGAGATTTTTGCTCATTGCTTCCATAAAAAAATATCCCAGTAGTTTATATTATTTTGTAAAAGTAAAAAGTTGAGGTTTGAAGTTGATATTTAACTTTACTGCACCAAAGGAAGTCGGAAGTCATTGTCTTTTTTTCTCCCTTACTTCACTTCTCTACTCCCTTCTCCCTTCCATATCTTTTCTGCTATTTACTTTTGTATTTTCATTGCATCGTATATTATAAACTAATAAAACTTTACATTAAAAAATATACCACTAGTTATATGTTTGTTACACACACCTTGGACTATACAAATATCTATGATTAAGGTCCAAAATATATGAAACAAAAATCAGCACTTGTGTTTTAAGGCAAAACTCCCATGGACAGGCAGCATTATAATGTATAATTAATTTCTGTTTGTATTTTTCCCATTTTTAAAGTACTTATGACAACCTATCTGTTTTCATAGTGTCATCCCCATAATGTACGCATAAATAATACGTATATATTTGGAGTTGTTTCTAAAACACCATGCAAGCAGTATTACATGTAGCTTTCAATGTGGTATATATAGTTTCTTTTAACAGTAGTCAAATGCAACAATTATTTAGGCATATAGTGGAATATATGTCTTCCTGTATAATAACATACACATACCTTTTAAGTCTTTAATGAATAAGCAGACAACTTATTATTTTGGTAACATTAACATAAACAATGAGAAACATAATTATCCATGGGGGGGTTGGAGTAAATGGCCTACAAGGTCCCTTCCAACTCTGTTATTCTAAGACATATGACAAAAGTCATATGACAAATCATGATAGAAGCTATAACCATGACTTTTGACATGCCTTTGATGTTTAGGTCTCCAAACTACCCACATTATGCTCTACAGCTAGTCCCCCGACTTATAATTTTTTATTTAACAATGATTCAAATTTAAAACAGCCTCAAAAAAGGGACTTATAACCAATCCTTAAAGTTGTGAATGGGGCATCACGCCCATGTTCCTATGATCGCAGTTTTAGCATTTGGTAACCAGCCCGCCTTTATGACAGTTTTATCATTTTGCGGCTATGTGATCGCAAATTATGACCTTCCCAGTTGGCTTTCAACAAGGAAAGTCAAATGGGGAAGCAGAATTTACTTAATGATGCACTATTCACTTAATTATCATTATCATTTGCTTAACAACCAAGTGATCCGCTTAACAACAATAAAAATGGTTGTAAAAATTGGGTCTGGTCATGTTGTGACTCACTTAATGATATTGCTTATTGATCAAATTTCCAGTTCCATTTGTAGTTCAAACTTGATGGCTACCTGTACATGCTAATATGTTTGACTCTCTCTATTAGTTTCCATGTTAATTATTTTAATTATAAATTCCTATGTCTGGGATCAACTATTAAGATTCACATTTTATGTATTACATAAACTTGGTACAAAATTAATAATAACTATAATAACATAAAAATGATAAAGAACACAAACCACAGGGATTCATCATTAGATTGCACTAAAATATTATGAGTTTCTTTTACACAAAGCTTTAATAAAATGGTTAAAGTCAAAATTTATCAAAATAAACATGAAACTAAACCTGGATTTTCTACCTCAGGGGTCCCCAACACCTGAGCCGTGGTCCATTACTGGGCTGTGGCCTATTTGGAATCAGGCTGCATGAGTAGCTGGCTGGAGCGGCTCAACTCCCACCGCCCCAGACCTGCCGCCACACCACAAAAGTTGGGGGCCACTGGTCTACCTGATAATTTTAAAGGCAAGAATATTAACTTGTCAGTGTTACATTAGAATTTAAATTTTGGGTTTGTTTTGTATTGATGACTGACATAAATTGATCATTTCCTGTTGCAGAGTAACATGATATCATCTAGTAACCATAGGACAAGGATTAACAGATTTATCAGACTAGGATTAATTTCTGGGTGAGGCCTACTGAATTCATTACTTACTTACTATAAATGTCACACTGCAGCAACTTACCAATATTTATGATTGTCTTATTTGTTTCAATTAAGCTTGCTTCCTAAATATATAATTTAAAATTGCAAGCCAATGAATGGATATCAATACCCTAATAACTTTCCAGAAATTATTAACAACCCAGTTTTTCTCCAGGTTTGGGGAAAGGATGGCTGAAAAGCCTCATAGTTTTTATTCTTTTGCAATTATAATAATAACAATAACAATAATAAAGTTGAAAAGGACCTTGGAGGTCATCTAGTCCAACTCCCTGCTCAGGCAGAAAATCCTATACCATTTCAGACAAATGACTGTCCAGTCTCTTCTGAGACTGTGTTCTAATTGCTTTTGAGGATTTTGCCATGTTGTTTTTCTTTTCCTTTTATCTGCGTGGTACCCCAAATCACTAATAATTCGGATGGCCTCTAAATCAAATAACTAAATAAAAATAAAACTAGTGTGTTTGTATATATTTATCCATGGGAGTTTATAGACTTTCCTAATCTTAAAATGATGTGCATGCATGTGAATATGCCCACTTAGAACTGTCAAAGAGAAACACAGTTTACCAAGTGTTTCATTCATGTAAATGTGTCACATACCTCTTTTGAATGACTGACACTGATCTATAATTATAATTCTATAATTCTTTAGCCCTCATATAAATACCTTTCTGTTCTCCTAGCTAGTAATCATTCTGAATAGACATTATAAGACTTGTGATCTGTAAAGCACCAGTGTTGTGTGGGCTGACATGTTTTAAATAATAAAAAGTTATATATCTTTGAAAATGTTTGCTAGTTATTCAAATTGTATTTAGCATTCACAAGGGATAAAAAACTTCATATATTAAGAATAAAAACAGTACGACACATTCATTAGTACCTGCACTTTTACTCTCAGTCATGTTGTTATTTAGCAAACATAGAATAACTATATGATAAAGTCATTGTACCCAACAAGATTAAAGTGGCAATTGTATATCAGAGATTAAATATATAGTTTAACCTTAATACTTGATTATCATGTTCAGCATTCAAATTTACTATTATTTCAGAAAGTATTAATCTTGCTTTCCAGCAAAGGATTCTGTATGTTTTCTAAAAGGTAAGCTAGACCTCATTAATATGTTAAAGTTTCTGTCCTTCATCACAATTGTGTAAGTGTTGAACTTGACTCTCTTTAAAATTATAGATTTATGTTTCTTTCCATTTGTCATTTCAAAAGAGTACTATTTTAAAAAAATACTGGCATAAATATATACAGTTTATTAGAAAAAATGTACACTATTGAAGTTAATAACATTTAATCAATAACATTTTATACTTAAACAAATTCCAAAGCTGTCTTCCAACATTAACTAGATTGTACTGACAAGTTCATTTGAGAGATTATTTTAAATTTTTAGATAATAAGCCCATACTTATGAATACAACTGTCTCAAACTTAGATTTATATTCTTTAATTTTTTTCCACATTATTGTATTTTATTGTGATGGAGAAATAGACTTTAAGAAACATTTTTGAACCTGTTGATATTGCAAAATCACTAAAACTGGTGGCTTGAATGAAAAATGCTTATTTACAAACTGTATTCAGATATTCAGACACAAGAACAATGAACTGGCAATAAGCCCTGTCCGCCTAAGTACAATTTATATATGTACAGATGGTGGAGCAGTCAAAAACACATCTAAAAATGTTTATGTTTTTGATTTCCAGACAGTAAAAAACCTGTACTGTCACTGTTTCTGCTCAGATGGAGGCTAGAATATTTATAATCCACAAGTCCTTTAGAGGTATTTTCATCGTAAATATCTATGTTGTATTCATATAACAGTTTATGCAATGTATGCATAGTCAGGGCTTATGTGGAATGACCTTATTTCTGAATACCAAAATGCAAAATATATAAATGTACAACTGTCATCAACTGGTTCACTGAATGAAGTCCTGAATTTAATGAATCAAAACTATATGTTAAAACCAAATGAATTCTAATCATTTATACCGACCTTGCATCTGGTAACTGTATGGAGCTTGTCCTGGTTGAGGAGTGCTAAAGCTTGCACTGTAGCTCAGAAAGCCTGTCTGACCAGGTGACTGTGTTTGTGTCAATCCACCTTCTGTCTTGATGCCTGCCCACAATGCACCTAAATCAGTTAGTGATAGCAAAGCTATTTGTTCATTTTCAACACTTAGAGGGCATTAATAAATCACATGATGATCCATGTATTAAACCACAATTCATCATCTATTTTGAAGAATTTAACCACTGTAATTTAAATACTTAACCTACAGAAATCTAATATTATCAATTTAGGATTTCTTGATTAACAAATCCTAGATTATATTATGTACAGTGCAATTCTATGAATGTTTACTAAGAAGCAACTTCAATTGAGTTCAGTGGGGCTAGTCTGAAAAATGATCACAGAGTTTCAACATAAAATATTACATTTATGCCCTTTAGATTTGGTGGGTTTAATTGTTGGGTAAATAGAAAATAAGGGCCTTGTGAATACAGATCTTACTCAAAAGTTTCTCTATATATAGAGAAACATAATGGACGACATGAAGTAGCAATAACAAAGCATCGTTTTAGTTTAAAGTATCTGATGAACTTTTTTCTCTCTCATTCCAACTGATATGAAGTCATCTATATATTTTTTCTGGGTGTTTCCTATTAAACACTTTATGATTAGAAACTGATAAACCCCAAGTAGTAGTAAAAAAGAAGAAAGATGAAAGATATGTGGTTCTAAATTGAAGCTCATAATAAGGGATTTATCTTGAATTAAAACTGATTTTCCTAAAACTTAAATATTATAAGAATGATCTATTTTTGCCCTACTAACAGAAATAAATTCAACATTTTGATTTAGTCAATGAACTTTAGTATGATTAACTTATAGATTAATTAAACAATGTTTTTATTTATCAGTTGCTAGGACCAATGTATACACATTTAAGTTTTATGCAGTTAGCATGGCTTCTAACACCAAATTATGACAAAAGAGCCATTTAATAGCCAAGATCGTGGCATCCGGCCCTCTCAATTCCTGGCAAATAGTTGGGGAAGAAATGGAGGTAATGACAGTTTTTATTTTCCTGGGCTCCAAGATCACTGCATACAGGGACTGCAGCCAAGAAATTAAAAGACGCTTGCTCCTGGGGAGGAAAGCCATGGCAAATCTAGACAGCACACTAAAAAGCAGAGACATCACCTTGCTAACAAAAGTGCGTATAGTCAAGGCTATGGACTTCCCAGTTGCAATCTATGGCTGTGAAAGTTGGACCATAAGAAAGGCTGCGTGCCAAAGAATTGAGGTCTTTGAACTGTGGTGCTGGAGAAGACTCCTGTGAGTCCCTTGGACTGCAAGGCATTCAAACTGGTCAGTCCTAGAGGAGATCAACCCTGACTGCTCTTTAGAAGGCCAAATCCTGAAGCTGAAACTCAACTGGCCACCTAATGAGAAAAAAGGACTCACTAGAGAAGAGCCTAATGCTGGGAAAGATTGAAGGCAATAGAAGAAGTGGACAACAGAGAATGAGGTGAGGCGTGAGCTTAAATGGACTCTAGAAGATGGTAGAGGACAGGAAGGCCTGGAGGAACATTGTCCATGGGGTCATGATGGGTCAGACACGGCTTCGAAACTAACAAGAACAAATTGTCTTTTTCAGCACGGAATGGACTTAAGAATACATGTCCATTGTGGCTGTGCCAGGATTCAACAATAATTGGGATTATATGCTTCAAAACCATCTCTACTGTTCATTAAAGCAACACATACTTTCTTAACTTTACAGTCTTTTCTTCAGATTTTTCAGGAACAGATTAAAATAAACCAAATAGGGTTTAAATACTTACTAAAAATAAAATTCATATCCTATCCCAAAAATGTTTACCTTATTAAATTAAAAAAATATTTGCAAATATAGAGGTGCGCTCTAGAGAAACTTTTTTCTCCAGCATAACAATATACTTTTTAAAAAAAAATCCTATTTAGCAGAGTCAGTCTAAAGATGTCTTAAGTTGTCTTTAGTTAGATTATCAAACAACTAGTCATAATATTTGACTATTCTTTTCCAATTTTAGGGACTGCAAGAAAAATCTGTACTGGAAAGTAGTTACGCATTCTTGAGACTTCTTGGAAATGCTTCATGAACTTTTGTGTATTGCAGCCTTGTACATGACTTTCACTTGGTGGTTGGTTTCCATACCACAAGTCATTGTATTATATTTCAAAAACAATCTATTTGGAGTAAATAAATATAATGGCTTGACATACAGAGGAAGCTCATCAAGTGGATCATGCCAATTTTGTTTCAAGCTATATATGAGCTATTTTTGTGTTATGAATAGGCCTGAAAGCTAAGACCTTCTTCAATGCTAATCATCTTCTCCTTGAGGTTTATTGAAAAAGGAAAGCTGACATTATGGAAATATTACATACAGTACTGGTGTAAATTTTTATTTGATCCTGTTAGTCTATGGTATGGCTTTATTTTAAAAGAGTTTTCTAATATTTTACTCCCTTCTCTATCTTTAGAAGAAAAAAATATAAATGATATTATTAAATTTTGGTAATGATAGTAATGAGAATTATGAGGATCTACACATGCATATTGAACCCTAATATAAATAAAATGAAGGTCCATTAAATATGTGGAAACAAGGATATAAAGAAAAAATACTGTGGAAACATCGAAGATCAGAATACTATAGACTTAAATCATCTCTATTAACTTTCCCCATTTAGCAATACTATATTACATAATGGGGGAATGGAAAGAATCCATTCAAAAATGGACCACACTAAGGTACTCCAAAGTAGGCTGATATGTACGTAATTAAAATTTAAGAGTGGTTACTGTTAATTTTGTGATAATTATAACATTTTAAAGCACTTTTCTGCTCATCCAAGCCTTTTAGCCTCTTGGTTTAAATGTATGTTTTTATATAGGGATATAAGTGCTGATTGCTTTTTTGCTATTTTATATTAATTTAATTAACTTTATGTTTGAATCTAATCTTTTTAAACATTTTTACCTAGACTCATAGTAAAATTTATATATTGCAAAACTGATCAAATGACCAAATAAGAAAATTATCAATAGATTTACACTGATCTTATTTTGTATTAAAATGTATATTAAAATAACCCCACTTTTATTTGTTTGACTATTGTACTGTATATAATTTGTTTTCATCCAAAAGTAATATATCTATAACCATTGGTGATATTTATTATCCAAGTTATTTATGTGACTCAGCAGTCTTTCAATATATTTAGGTCATAGATCAATCCCAATTAATTGAGATAAGTAATGATGCTTAAACAAAGCTGTTAAAGCCTGTGCCACTATTGGTGGTCAGCTACAAAGAAAATTTGCAGTTCAAGATTAACTAGGAAAAATCTGTTTTGCATTTATTACATTTTAAAATCTTAAAATCTTTCTATCGTTTTAAAAAAGAAATCTGAATTTTAGTAAGCTATTTAGAAAAGAGGTAGCAACTTGGTACAGGAATGTATAATAATAATAATAATAATAATAATAATAATAATAATAATAATAATAATAATAATAATAATAATAATAATAATAAAGTTGGAAGGGACCTTGGAGGTCATCTAATTCAATCCCCTGCTCAGGAAGGAAACCCTATACCATTTCAGAAAAATGGCTGTCCAGTCTCTTCTTAAAAACTTCCATTGTTGGAGCATTTACCGCTTCTGGAGGCAGGTTGTTCCACTGGTTAATTGTTCTAACTGTCAGGAAGTTTCTCCTTAGTTCTAGGTTGCTTCTCTCCTTGATTAGTTTCCATCTGTTGCTTCTTGTCCTGCCTTCAAGATGCTTTGGAAAATAGCTTGACTCCCTCTTCTTTGTGGCAGCCCCTGAGATATTGGAACACTGCTATCATGTCCCCCCTCATCCTTCTCTTCATTAAACTAGACATACCCAATTCCAGCAACCATTCCTTATATGTTTTAGCCTCCAGTCCCCTAATCATCTTTGTTGCTCTTCTCTGTACTCTTTCTAGAGTCTCAACATCTTTTTTACATTGTGGTGACCAAAACTGGATGCAGTATTCCAAGTGTGGCCTTACCAAGGCATTGTAAAGTGGTATTAATACTTCATGTGATCTTGATTCTATCCCTCTGTTAATGCAGCCTAACACTTGTTGGCTTTTTTGGCAGCTGCAGCACACTGCTGGCTCGTATTTAAGTGACTGTCCACTAGGACTCCGAGATTCCTCTCACAGTTACTGCTATTGAGCAAGGTACCCTCTATACTATACTTGTACATTTGGTTTTTCTTGCCTAAATGTAGAAACTTACTTTTTTCACCATTGAAATATACATTATACTTTGTAAGTTCTATTATTGCATATTACTGATGTTTTTGCATTGAGTGTGGCTTTTGTTCACCCTTTAGCACAGCCTTGGCTGTAGCAGATTATAAATTCACAACTAACCAAATAGAATTAGGGTTGTATAAACCAGAAAGGTTGTATAAACCTTTCAGAAAATGTTAAAGCAGCTACATCTTTTGATAGGTTTGCACAACTGGGATGTCATATGCTACCTACGTATGTCTATATATGCAAAAAGGTCTGGCATCTACTTCCTAGAAAAAGATGCAGCTGCTTTAACAATTCAGAAATACATGTATTTGCACCTGTTTCTTCCAAATAACTTCTTTTCGAACAATGTACACAGCTTTAGTGATTACTTCAATTTAGCACCATAACTTGATTCAATGTATAGATTTTAAATACTCAAGCCTAACTAAACTATTTTTAAAGTTTTACAGTTATATTTTTAATGTCAAGTTCTTTTTGCACTTTTAAAATAATATTTACAAATTCTGTCAGCTGCTTAAATAACATTCTTGCTTATCCCTCTGTAATAGGGATACCTATTGCCATTTTCCAGTTTCACTCACCATATGATGGGATTCCATAGTGTTGACCAGGCTGTGGGTATGCTGAATAAGTAGAAGCTTGTTGCATTCCGGTGGTAAACTGTGTCTGCCCATATGCTGCCATAGTTTGCGAAGAAGGGGTTGGGAGAATATGTGGGTATGGTCTGCTGTTACATGGAAAATGATAGAAAATAGGAAAAAAATCTTTGCATTAAAATAGCAGAATGATACATTGGTAAAAGTACAATCTAAACATTTTAGTGAAATATGCAAGTATATTAATATAGTTCTATAACTAAAGATTTATTTTGTTATTTTGAAGTTTATTTTTTTGCAATAGGAAACTGATTTTAACTACAATTTAACAGATGGAGTCAATCACAGCAATAAAAAGCTGGGTATAACTTTTCTTTGTCAATTTAAAGTAAAGATATCTTACTTGGAAGGATATAGCTGAGGTGAAGAAAACTGGTGAGTTTGTCTTGGGCTGAAGCCACTGCTGCCAATTGCTATAGGGAAGTGGGGGGAAAAGCACATGGAAGTGTAAGCAAATACACAGAACATATCTAATCTAAATATTATTTTTGTTAGAGAACTTTAGACATTTAATTAAACTAATATCAAGTAGTAATTTATTAAGCTAGCATGACAACTCCTGTATCTTAATTACAAATTACATTTTTTCAATTGCTCCTAAGGGATCATTCATAATTTTTACCTCCTGTCATACCTGGCTCTATTTAATTAATGTTGAAGTTACTTTTTTTCTTTCAATTTCACTCTTAATACTCTACATTTTATACGAGTGATATTTTAATCAGAAGCTAATTATTTTTAAACTAACACTCTGTCTTCCTTTTTCTCTCTCACATGCTAAAAACCTAGAGCTGAAGTTAAACACTTATTCATGTAAATGAATGATATCTTTAAAATCTTCACTTCAACAAATTTATACAACTCAGGATGTTCTTTATATCACTGCAGATTTTTAATCCATTGCTATCTAAACCAAAACTGAGTATTTTTCACCTAAGGGCCATGTTTGTTGTGTTTAACCTTCAGATGGATCATAGAACTCATCAGTCAGGGTTCTCGTTCAAAGCACAATTGACTAGGGTCAAATTACTTTATTTTAGGCACATTATATGAGACTCAGTTCTCTATCAAATCTTTAATGCTGTGAAAGTATAGAAAAGAAGATGGCAATCAGTAGCAGGATAGATGCAATCAATTATCTCAGCAATGAGTGCACCTCTGGAAAACCCGAAGGGCTAGGCTGGAGACACATTATCCTGGTGAAGGTCCATCTATGTATTTACTGACACCAGCTTGAAGGTACATACTCAAATTTTCTTTGAATCATAAATTGACAGCACTGTTTTTTATATGGACAGATTGGCACACAGTGCAGAAATTCTTATAAAGGACTGGACAGCAACAAAATTAATACAATTTTTAAAAAGAGCAATTCAGTTATGAGTGTAGCAACATTTTCAGTTTCCTACATATTCTACCTAGCTTTTGAGATAGCAAGAGAGTGGATGAATTAATTTCCCAAGCAGGATCACTATTCATACATTTGCTAACAAAGAACTAATGAATTAGAATTGGAAGCCTAGCAAACAGCATCTGAGATTTTCCACTTCTATTGCACACTATTTGACAGTAGCCTCCGAGGGTTACAATGGATCTTTTCAATAACATGTAAAGATCTGAACATGTGTCTAGTCTACACATTTTCTATTGAAAGATATGCAGAATATCAAGAAGCTAAACATGGTATCTTGAAAGAAAGTTCAGTGCTGACAGAATCTTAAAATGTAAGAATATTCCGGTTGAAAAGATATAAACAGTATGTTTTCAGAATAAGATGGTTTAGTCCCCCGAAAATATGCAGAAGCAAAGACTACACAAGCTGCTTGGTTGTCACCCATGAAATTAACAAGAAGAAGTCATTCACTGTAATATCTGGAGCTCAACTATTTTATTCTTTATTCTATGAATATCAAAAGGTTCAGGAAAACTATTTCCATATTATGAACTGAATTAGACTGGCAGGTGATTACTTCACAGTTTTTACCATGGGAGATTCAGAGTTAAGCTGCTCCTACTGTACTATGGATAAACAAATGCTTATGAGAAGTTCTTAAGTGAGATAAGCAAATGATACTACCTTACCTCACCAGCCACTGGTGTTAAGAAACATAAAGCTTTTCATACTAGACCTAATCTATATTAAAAATAATGGTCATTAACATATTTATCTTCTATAATTTTATCTAATATCTGTTTAGGGCTGTCCATGTTGGTGAAACTTATTACATGTTCTAGAATGAGATTCCAGAGTTTAGCTATATACTTCATTATGTAAAAACAAATCATGTTATTTGTTCTGAAAATATTATGAGAAAGGGCAATGTCCTACATGTCCTTTCTTGTACTCTCTTTGCCTCTAATTCTATTCTGCAACTTTTCTGGTTCTGTGTTAATCTTTTTCAGTTGCAATGGTTAGTGTATCAGTATGATTTAAAACTATTATGAAACTGGCAGATTTATTTTTTATTCTTTTCCTAATGATCCCCAGTAATAAATCTGTTTTTATAGCAATCACCCCATGGAATATTTACAACCTCCAAGCTCTTTTCCTAGCCAATTAATATAGATCCCAAGAAAGAAATATATATATTTTTACACACACACACACACACACACACACACTCCACAGCCTGGAGTTTGATCCTGACTGGCTCAAGGATGATTTAGACTTCCATCCTTCAAGGTTGGTAAAGTGAGAATCCTGATTGTTGGGGACTGTATGCTAACTCTGTAAACTTCTCAGTGCTGTAACGCACTATGGAGTGGAATATAAGTCTAAGGATTATTGCTACTGCTACATAAACTTCTGCTATGGAAACAACTTGTTAAATAAGTATCAAATCCATTATTTGTTTTATTTATGAGTCAGACATTTAGATATGGTGAAAATATTTTTTTTCTTACCTGATCCTGAGAAATTCTCTAAAGACCTGTCTGTTGTTGTAGTAGCAATTTCACTGCTGCTCATTGGCTCTGTTTTAACTAAAAAAACCACAAATAACATGTGTTCTATATACCCTATTATTTGTGCACAAAACCATGCATACATGCAAAACACGTACATACTGTAAGCACTCAGTGGGATCACATACAAAAATGCAACACATCACAAACCACAACAAGTACATTTATAGAATACAGAATCAAGAAATGCTTAAGTTAAAAGTAAGTAAATAATTCATTAATAATTAGTTAAATGATACATTTTTTTCCAGAGAAATATCAAAAGTGATGAACATGGAAGATAGTCAATATTCTCAAATCTGAACAATATTAATGGATCAATCCAGTTGTATAATTTTATTTTTTCATCCTTTTAATATCTTTGTCATGTTTTTACAATACTGAACATATATTATATTGTAATTAGAAACCAGACTACTTTAATTCTTTACATGCTGCAGCTTCTTCTTATATGCTTCACTTGCTGAATACAAGCAATTTCAGACCTTTGGTCCACTCAATATTATGTACATTGGTCAACAGGTGGTTTTAAGGATTTCAAGCAGGAACCTTCCCTATTCTATGAGGTTATGGAAGAAGTTAAAATTTAGGATCTTCAAGAGGCAAAGCATCTGCTTTATTCCTGGTTTAACACTTGCCCTAATTGTGGTGTAGCTTCTGCAGTCTATTTTATTGTGAGGAGACATTTATTTAATTAAAACTAAAATTCATTAAAAATAGTCGTTCTCATTATCTTACATTAAAACTGTTGCATATATAAAGAAAATATACAAAAAAGCCAATTGGATGGTTAATACAGGATGTGTTATCAATGTGGAATAGAATGAATCAGTATAAAGGTAAGAATATCTAAAGATACCTTTTTAAAAAGAAAAGCTGTAGCTACTTTCTCTGTACATAAGAAGTGTAACTATAGTTACATTTCCCTCTTTTTGAGTTACTAAAGTATATATTGGGCTTTCCCTTAGAATGAAATCTCATATTTCTATTGGCTGGGTCAGAAAGTATTCAATCTTGAGGAATTGTTTTTATAGTTTTATTGACTGTCAAGGACCCAAATGCTTATGGAAACTGACAAACGAAGCCAGTCAGCATAAGAATTTAACTTTTTTCTGAAGAGTTTTCCTGCCTCACATTGTAGAATATGATAACAGTGCTTCAGGCTTCAAGCACCAAATATCATGAAGGCAAATTGAAAAAAAAATCAAACTCAATTAAAGAAATACAATATAAATTTATACATTATTGCTTTTTAAAGATTTTTTAGCATACAGAAGCATTAAGAAACAGAGAAAAATTGTTTTGCTGCACATAACAGTTGCTACAATTAAAAGTGTATGATACAGGAGTAAGAGCTTGGAAGAATTTTCTAAAGTTTGGCAGCAAAGTGACATATTCTCAAAGTAGTCTCAAGAGTGAAAACAGAAAGATATTTTAAGTCATTTCAACATGCATTCTTTACTCTAAAGAAAAATATGCTTTGGAATGCAGCAAATGTGTATAAAAACCACTTTACCACATTTAAAAAAACTCCACTATTTGAGCAAATGGAAACCTTATTCAATCACTGCAGGAATTTTGCCTAGCTTTGACTATATTTTTCCTATATTGCCAATTATTCCTCTTTCCAAATCTAACATGATCTTCCAATATTATATTTCCCTTATCTTAATTTTATCCCTTTTATCCTGATCTTGTTACAACGATTACTACATCACATACTTACCAACATACACAGAAACAAACATTTGATAAAGATCAAACTATGCTTTATGATAATTATATATTCAACAGTTCTCTTAAGCAAAAAGGACCTAAATCAGACCCGGTCAGAGCAAATACACTGCAGACATAATTTCCTCCATAATGAGATACTTTAATAAAAAATAAAATGCTCCCTTCCCCTCCTCCAACTGTCAGGCATAATTTTTGCTTGTTTTTAAAATAAATGTATGGGCCTAATCTAAATCTAGATTCTCATATACAAGAGGTGCATAAAAATGGAAGTCAAATGAAGATTGGGCACATGCTACACAATGATGTAATACATAGTTAAGCACCAAGATAGCAACCAGATGTCTTTAAAGCAGGTGTGTGGGTGAATTCTGTATGTAGCCACCTAAAAAGTTATGCAAGTTATTTTATGAAAAAAGAAAACTGAATCCTAAGCCACGCCTGTTGGATTTATTTCATAATACAGAATTCTGTAAATGTATTAAAATATATAGCATTTGTTTTGAGTTACTCATGCTTACAAAATGTACAGCTACCTCCTTCTGAGTGCTAATATGTAATGTAATGACAACATTGAGGCCCTTCCTTCCCTCCGTCCCTTCCGCAATCTCCCGCGCATATGCCTCTATTCTTTCCTTCTCTCCTCCCAATATTAACAGATTTACTTATAGATGCACAGCAAACAATGAAGAACCTAGCAAGCAAAAATAGCTATTTTAGAGCTGAATGAGTAAAAATTATTTAATATCATGAAGTTCACAAGTGAGTACTGCAAAATAGCACATATAGTGCCACAATGTTTTCCGATGCTATGCTATGCTATGTTTTTGTTTGTTCTCTCTTTTTTATAATTTTATAAAGTTAAAAAGAAATGAAATTCTTACATATAATTGTCAAATCCATACCTCTTTACTAAAAAACATATTTGATTAGTAATTTTCTCTGAACATTCACTTTGAAACAAATGTACTGATTACAAAGTAATCTCTACAAAAAACAACAGAATACTAACAGGAACAGTTTTGAGCCATAAATAGAAAGCTATTGTTGAAATAAAAGGTCTAGAATAAAAATACAATTAATAAAAGAACATTTAAAAATTGATTTGCACCAATTTCAGATTTTACTCTAAACAGATTATAAATTTTAATATAAATTTAAGTTAAAACCCTCAATCCTTTTAAAAACATGACCCTTCTCTTTATAAAATATACAAGATTTTATAGAAAAAAATTGATTTATTTGAATGTCTAAATATTTAACTATGCTATTTGTCATTTATTTATTTTCATAAAAATATTCAATATTTATGATTCTGTCAAACAAACATGGACTTTTATGTTTCAATTGTCTATACAAAAATGACAAGTTCTCATTTAAAATATTTTGACACTTAGTCATACAATAATCTAATTGTCAACGCTGCTAACACTTGAATACACACTGGCAGCCTGTCCCCCTCCCCTTGTTCCTTCCTGGGCAAGGAGGGGGCAAGGAAGGAAGGGACAAAGAAGGAGGGAAGGAAGGAAGGAACAATAGAAGGGAGGGAGGGAAGGAAGGAAGGGACAAAGGGAAGGAAGGTAGGTAGGAAGGAAGGAAAGGAAAATGAGAGGGAGGGAGGGAGAGACAATGGAAGGGAGGGAGGGAAGGAGGAAGGGACAAAGAGGGAGGGAAGGAAGGAAGGAAGGGACAATGGGAGGGAGATGGAGGAAAGGAAGGTGCCCATGCCTGTCCACCCTCCTCCACCAGACCCACGGATCTCCCCACATCCCTGCCCGCACCCCCCATAGGCACCTGCAACTTGAGTGATGAGCTGGCCATGCCTCCCTGACCATTGACTTCGCTTGTCAAAAAGTTGCAAAAGGTGATCACATGACCCTGGGACACTGTGACCGTCATAATTATAAATCAGTTGCCAAGCATCCAAATGTAAATCACATGACCCTGGGGATGCTGCAACAGTGATAAGTGTGAAAAATTGTCTTTTTTTCCAGTGCCCTTGTAACTTTAAACAGTCACTAAGTGAATTTGTTGTAAGTCGAGGACTACCTGTACTTTATCATTTATTTTTTTTGGTCATCAAGTTTTTGGCACCTTGCTGGACAACTGGTGGTACTCGGATATTGCCTTATCCTAAAAGTGATACAATGGGTGAAAAGGTTGAAAAGCCCTGCCTTACCCTATCTCTTTAAATCATTAACTACTAACAATGGGAAGAATGAACAGAAACATCTTTTCAGTACCAACTATTTTACCTACATACAGACAAGAAGACATTAAAAATAGCAGCAGTGAAGTGATTCCCCCAAGGTACTATTACAATTCTCAGAGGACAGCACAATAGGGCTGTCTCTTTTTTTGCTTTTAATTCTTGACTGAGGATATACATATGCATTAAATGCACTGCTTGAATGATAAAAAGCTTTACATCCATATTTTAATCTTCTGATCAGCTCTAAAGTGAAGGTAAATTCTATGGAGGGGCAAATTCTCTCCATAATATTTAATATTTAATTAATTATTTTTTAAAAATCCTACAAGCCACATTTAAAACTAATAAACTCTAAAATTGTATGAAGACAGCAGTAGTATCCAGACAGAAGACAGAACAGTTAACCGAAAGTCCTGGAATAGATACTTCTATGGCCAGTATTGATATTCATAAGGGTTAGTTAGCATCAACTATGTTTGAACAGAAACAGAATTTTATAACCACAGCAGTAAAAACAATTTAATCAAGATTTGGATTACAATTTGAAGGAATAGGAAATTACCCTTTAATTATGATGTGAAATGTATCTGTACATACACACACATGCACAGAAGATTTAAATAGTATTAAAAATATATTCTGGTGGCATAGTATCTGATAAGCAGATTGCATCCCTTGTCTATTAATATGACATGCAAAGGTCATCAAAATAACTAAATTATATTTCTAAATTTAAGATCAATCCAAAACAATGTATTATGGAGTATCCCCAGATGACTCTTCATAAAAAGTATTGAATGTATCCAGACTGAAATATAGATTGTTACGATGTCTGTTTCACTATGTGAATATCACATTTGTTTTATTTTGGTGGCACTAGTAAATTTGTTTCTGTTTCAGAATGAATTATTCATCATTTTAAACTAACAGATAAGAGCAAATATTTCTTTAATCAATTTAATTTGTTAAATATTTAGAATATTGTTATATTTTAAATATATAGAAAACAAAATGTATGAATATTAATAAAAATAAGGATTTTTTATGGAATCAGCTGAAGCTTAGTGAAGCTGAAAAATTAAGTCAGCTTTGAAATCAGAGTCAGGGAGAACTGAAGTTCTTGCTTTTGCCATTAAACAGCTACACGTAGTCTAAAATCATTTAATCCTTCCTAAGATTAACATTTTTATTAGTGTAAAAACAAAAGAATCTTGTATCACAGAATTTATTACTTTTATTAAAGATAAAGTTGGTCTTTCATCACTTTAAAAGTAACATATCTGACATGGAACAACTCAAGTTACTTATCTGCTATATACTTAATGCATTAAAATCCTGCAAATTATAGAATAAAATTTCAATAATTTCAGAGGAGGGGATAAAAATAATGCTCTAGTATCAGGATCTTATCATTTATAGTCTTATAGTTTTGAATTAGGGAGCACATTTAAAGCAGATGGCTTTAAATTCCAGAGAGAAACAGTAAGTAGGCAATACCTATTGTAAGTATGCAATATTTTTTCTTATCAAAACTTATGAATCCTGGCAGAAGACTGTCACTGAATCATATTAGCTATGTAGGTAAATCTATTTATCTATATTCCCTCCCTCCCTCTGTCCCTTCCTCCTTCCATCCCTCTACTGAAAAGTTTTAAGAAATTTTTCCAAATTTTGGTTTACTTTAAGGCATAAGGTATACCTTTAACTATAATATGTTATTATATTTCTGCAGTTAGGGTTTTGAATAGGACCAGAGTCACCTGATTTTAATATTACTTGATTTGTGTAGGGCAAAGACTATGTAATATTTTCACAGAGATGTAGATGATAATTGAATGATACGTCAAAGAGTAATGTTAGCAAAATCTGGACAATGGAATGAAGTAGGACAGCACAAATACATAAAATATATTAAACAGTGCAATGTGGTAGCTAAGGTGTTGGATTAGGAGTACTGAAACATAGGCCATCCTGAGCCATGGAAACTCATTGGGCGATCTGAGGTCATTCAGTCTCATTCTCAACTCAATCTTCTTCATAGGATTATTATAATTAGGATAAAATAAAGGATTATTTCCATGTACAGTATGTAATTCTGAACTCTCAGAGAAAATGCATCACCAACAACAAATAGCAATAGGTTACAAACCAGACAGACCCAAATGGATACTAAGCTTTAACATTTTGACTCAAATACAAAATACTCAATAAAACCTGCATATTGGTTTCATCAGTCAACATTGTTTATGTTAAAATCTATTATTCAAACTATTATAACTAAGTAATATCTGTTTCACACATAACTACAGTTTTACTTATAATCATCTATAAATAATTATTTTCATTTCTTATTTTTCCATTTTCTCTTTTCTTCTCCTCAACAACCTCTCATGCTTGATCCATCCAAAGCTTCGGATATAATAAACTCGTTATTATTTATAATGATATGAAGTTACTGGTTACAGCTTGCTAGTACATCTAGCACTTTGTAAATTATTTTTTATTTCCTGAATTAATTAATAAATAAATAAGGGTAACCAATTTTCAAAAAAGTCACATTCAGCAATTTTGGTTTGGTCTACTATTAGAAAATTGGTATACTTTCCAATTATTGTTTGCATTTTAAGGATATAATTCTGAAAAGTTTTGTTGATGGTTGTATTGCCACAATGTCATTAGTACTGTGCTTCATCTATATATACACAGCTGCAACTTATTTTCTAGGAATTCTTCTATAAAAATATTATAGCAGAGTATAAGTGTCATAAAATAGACTTTTATTTATTCATATTATCAAGGTGATTTAATTATGGATATGAATAATATGACCAAATATGTAATTGCATTTTTAATTTCAGCAGATGGTTCTGCACTAGACAACTGGCAACAAGAGGAGATAATAAACTATATATCCATATATAGAAAAAATAACTTCAAAAGTCTACATTCATCAATAAAACAAATATTAATATTCCCATTTCTAAAATATGCAACAAAGTACAGCCCCATGTACCTTTAGTCAAGAACTCAAAATGCATTTCTTGCTTATAATAAAACTGCTCACCCAGGTTCAAAGTGGACCACAACAGCTTAAGGTTAACATACACTTTAAATAATTATTGCTAATGTTTAATAGCAGAGTACTTTGGTATTCAGTGTAAGAAAGGTGGAAAATGAAAAAAAATAGTACAATGCATTATTTGCTCCACTTCCAATTGCACTATAGGTCTTCTAGGCAACTCTCTCTTTTCAAGTGTTTGGGAAATAGAGTGAACTGCTGTTTCATCTATAGAAACTGCCCATATAGCTTTTATAACCTTATACAATAAACTTAAACCAGAATGTTATTGTTCTAAAACTGCTACTTTTCTCCATTAACAAACTTCTTACCAAAAGGCTGTTTCTGCATAACCATTCATTACATATTTTCTCCATAAAAATCACCCACACAGGCACATTACATATTTTTGGATTGAAGTCCAAAATTACCTAGTTGCTTCAGATAATTTGCTTTAAAGCAAAACCTCTCTTCTGAAATTTGCTCTTCTGTAAACAGCACCTGTTTATCCATAATGCTGGACTTTTGGGGTACTGTACTTGCCTTGTAAAAGACATCTACTTCCAATGTAAGACAGTGTATGGTATTTCTAAGAATGATGCTACATAAGCAGGTGCACAATAAAAAAAATAATACCAACGCTATGGTGCAAATGCAACATTTAAATCACTAAATATTACAACTGATACAATAGCACATACAATAATCATTTTTGTTACAATAATCCAAAATCAGTGTCTCATTTGAACAAGTTTGCCTTTGAAGAAAATTGATACACTCTAGAGGGTAAAACAAATCTTTAGTGTGCTTCTCCTTTCATAACACTGCAAGTGGAGTCTGCTATGATCCTCAAATACTTTTACATTATAAGTTTAGACTCAAAATGCAGGGTGCATAATCCCGACTGTACTTAGGGTAACCTACCAGGCATACCTCTCATACCAACTTCTGCACTGAAACTCTAACTATTTAAGTAGTTAAAGTTTTCTATACCAACCATAATATCACTCGGTATACAGAAAATTGCACTTGAATAATCTTTCTTGTGAGGAACCTAAGTATCTCTGCCAATTTTTAATTAAGCTTTAGTTTTCTATAATACATCCTGGGAAAATATATGAGAAGGAAAAATATACAAGTAATAAACCAAAGTTATAAATCTTTTCTTGCTATAAGTTCAAGGAGCGTAGATCTGTTGTACAATAAATTCTCAGTAATTAAAGCGTAAATGAGCTTCAATTACTTCAGGTTAAAACTTACAAATATGTAAATGCATAAAATGCTATCTTACACATAAGTAGTACTGATGCAATTCATGTGAAGTCCTATCAATGTAACCTTGACTTCCTTCTGAATAAACATATTATGCATAGGCTAAGAAAATGTTCTCTGCATGTTGCCATATGACATAGAGATACTATGATTTACTCTGAAGTCCTATGCACAGTGACTCTGATTGAGTCCTGTGAGTTTATTTTATAGTTTATTTTATTTGTGCTAATGCCTGAAACCTAAGTATGGTTGGACCAAACTAGTACTTAGATGGGAGACCTCCAAGAACTCACAAGGCTGTAGGTAGAGAAATATCGTAGAAGAGAGGAATGGAAAACCATTTGCATGTTGTATGGATAAGAAAAAATAGAGACACATAGTCATCAAGAGTTTAGTTTGTGTCAAGGAAAACTTTACCTTTATTATTTTTCATATAAACTAAATAGGTTTGACCCTATTTATTTAACCCTAACCCCTTATACTATAAATTCACATGAAGCATGTGAGAACAAAATATGGACTGCATTTTCCCAAATGCTTTGTTCAAATCCAACATTATCATTTAAAAATGAATATCATCTGTCTATTGTAGAAAGCTGAATATCCTCCAAATCCTATAGTTGTCAAAATAATCAAAGTAAAGCAAGAAAGAAAAGGAAAGGAAACTCCTCTTAACAAATATCAAACTCATTTTAAGGAGATAAAACATTCGCTGTATGCCATAGGTGCTATATATTTTTCTATATAGGCACATATGAAAATTGTATAACAATCAATGGAGCTTACTTCAAGTATGTGTACATAGTACTGTGAATTAATTACCTTTCAATAAAGTTAACAGCACTAACAAACAAGAGTCAGAATCTTAAAATGCATGCTAGCAATTTTGCATTCATCTTGGCTACACAAACCTGCAGTGGTCTGTGTATTAACATTTAACAACCAGTCTGCAGTGTTGAGCAGAGTCATGTCACCTAAAGGAAAATTGCAAAGAAAATAAAATGCTAGTAGTTTTTCCATATATATTACAGAATCACATCTATACAATATCCATCAGAAAAGTTTTACTTCTTTTAAATTGGTATGGCATGTTAAGCTCTGTTCCTTCTCTCAATTACTTGGAATTGTTGCATTAAAATTATAACTTAACATCCTGATAGGTTTCTTTAGATAGGTTTGTGGATTTTATTAGTTAAAGTTGTTAACTCCAGAATATAATAGTTATCATTATACTTATACTTGCAGCATATACAATATATACAAAATCAAAAGATTTTTTTTAAAGTAGCGCCCCCTCTCCCATTTAGATGTCCTTCTATGTATCTCCAAGTAATTTTTAATTAAAACTGAGAGCAAAGATGATTGGGAGACGGAGGATGACAATGGTCAGTGGAGGGGTATCTCTCACTTAAAGGAATGCAGTATATGTACAAGTAAAACAAAAACTTTTTTTCTTTTAATATAGTAAACTTTCTTATAAAAAGGTTAAATTTTCCTATTACCTTGTTCAAATATTTCAAAGGAAATTGTTAATTTGTTCTACACAGCACATTGTATGTGTAGTTTCCCTAAAATATTGCTATGTTAAGATTCTTATTCAATGCATATTGGAAAGCTAGCAAGCTCTTTACAATTGCATCTCCTATGGCACCATGTGTTTATGCATTCTAACCCTATTAAATTACAATTTTGCACATTTTCATACTAAATTATCTTTTTAAATATATACCTAAACTGAGATAGCAACAGAGTAGTCCATATTACTTTCTTTATATATCACAATATTTCATTCAGTGGCAAATTAACCAGGTAAATGTACATGCATGATTAAACAAATCCTGAAAAGTTACCAACAGCAAGCTTCAAACATCTATAAACTACTAATTATAACTGGTGTCTAGCACCACCTTATATTCATTAAAAATGTACACAGTAGCAGAATTTATCTAGTTAAGCATTCTTGAATATCTACTAGAGAAGTCTGGTTTCCAAGATGCTAAACCTGAAAGTCATGATAGTAACTTTCAGATACCAAAACAAAGCTGCTGCTTAAAATCAGCAAACAAACAAACAGCTAGATGAAAAAGTTGGTTATCACTAGCCTTTATGCAGAAGACTGGAGAAGGATTCCAGCATACGTTCACCACTTTCATTCAAATAGTAAAGCCAAAATGTAATAAGTAAGGCCTAATATAAAATTTCATATTAAGTTTGCAAAGTATATACAATCAGGAACTAACCTTCTGTGCCATTGGGTGTCATGGAATTATTATTTAGGTGAGAATTATCAAGTTTTGGACCATTAGGAGACTCACTGCCAGCACTCAGACAGCTATGCGGGCTGGCTAAATCCTGCATTTCCATAGGCCTAAAAAAATAAATAATTTTAACTATAGATACACAATTCAAGACTTCACATACTATAGCTACAATTAATTTTTCTACCTCAAATACACAATCATTTCTGTAAGTGGAAATCTACATATATTCATAGGTTTGGAAAGTCTGTAAGAAATAAAATCCAATAGAACTTATTCCCAGGTAAGGAGTTTTGCACCTTTCCATACATAATTCATTAGTGTCTAATGAGAACCTTAACATAGCAAAAACATGTTTCTTCTTATAATATATCCATTATTTGTATAAATTATGTGTCAGAGGCAATAACAGTACATTAAAAAGTGAGTACCCAAAGCAATACATTAACACTGCTTGCTTGTATATAATTTACCAACCAATTACAATTTAATGGGCCTCCAAACCAAAGAAAACACTTGAAGCAATAGTTGAACCTAGTGTCTACTGACAAGGAATGAGATATTCCTGATGTATGTGTTTACTCTAGCAAACTACTTAATTGTTCCTCTGTTTCCATTGAAACAAATGCAGCATTAAAATATTATGTCTGTTCTCATGTTTGCTTTGTGGATTACATAAAGTGTGCCCCACTGAAAAGGGATAAGGCCAATGCACAATGAATGGTTCTAGCATTAATATATCTTAGCACTTTGCGGTACTGTCGTTTAAATAACATAAAAATTGAGCTAAATAAAAAATTGCTAATATTTTGTCCTTTAATTATGCTTTAGTTTAAATGCTAGCATTCTTACACATAGCAGTTTTTATAATAAATTTCCATTTGTGCTTTTAAAAACATAATCGTATAATATATATAAGATTAGTCAAGGCAACAGTCAACATATATTCTAAAATAAAAATGATTTTTGAATAAAAATAGTTCTAGAATAGTTTATTCATTTTTGCAATATGAAACATCATTGGAATCAATTCTAGACTTTCCAAAATGCTAATAAACCTGGTTTGGATTTTCAGTTTTGTTTGAAGAGGTTTTTTTGTAAAATACTATCTGAAATTATACTTACAGGTAGATAAAGTTCAATAGTGCAACTGAACTGAATCTTTCTAGACTTACCTCATATTCTGTCAAACGCATGCAAAGAAGCATAGTTTTCAAAATTTATTCTGATGTATTTAGTTTTCAACACTGTATTTGTTTTCTTGTAATAAATTCTTTTGACAATGGTGCTGTTTATCAAATTTATATTTAAAAATGCACTAATTTTCCAACTTATATACAAGGCTCTGTGCCACTGGGATTAAAACATTCCAACCAGCAGATAAGTATTTTTTTTAAATAATCATTTCAGAATATTTAAAGTATTTTCCAAAGAAAACATTTCTCCAGTTTAAAATTTAGAAACAAAGCTCATTCATATATTTGTCACTTGAAGTAAACAGCACAACCTCATTCTAAGCTTTTCTTTCCATAGAGAAGTGACTTTCACTTTAACCTTACCTGCGAAAGGATGAAGCAGCAACATCTGAACTGACTTGGGATTTTTACACCTGCAAACCAGGGACACAAACAGAAACCTATGTTATCCTATGTTCATGTCAGGTCTTAATCTAACTAAACAAAGAAATCTTCCTGGGGATCGTAATGCTGTTTTTTAGTCTAAAGAGGAGGGGGACAGCACTTCGGTGAAAGACATATTGTCTTTAAATTGAAGCCTCAACTGTTGTTTCCTCCAGCAGGACTATCCCCCTCCTGCCCATGTCATGGGGAAGGCAGCCAAATGACGGGATAGTGATTCATCACTTGTCTATGACAGCTGCACACTGCATTACCCCTCCCCCAATCAACATGTAAAGCTGTCTTCCTAGAGTAGTTTAGGAAGAAGTGCCTAGGTAAGGAAGCTATTAACAGAGCAAGCAATTTTAAGGGAAGACGCTCTAACACTCCAACACCCTCTAAAGATCTTTCAGCCAGCTTTTATTATCACTAGCTGAAATATATCTCCCTCCCACTCTTTAACTCTTTACAGTCTTTTATGCCTATCAGGTTAATTTTTATCTTTTCACACAATTTATGTTTTAAAATTCAGATTCCAGAAAGTTTTAAAAGATTTCAGGTCAGTGCTAAGCATGTAAAATACAGCTAAGTTATATTTCTATAAATCATCTGCGAAGTTTCTTCATGTCTAACTGGCCCAGAGATTCTACAGCCTTCGATCTGTGCCCTCCTCCTCCAATTAAGCTAAAAATAACCATACATGCCTCAGAAAAAAGGAACTTTATGCAGTCTTTTAAAATATGGATCCCACATATAAAAAATGGTATTGCTAAATAAACAACTTATGTTCTAAATGAGTATCATCCTTCAAGACAATTAACTTTTTCTAAAAATATCAGAATCTTTTCAGACTTCGATAAAGTAAGAGTAGCTTTTAAATTTGGAAATAACCTGAAAATAATCTGTATTTAAGAGCAGACTTGACAGAAAAATTGTTTCTAAAGAACAGGTGATATATCTTAGGTGAAGATCCGCTGCTAGTTTGAAAGTACAAACAAAACTTCTCCAACTATGGCATATATTATCTTTAAAAAAATCTGAATCTAGAATTTCACCCAACCTTAACTGACATTTCCTAGATGATCACAGAACAAAGACAAGAGAGATGAGGCATTTTAAGTGCCATAAAAGTCATCTAAGCAAATCTCACTTATGTGTTTGTAGTTTTTGTTATTTTTAATCTTAGAATTACTACTTTAGAAAGCACACACCAATCCTATAAGCAGCCAGACAACATATAACGTTACACTTAAGGGCAAAAAGCATGCTGTTACAGAGCTAGAACAACTACAATTTTTTTCTAGTTCTGTTTTAAAATGCCGCATAAAAAGAGACCATAAAAAGCTAATTCAAACTATCAAATGTGTGTTTGCAACAGCTAAACCTTATTCTTTCAAGATTTTTATCAAGATTTTTTTAAAAGACCTGTTAAATGGAAACTTTTTACTCTAGCACTCAAACCTGTGCTGTAATGCCTTTAGGATATGTTCTCTTATGCCTCTTGAATACACTTTGAATAAATTATAGGTGGGAAAATAACATACGGTACTTAAGAATACAGATATTTTAGTATTTTAAATTAACTGCTATAATATATATTTTATATTATTTGTATAATATTTAATATATAGAATATAATGTGCAAATCATGTACAATAATACAAAATCTGTCTTTTGTAAGCTAAAATTATATATGATACCATATATAATACAAATATTTGCATATCTTTCATTATAGAAGCTGTGAGAGTTCATTTGCAAGATCTTCATACTTCAGTTGCAATCCTTTTCCTATGAAGGATTATTTAAAGCATGTGTTATACATTATACTATTTAAAAATAATTCTTTAATCAAAATAACTTTAAAACTACTAATCTCCTATTAGATTGGTCAAATGAATCCATAGTGGTACAGGAAAAATAAATCTACTCTCAAGAATGCAAATGCAAGCAACAATTAAACACAGATGTTGGTGACCTTATTATAATTTACAAAATACTATACTTCATATGTTTTTGGAGGACTATGGGGGATGTAAAATTATTCTGTAGTGAGTAATTGCAGTATGACCAATTTGTAGAGAACAACATGTGGATGAATGACACTTATTAGTACTTTAATTAATACACATTTACTGTAGCTTAAAATTTTACTCAGAAATTGTAGGTGTTCAAAATCATAGTTTTACTAGATAAATTATTCCATAGATCAGAAGCTCGCAGCAATAATTAGAATCAACTAAAGAATGGCTGCACTAAAATGGAAGATAGTGCAATATGCAATATTATTGCAATATGCAAAAATCTCATTGTGAAATCAGACCAACCAGTTTTGAAAAAGCAAAATCTGGAACTTCTTTGTCATATAAGTAATCACTACATGATCATGATTCAATAACTGAATATAAGTTAATTAAATGCAAAACTGCTTTTTAATTCTCCCTAAAAACATGATGAAATGTTTAACTTCATTTAGAAAAATTACAATGACATTTAGGATGGTAATAATAGACTTATGTAGCTCTGTAAAGTTTACTTGTGAGCAGGCCTGCATAAAAGTGCACTGTTAAATATCTTCACAAATAATACCAAATTGTGACCAACTTATAAAATCTTTTCAGTTGGTCTTTTTTCTAATTAACTTCATAATTCTTCACAGATGTAGGTTTTGTTGATATTCAATTTGTCTCTCTCATTTTGTTAAACCTCACATAGTACTCCAACAATCCAATGAATAGCCACATTAAATCTGTTAATACCATGCTCTTCAACCCCAGAAATTATTTCCAGAAGGCAAACTTGCTTTAAGAGTTCATCAAACAGAACTTAAGGTACACATTTTATCACATTTCCCTACCACAGAGCTCAAGATGCAGAAGAAAATTCATGACTTTTGCACTGTTTATTATACTTTGGTAAATTACAAATCAAAAGCATCTGACAGAAAATCATGTATGAAGCCAGAAACTTAATAATGTTCCGTGAAAAGTAAACTGTAAATGGGAAGGGTTTCTAAATCTCAGCAGCACAGAATAAGTAGTGAAGATACTTGTCTAAATGATTGGTTTTCCAGACTTTTAAAAATTGCTAGAAGCAATCCTTATAAAAAGGAATTTATAAAACATTTCTTCTAACCAAAAGGAATTTCTTTGAAGTAAAAGTTCATATTTGAATTAATAAATTATATTCACCCAGTTATAATTTAAACGCCCAAAGAGTTCTTTAGTTACTTTTTTCAAAACACCCCCCCTTTTAAAAAACCAAAAACCAAAAAACTTACAAGAGTCACAAATGTTGCCAGTCTCAAACATGGAGTTAGTTAAAAATTACTTTGCAATGCATGTATCAAAAGTGCACAAATTGTTAAAACTGGTTTTAAATAGCATTGTATCTTCACTCAACTGTTATTGGCATTACTAATGAAATATATTGACATATGACTCAAATATAAAAATTGAAGACTAGATCTTCTGAAATAGACATGGAAGTCAAAATAAAATATTTTGATTTGTACAGAATGGACTTTTCTTTTGATAAATGTATATATGATCTCTGCTCTTGAATCAGGGATCTTTTTTAATTCTATGAATAATCCCCAAAACATCAAACAAGACATTCCTCCATTTTTCTCTACCATTTGGAATCATGTATTTCCCAACTGTGTTCATGAAAAATCAAACAATGGCTTCTTTTCTAAATCTGTCATTGTGCAGGGATTCCTAAGACTGATGATTTTAAGGGAGTACTGCAACCCAAATACCAAGATTTGATAACACGTATTTTGTTATAAACAAACACTGGGACACGGATTAACATATACTATAATTCCTTCAGAAAAACATGAAAAAAAACCTGAGCAGTGTTAAGATGCATACTATAGAGTATGTTTTAAAGAAAAATACAAGTATAAATAAAAATATCCTAATTTCTAAAAAAAACTATTCTTAAAATGGTTAATTTTTCTTTTGCAGAAAAATATTTTTAATTGGTTTAAATAGTGAAACTGAATTCAGATTTTATCATTTTCTTGTAAAATGCACTTAAATTTGTTATCTGAGGCTAATTTAACATGATTATGGTTTTGGGTATTTTAAACATCTAGTGGCATTTATAAAATTGGTCAAAATGAAACTTACTTTTTTATGAATGATGAAAGTCAGAAGCTTCAAGTAAATACAGTACTGTATTAATGCTAGTTACTTGTAAGCATTTAGTTTTCAGAAATACCAAAATTTTACATTATACTTATGCCAGGTAGCTTGATAAAGTCCTCCTTTAATGCTCAGCAATTTTTCCAGGATTTCCTCCTTCAGAGTAAGCTGTCAAGATTTCTACCACACATCCTTCCTCCAAATTTATTTTCTTTCCTTCTGAATTGTCTTTCACCAATTCAAGGATCTTTTTTAAATCACTCATCACTGGGTTATTTATTTTCAGTGACCCGCGAACACTTGAGAAAACTAAACAGTCATATCAAGCAAATTTAACACAATAAATACTTTAGAAGCACAGAACATCTAACTTGAAAGACGTCTACATAAAGAAGCTGAGCCAAAATGTACTGGAAAAAAATGTGACGTATATTAGGCATTAATAGAGATGGGTGGGGGGGGGAGAAAGAAACGTGCATGTGGTACCTCAGTGGCTAAGATCACTTAGTTGCTTGGAAAACTTGTTTTTTTGCAACATAGGGCATTCTTGCGGGTAACTTCCTTATAAAGCTTCAGTCGGGCCAAAAAAAAAAAGTGTATGTGTTTGGGGGCTTTTCTCACCGCTTTACAAGAAGGGACAGTTGTTGTCAAATCCATGCAGTTTTCGAAACAGACAGGTTTGTACTTACAGCGAACGGCTTTGCAGCATCCACCAGGGTTAGGGACTCCCTTCACGTGAACCAACCAGTGTTGCTCACATCGTTTTATTCTTAAAAGCTCAACAACAGCCTGTCTTGGTTGAAAAACAACAAACCAGTAAGCCCCGACCCACTCCAAGCGCAGCCTAGAAGCGCCGCTGGCTCTGGAGGACAATTTCGCGTTTAGGGCGAGGAGCGGGCGAGGGTGACTTCTGCTGTTGCTGCCGCCGCCGCGGGCTGTGCTTGCCAAGCGTCTGTGTGAGGCAGAGGAGAGAGGGAGAGAGGGAGGTGGCGGCGGCGGCGGGAGGGGCGGGCAGGGGGAGCCTTTGGGTCTCCAGAGCGAAATTGAAAACAGCCAACAAGGACTTTCCCAGGAAGGCTTAAAGTCGGAAGTGGCACTGAGGGGTCCGTCTGCAGCAGCACCCAGTTCCCAAATCGGCGCGCGCCTTAAGTTCCCGCTCAAATCCTCTCTCGGCAAACCAAGGCGCTCGCTCGCTCGCTCTACGGCTCTCCGCAAACGCGGCCGGAGACGGTCGCTGAAGAACAGACAAAGGAACAGCCTGAGTCTCGTCGCGCTCACTCGTTGCTTCTAGGTTGGCCCAGGCTTGGAGGTCTGCCCCAATCTAGCCCGAAGGCTTTTCCGCCTTCTTCTTCCCCCCACCCCCACCCGCACACCACACACCCCTCCTGCGACTCGTCCCCTTTTGTTTATTCCTAATGCAAACCACAGCTAGTCTCTTTGCCCTTGTTGGTTTGAAAATGCGAACAATCGAAGTTAGCCTTGGGCTGACTCGTCGGAGGCCACCTTTGCTGGCAAGCAATTTTAGTATGCAAATGAAGGATCCCGAGGCATGTGCACAAACAGCTGTGGAAGGGGGGGTGGGTGGGAGAGATGCAGCTGAGCGCGCCCTGTCAAGAAGCGGGCCGGCGGGCTGGCTTTCTGCCGCGGAGGCACCGGCAGAACCGAGCCGCGTAGAGCTTCGCAGAGGAGGCGGCACGGAAAAGCCTCCTTTGCACCTTCCAAGCGGGCTAGCCCGGCGTCGGGCTCCTTAGCCGAGAGCAGAGCTGGGGGATGGTATAGTGTGGATGGACTTAAAGCCTTGGCCCGATCCCCAAGGCAGGCAGCCGGAACGGCGTTCACGGCACTCTGGAGATCTGCTTAGGTACAGCTAAAGAGGGCGATCCAGCAAGACGAGCAGGCAACTCTTGCGTCTGCACTTGTTTGGATGTGTATCGGATTGGTTCCTGGTTGTTCCTTAAAGAGGCAAAAATACGAAAGAGAACAGGAAGGCTAAATGCTAAACCCCCTAGCCCGTGCCAACCTCCAGCAATTTGACAGAATAACCACGAACCTTTTCAACTGTTAATAATGCAGGGTTAAAAACGATGGTGGGCAAAATGTATTATTTAAATACACTTCTACTTGGATTCAATGTTTCTTTTTTTTGAGAGGGTGGGAGTAATTCTGCATTATCCTTATTTCTAGTCACGTTTTGCACAATGACTAATATTATTTTATATAGTTTCCTTGGCGTATGTTAAACATTAACATTGAATGCGAATACTTTAGAAACAATTTTTAAAGCTAATTCTTAGATAAGACAATTATCTAAAATCCAGTTAACTAATATATGTTATTTTGAGCTATTTTAACCAATCTCAGAATACAGACTCATTACTAAATTAATACTGGTCCAATTCCAATACAAACGATGTACTATCAAAGAGAAAAAGATTGTTAAAACATGTTAAAATACCTGTGAAAACTGTTTTTGAATGAAGGTTATAGTTTTGCCTGAATGTATTGTTACATGAAGTAATATGAGTACCCAGTTGAATACTGGAATACTGTACAAAGGTAGCTTCAAATAATGTTTGTTATAAATAAAAGCTTATAACCTCAACATACTTTACAAAAATATTGTGCAATATCCAGTTTACACATTTTCAGAAAAAAATACATCGGGTAAACTTTCCACTAGGCAAGGAAATTGTGCCATGACAGCCTTGAGCAGAACTCTGGTTGCTTAGTGAAGGCAAAAAAAAGTGATAGACACCTTCCATATATGGAAGGTTAAGGTTAAAATCCACATATGTCTGTTAGGTCTGCTTCTGTAGCATGGCACATATGTTCACAGATATCCCCTCTTTCTTTTAATTCTTAAATATGTTTAAAGTGGAATTTGTAATGTTATATTAAACTGCATTGGCAATAAATTCATATGCAATATTTTAATTTCACTGAAATACTTTACTAAGGTAAAATACTTTTAGGATGACAGAGAATGCTCTTTATTTTGGGAGTTCTTTTCATAAGCAATTTATTTAATTTGTAGTAATATATACAATAATGTCTTATTTCTCAAGCATATGGTTAATACAAAAGTGGTTTTATGTTTATTTTGAAACACATATAATTATTTTTTCCCCAAAAGGCAAGAAAGGAGAATATGAGGCATTATGGCAAACACTAGACTCATGCTAACCACACTTTCTAACAGTGCAGACCTATTCTGGCCAATTCAGTTTACTGAAGAGTTATGCTCAAGAAAGTTGAGTATAAGATTGAAACCAATTCCTATTTAGAAAATATTTTAAAATGTTATTTTACCAATGAAAATACAATATTAGATATTTTGCATTTTTCAGTGTTACAAATCAATGGTAATGATAAATTCAACCTGAATTTATCTATGTTTAAATAATGTCTATTCATATATATTTACAATAATTAACATATAAGCTACCTCAAATAAGACAGGTGTATATGGATCTGGGATCTGCTTTTGATTTGCATTATTTAGTAAAACGATGTATACTTACTATATACTAAATAGAGCTACCGGTAACATGCTGCTAAGCAATTATATGTCTGTGCTAGCAAATATTTAACAGAGTGTTAAACTTGGTAGTGGCATTAGAAAATGTGTTTTATACCAACATTTGTTTTAATACAGTGCTTTTCAGCAGTTAGCCACCTACAATATTATTACCTGGAGGGAATAGAATTTTAAATACTTGATTTTATCTTGTCTTCTTTATAGTAGATGAAGTTCTTGCACTTAGTGACTTTTTATAACTTGACTGTGTATTCTTTTGTGGGAGGAGTGTTAACTATTACTTATCATTGATTCCTCCTCTTTGTCATTGAACATCCAATCCACACTCTCAGATTATAGTACTTATGCATAACATATCTGGTAGCAAATTCTACTGAAATCAATGGGGGTGATTTAATGTATTTAAAATAAGGGTATCATACTTCAGTGAACTTCTTTGACCATTAAAACAGTTGAACCAGACTTTAAGTGTTTTAGTTTATGAAGTGAACTTGCATAGGCCCACTGTAGTTATTCTGAATATGTTTAAAGAGTTGCTTTCTCCCAAGAAAAAGGCAGAATGCCATAAAATAACAGTAAAGGGTAAGTTTTACTTGTTTTCAAGAATGGTATATTTCCATTCAAACATCTTTTTGGAATACACAAATCAGCAAGCATCACTAAGATACTGTGCAAGAAAATGCTATTAAAAATTCAGAAGTCTTTTTATGCTGCTGGACTAAAGCAAATGATTTTTGTTTGCTAGTACTGTAAATATCAGAAGGGGACAATTCAGCCTGGTCTCTAGGGTGACTTCTGGAGATAAAGAGAGAATGGTCTGTTTGGTATTTTTGCCAATCTGCTTATGGAGTATTGGGATATAGATTACTCCCTATGATGTCCAAAGCCAAACAATCTGGAATCTCTTACATTTCAAATATTGAAACAAAGGGCAAAACATGGTTAGCATAAGGCAATTTCAGATAATATCTTGCTATCTTTGATTTTTTAAAATAGCAATTTACTTCATAAGCAGCTTTATTTAATACTGAATGGGAATCATTTGCTGGGATGCAGATGTTGCACTAGCAATACTGTACATACATGGAAATATAAAGTTACAATATTTACTTTGTGAACACACAAAGAATATTAGAAGAAGTATTAAGAAAGTATTCTTTTTTCTCCCCTTAAAATGTAAGTTCAGATGAAAAGTAGTTTAGGCACATTCAAGCATTCTCAGTACTGTATTCAATGAAATACTTTTGAACAGCTGTCCCTAGTGATGTGTCACAAAACTGCTTCTGAAATACTGTGAAGTTTCAAAATGTGATGCTTCTGTTTGCGAATTTGCACAGGATATATATGGAACTGACATACTGCCAATACGCCCAAGAAGATGTGGTACTTGGGAGTTTTGATAAAAATGTATATCAGACCAAAATCTGAAGATAATGATTAAGAAAATTATTTTAATTTCAATGTTATTTCAGTTCTGTTGGATCCTAAAGTTACCTATATTGATCCAACAATTCATTTTGCATTCTATCAGAAATACACACATATAAACACATTTATTTTTAAAAGCTTAATTGCTTCAGGTGGTAGTTTAAAAGTAAATGAATGCCTTGAGTTAACAAGTAGACAAAATTAAGGAAGGACAAATCTGCCATTTCTCTTTTCTACCTTTTAAAAATCTCACTTCCAATTACTACAGTTATGAAGAAACGTATAAATTTCAGGAGGGTGTTATTCAGAACGCTCAATTTGAATGATATTAACCATATATTCTGATCAAATTCAACAGATATTATTGTTAACCACATCAGCTGTTGTAAAAATAGTGGCATTGAAATAATGTATCTGAACCCCAAATTTTAAGGATAAATAAGAGTATTTTCTTTCATTCCCACTAGATTTTATTGAACTCTCAAGCTCTTTCCACTGTTTTTAATGCAAATAATAAAAATAATTTAATAAATGTTTATCAAGAAAAAAATGCACCAATCCCAAATCTTATTCATATCTTTGCAGAGTGAACTTTCAGATCCATCCCAAGACCACAAATCCTTATTTCATGGCTTGTTATAATTACTATAGTTAGGAATCAGGAGGCAAATTCTTTATATAAATTGATTGATTGATTAGTTATATATTTTCTTTCTTTCTCTTCAAACTACTTTCAAAATGGCTTGCTTTCTGAAGAACATTCAATCAAGAAAAAAATATTAGTGACAAGCCACCAACAAACTTACTCAACATAAATTTGATAGGATGGATCCATATATATCATTCAGATCTCATTCCTGACACTTTTTAAACATCCAAACTTCTCATACTTCTTTCTTACCTGCATTTACAGTTACTATTAGAATAAATTTGACAGCTGCAACTTCTTTGCTTGTCTTAAGGAAAGGTTGATGAGATTGTATTTGTTTAATAAATGATTGTATTTTGCAGAGATAAAAAGTGCCTACATTATCTTGAATTATATTTTCTTTAGACTTTTAAAACTGAGAAAGCTGCTACTTTTGTCTGTGTGATTCTATAACATCATGTTACATTAAAGTCAGATCCTATTGGAGTCATAGGCACTGTAAGAGTAATTCAATTTTATCTATCAAGAACTTTTAAAATATAAATATTTTCCAAAACAACATGTTTCAGTTACCCTAATATGCAGCAAATAGTAAAATATGATTTAGAACTTCTAGCTGTTGAAGTTAGTTTCTTTCTCATACATAATTCCTCTGTGGTTTAAAATATATGAAACTAGCAGTTTCTACATTTTATTGCCCAGAAGGTCAAGATAAAACAGTACAGGAACTTTATATGTTTTCTGCAAAACACTGTGCACAAAGATTTATAGAAAATTTTTAAAAATACGCTCTGAACTAAGAGAGAGAACAGTTAATATCATGGTCATTTGCTAGATAAATTGTCAATAATTCATTTTAATAAACCACTCAACACAGACAATTATAGTTTTTCATGTTTGATTATAATTATTATGAGTATATTTAATTGTATAACAACCAAACTACAATTATGAGATAGCAAGACCTTTCTATCTTCTGTATAAGTTGATGGACTTCTATGAAAAAGACAAAGATTAGCATCCATGTGATTAGAAAGTCCCAAAATCTTTTAAAATATCCAAAAGAAAAATAAAGACCAGATTTTATCTTTAAAAGGGTATGGTACAGTAGCTAGCAATGGATGATATCTTATGAAATCTAAGAACATTTAAAATAGATCTCAGCTATTGATTTCAGTGAGAAAGATAAAAGCAAGTGCTTAATTGTCATTGAAGCTAAAAAGAATTTTAAATCTTTAATTCCATTTACTATTTATTTATTAGATTTACATCCAACCTTTTTCTCTATGAGCTCAAGGCAATGCATAGAGTACTATTTCCTCCAGATTTTTTTTGTTACAATAGCAACCTTGCAAATGCATTTCTCAGTGATTTGGCAAAGAGTAATTGGCCCACGGCACCAAATAAGCTGCCATGGTTGAGCTGGATTTTTATGAGGCCTTCCCTTTCTTAGTTCAATGCCCTAATAATATTCATTGATTAATTATGTGCCATCAAGTAGTTTTTGAGTCCTAGCCACCATACAGATAGAATTTTTCTATGGCAATCTTTCCCTAATCTGTTCTTTCAGGCTTCCCAACAGTGTACTCATTGCCACTGTGACTGCTGGTTATTCTCTTCTTCTTCTCCTTTCTACCTTTCCCAGTAGTAGAGCCTTTCCAGGGAGCTAGGTCTTTGCATAACGTGTCTGAATATATACAGTATATTCATTCAAATGGGTTTCCAGTTATTTCAACAGGGTATCATCTCATACCTATTGTCTCCATCTGTATTTCTGCAGTGTGTTGTATAAAACATGAAATGTCCTTTGTTTTCTTTTTAAAACATTAAGGAAATTCCCATATTTTATTATCTGCAAGCATTGTAGCCACATAATATATGTGTGTGTTTTCTTCCTAGAATTTTCCTGCAAGTGCAGGATTCACTTATTTCAGCTAATCCATTGCTTGCAACAAGAATTGACCAATTGACCATGTTGCCCAAGCATGCCATTGTGGGCTGAGAGAGAGTGACAAGCCCAAAGTAAGCCAGGCGGCTTTCATACCTAAGATAGAACTCATGGTTTCCTGCTTTCTAGCCTGGTGAAACACTAGGCCAAACTGGCTCTCAGATTGCATCCATATAAATGCATCACAATAACTTTACCAAAAGTTTTGTTTTATAATTATTTTCTATTAGCTTTCTTTAGAGTACTGATCATTGGAAGCAATCCAGATCCAGCATTTACAATCTGAACTCTGTTTCTTATATTAATATCTATAGTACTTCACCATTAGGAATTTTACCACTGATTTTTCAGTGTAGCATAGATTACATTTGTTGTTAAGCATTTCTGTGACCTATGTAAAACAAAGAGTTCAAGTATAATTGTTCCATTCAAATCAATTGGAGAATCATTCATTAAAAATGTTTGGATTGGATTGAGCTTGTAATAGTGCTATCAAAAAAGAAATCAATTTCATAGACATACCTACCTATCATCTGTTAACATCAGTTAACTAACATGACTTGTTTTGATCCTTCAAACAATATATGAGATTTTGTGTTAGGTAGAAGTATCAGAGCTCCATTAGTCTGCCATAGATTGCACTCACCACTTTCAATCCAGGCAGGATAAGGCATTAGAATCAAAGTAGTAATGATAGATACAGAATTTCCTATTTTAGTTTTAGTAAGTACTTAAAGCCCAAGCAGTTATATTTGCAGAAGCAATGTGAGCAGGGAATCTAGCAGCTTCAAAGATTCTGCCCACCCCCTTCCTTTCAGGAGCATTTAGCTCCTTTTCTGCAGTCTCACAAATCGGAAAAAGAGTAACCTCTAAAGCTGTTTTAGACTGAAGGTCAGAATTCAAAGGACTGGTAACTTAATCCACAGAACTCTGTAATCACATTGCTATTGGAAACACACAAAAGAGCACCCGTATTCTAGATATTTTTAAGCAATGTCAATAACTATACAATCTGGACAGGCTTTTTTCAACATCATAAAGCTTAAAGTTTTTTTAGGCTGATAGTTGCAGGAAACCGAGTTGCTTCACGCTACTGAATTTGACTTTATACTCTGGAAGTTAAGAAAACCAAATTGTGTATAAGCTAATGAAAATAGCAGCTTTGGTTTGCTTATCTAATACCCAGAAGAGAGACACCTTTTTCAGACAAGATGCAAATAAAGTTTTAACTATTATTAGGCTTTAGATATTTTCAAGGTGCTAACAATTAAACATAGTAACAGTTAAACATATTTCTCATCTAATATAAAAACAGTTTCCAGATATCTGTGTTAAACCCAGTCAGGCAGGCCATATGTACTACATATAAAATTAAATAAAGTTTCACCATAAGTATAGAAAATGTTGGTTATCTTTTCATCAAACTTAATTCAGGAAACAGCATATAAATCTCAGGAAATATTATCTTCAGTATTCTATCATAAACAAATGAGACTTAATTTGAAAATCAGACACCATTGTATGGAACAGTGATTCCCTAAGATTTTTTGTTACTTTTAGGAAGAGAAGTCACTGAGAAGCAATAATCGCATGTTACTATCATGTCAAATTCTGCTGGCTCATTAATAGAACTCCAATTAGCTGAGGGCTAATCAGAAAGTCAATCATTTTTCTTTCTCTGCCAATCAGTGATGAAGTTGAGACTTGGTGGGTGAAAATATTACCAAAATGGTTTTTTATATGTACAATTTTAAATGTAAAACCTATTTAAGAATATTTTAGTAATTTTGTTTTACACAATAGGCTATTATTTATTTGAAAAGCTGAAGGATTAAATTTGCCCAGGTACTGTTACACTTGTGATGGATATTATGGCAACTAATTACAGAAATATGCCTCACTGACCACAGACCGATATAATAAGAATGTGGGGACTACAATATCATATAATACAGTTTCTTTATTGGCTAAGTGTGGTTGGACACACAAGGAATTTGCCTCCTAGAAAGATTATTACTAGGAAGATTTATTTGTTTGTTTGTATTCAGAATACCAGAATGAAACAATGAACTGATGGCAAGCTCCTATGTGTTTGGTGCTTTCCGCAAGATATAGAAAAGGACAAGACAGGCCAAAACTGGAAGTCAGCTGGGTTGAAGCACTGGAAGAAAATCAGCAGTTAAAGCCAGAGTTCAGCTGAAGGAGCACAAGTTGGCAGACCTACAGAAAGAAGAAAGGTGACCCAAAAAGAGAGAAAGAAACAGAATTGAGCTGAACATCTTGGCAGATCTTTGGCCCTGGAACATTAAGTAGCAATAAAAAGGAAGAAGGCCAGATTAAGAAGACCCCATGTCTTAAAAATGACACCAGATAGGACGGAGGAAGCATGTCTTCTCAGCTGCAGTGCCCACTCCCAGAACACCATTCCCCTTGAGATTTGTGGAATCTCGACCCTACTAAATATTCTGGAAATCCTTGGGTATGAGGGCTAGAGATTAGTTGATTCTGTCACTATGTCTCTACAGAAATAGAGCACAACAATGATGAAAACTGTCTTGAATGCAGTTTGGGTCAATATAAAAGGTGGGGGGGGAATGACATTGTCATAGGTGTATACTATAGGCCGCCCAACCAAACAGAGGAAATAGATGAACTTTTTGCTAGTCAGCTAACTAAGGTATGTAGGAAGCACATCACAATAGTAATGGGGGACTTTAACTACCCTGACACCAACTGGGAGACAAACTCTGCACCAAGTGGAAGATCAAACAAATTTCTGACAAACCTAGAAGACAACTTTGTCTCCCAAAAAGAAGAGAAGGGAACTAGGGGATTAGCCATATTGGACCTAATCCTCACTAACAGAGATGAAATGATAGAAGTGTTGAAGCCACAGGAACCTTGGGGGGAAGTGATCATACAATATTGGAATTCAACATTATGGAAGTCCAAGCAATAGAATACAGTCAAACGAGAATCTTGGACTTTAAGAGAGCTAATTTCAATAAACTTAGAGCTTGGGAATGATTCCATGGATGAGAATCCTCAAGGGGAAAACAACTCAAAAAGCTCGAAAAGAGAGATAATAAAAGCCCAGTCTAGCACAATACCAACAAAGAAGAAAAATAACAGCTCTCAAAAGAAACCAGCACTGCTGCATAAAGAACTCTCTGATAAATTGAAAGATAAAAAAGACAAGAATAAAAAGTTGAAAGTGGGTCACATATCTAAGGCAGAAAATCAGTGAATAGCCCAAGCCTGCAAAGATGAAGTGAGGAAAGCTAAACCTCAAAATGAACTAAGGCTTGCAACCAAAGTCAAAAATAACAAAAAAAGCTTCTTTCAACATTTAAAAAACAAGAAAAAAGTTAAGGAAATGATTGGTTCATTAGTGAGGGAAAGTGGCAAGAAGGTGACAAGCAACAGGGAGAAAGGAGAACTATTTAACTCATTTTTTTGCATCTGTCTTTACACAAAGGGAAAAAAACAGTCCAACCTATCAAAAATAGTACCATAAAAATAGATTAGAAACACAAGTTAAGATAGGCAAGAAAATGGTAAGTGAGCACCTGTCCAGCCTAGACAAGTTCAAATCACTAGGACCAGATGGATTATGCCCCAAGGTTCTCAAGGAACTGGCAGATGTGATCACAGAACCACTGAACTATATTTTTCAAAGATCCTGGAGCACTGGGGAACTACCAGAGGACTAGAAAAGAGCTGATGTACAGTAGTTCCCATCTTCAAAAAAGGGGAAAAAATAGATCCAGGAAACTACAGACCTATCAGCCTGATCTCAATACCTGGGAAGATTCTGAAAAACCTAATCAAACAATGAATCAGCGAACACCTAGAAGCAAACAAAGTCATTACTAAAAGCCAACATGGGCTTGTCAAAAACAGATCATGCCAGACAAATCTTACTGCATTCTTTGACCAAGTGACAAAATTAGTGGACCAGAGGAATGCTGTGGATATAATTTACTTGGACTTCAGTAAGGCATTTGATAAAGTAGATCACAAGCTACTACTTGATAAGATAGAAAAATGTGGGTTAGACAGCATCACCACCAGATGGATTCATAGCTGGCTGACTGGCCATACTCAGTGTGTGGTCCTCAATGGAACTGCATACACATGGAGGGAAGTGTGTAGTGGGGTGACCCAGGCTCTGTTCTAGGCCCAGTGCTCTTCAACATCTTCATCAACGTTTTGGACGATGGGATAGATGGGGAACTCATCAAATTTTCAGACGACACCAAACTGGCAAGAATAACCAATACTCCAGAAGATAGGCTTAAGATATAGGAGGATCTGAACAAACTGGAACACTGGGCGCTATCTAACAAAATGAAATTCAATGGTGAAAAAAATAAAGTTCTACATTTAGGCAAGAAAAACCAAATGTACAAGTATAGTATAGGTGGTACCTTGCTCAATAGTAGTAACTGAGATGGATCTCGGCATCCTAGTGGACAATCACTTAGATATGAGCCAGCAGTGTGCTGCAGCTGCCAAAAAAAGCCAACAAGTGTTAGGCTGCATTAACAGAGGGATAGAATCAAGATCACATGAAGTATTAATACCACTTTACAATGCCTTGGTAAGGCCACACTTGGAATACTGCATCCAATTTTGGTCACCACGATGTAAAAAATAGATGGTTTTCCATCTATTTAATCTGTCATCCAGCTGTTTTTCCTTATATTCTGCTTTTGTTTCTGTTATTTTTATAATGCTTTCTGTTTTCACAGCTGGGTAGCGTATCACTGGGACTGCCCATGTATTAATGGCTTTAATTATGTTTCCAGCATTCAGCTTTGATTTTAATATTTTGCGGACTCTCCTGATGTATTCCTTTTGCGTTGACTCTTTGACTTTTCCATTCAAGATATTATCTGCTTTTAATATGCCTAGGGATTAGTCATCCTTTGCTAGTGCTTTCACAATATTTCCATTTCCCAGTTCTATTCCTTCTATTTTTCCCATTTTTCCTCGTTGCATGGATAATATAGCACATTTTCCAAGTCCAAAGTTCATTCTGATGTTGTTGCTAAACAGTTGAACTGTGCTGAGTATTGATTCAAGTTCAGTGTGGCTTTTTGCATACAGTTTTAAATCATCCATGTATAGTAGATAGTTTATCTTGCCATGCTGGCTTGAGATGTGGTATCCCAGTTTTGTGTTTTGTAAGATTATTCTCAATGGAATTAATGCGATATTGAACAGTAGTGGTGAAATTGAGTCCCCTTGGAAAATTCCTTGTCTGATGTTGATTTCACCAATGTTCTCCCCATTTGCTGTTAGGACTGTTTTCTATTTTTCCATATTTGCTTCATTATCAAGTATGATTGACCAGCTGTTAACCATTCTTCACTTGTGGCATTTTGAAGCATTTCATCAAACTGAGTGGCCATGCGGCGATGGAAGCTGGTGAGGTGTTTCAACCAGTATCCATGCAGCTCATTCAGGCTAGGTACACTCCAGTTCTTGAACTTCTTTACTTGTTTTGTAACCATATTGATGGTTATTACAATATTCACCATTTTGTTTTGTGTTGCTTGTTTTGGAATATCTATTATTATTATTGTTGTTATCATTATCATTATTATTATAATAAAACTTTTATTCATTAAACATGAAGCTCAGTCAACTGAACACTCAAATTGACTGGCACTAATGGTTGACATGGGTTGCTGCCAGCATCCTAGGTATCAACCAGGTATCTCCTTAAAATGTAAGATGTTCTGACTAGCGCAGTTTTTTGTAGCTTTGCTGGAGTTATTGCCAGAAGCTGCAATTTCTTGATGTATTTTGCAAAGTTTTTGGACATAGTTCCCAGTGCCCCGATGACAATGGGTATCACTGTTACACGTTTCATCCATAATAGCGCAGTTGGCCAGGTTGCGGTATTTTGTAATTTTTTTCAGTTCTTTTTCTATGACTCTCGCATCTCCTGGTACAGCAATATCAATCAACTGTACACTTCGGTTCTCTACGACTGCTATATCTGGCGTGTTGTGTTCCAAATGGCGATCAGTCTGTATTCAGAAGTCCCACAACATCTTCACCCTCTCATTCTCGACAACTTTTTCCACTCTATGTTCCCATGACTTTTCAGAGAGAGGCAAATCGTATTTTTTACACAATGCCCAGTGGATTAGTTTAGCAACTCAGTCATGTCTAGCTTTGTAATCAGTTTGCACGATTTTGTTGCACTCACATATTAAATGTGAAACAGTTTCAACTTTGTCATTGCAAATTTTCATCATCATCATCATCATCATCATCATCATCATCATCATCATATCTTTCTTATGACCTTAGTTGAATTTTTCCTGCCACTATTACTTTCCTTAATTTTTTGTTATTGTGTATTGTGTTCTTTTTTGCTGACCTTCCTTATACTTTTGTTATTGTGTATTGTGATTTCTTTTAGTGAATTTAATCCTGTGTGCACAACTCAGAGTTGCAAATGTGAGATGTCTAACTATATAAATATATATAATCAAGCCATAAATAAGTGCTGAAGCCACACTGAGAGCTTCAGTAACATCTTGGAAAAGGAAGAAGCTGCAGTTGAGTAATTATCTCCTGCCCATCAGAAAGGAGAACATTCCTGATGAGAGAAACTGGTTAGCACACAATGGCAGACCCAGAAAGACAAATGGCCCCCATAACACCAGTGGTGCTGTAATTTCAGGAATCTCACAACACAGAAATGGAGGGGAAAGGGGAGAAGGTTCAGGAAGCACAAAAACTCTAGAGGCCAAGAGCTAGCTGGCAAGGTGAAGAAATGGAAGGAACCCTGAGAAAGTCACAACCACCAACTTTCAAGAAAGGTAATTCCTTGTCAACAGCAGAAGGAGCCTTCAGGAAACAAGGGAAAGGCAATACCCAGTCTCCTCGGGGCCATGCAAGTCATTGGAAAGGACTAAGGAAAAATAGTTCAAGTAGAACAATTTAAATTAATTTAAAAGGGAAAAAGTTTGTGTTTGTTTAAACAAATAAATATAGTAGAAAAATATTAGTGGAGGGTTAGGGTTAGGGTAGTGTATTTAGTAGTGTATTTAGAATTAAGAATTTCATGTGACTGGAGTATAGAATGGTAAATAAAGCAGAACTGGATAGGCAGGGGACACGATAAAAATAATTCATGGGAATAAGGGGGAAAAATCAAAACTTTGTGATATACATCTTCATATATATCTAAGATATCTTTATTATGAAGTATACTTTTATAACAAAATTGTTCCATTTCTTGTCTTGTTCTGACATCAAAAGAATCCAGAACCTCTCTCTCTCTCTCTGTGTATATACATATACATACCTACATACATACATACATACATATAAAATATGAGTCAAAAATAGTACAAAATGCAATAAATGACATTATTTAACAATAAACAATATAAATATTGTTAAAATAACTATTGACAATTCTTAAAAGCCAGATTAAAGAGGTGTGTCTTAAATTCCTTTCTGAAATGTCATGAGAAGGGAGTTCACATTTTGGAACCCATACATGACAAGGCCTTTTGCTGTAAGTACAATAAATTGGCCTTTATAACTAAAAGTGTCCTCAAAGGGATTGCTTATTTTGATCTTAATTACCAGATAAATTAAGATACTAGGTCATTATCTTCAATGACCTAACCCCAAGCTATTTCAAAACTTTAAAAGTTAAGGCCAACACCTTAAATTTAACAACTGAACAAACAGTTGAGATCCAGTGTAGATCTTCCAATATCAGTGATATGAGATTGCATAATGTTGGCAGTTTTTCTGTAGCATTTTGCATCAAATACAGCTTCTGCCACTGGAAAAACCTGATCGTCAGGCTTTTCTCAAAAGCAATGCACCTCAAAACAGGCACAAGCAGGAATTCAAGGATGCAAATCTCTAAGCAAATTTAGTGTTGTTTTTTTTTAAAAAAACAGCTAATGAAGCCATTGAAAATAATTGTATACCTGCTGTATATCAGATGCAAACCCTATTTATAGTGAAGTTAAGGTTTAAATTCTTGTGCCTTTTTAATCCTATCTGTGTTTTGCAGAAGTGTTGGAACTATTTTTTTTGGAAGGAGGATAATTTCCACCTGTCTTTTGTTTCAGTAACATGCTAATCTGGTTTCAGGCTATTCTTACCTTGCATTTATCTGCACTACCTGTTTGCGCTTCTCCAGGTGCCAAACTGTTTCAGGATGGTGATGTCATTCTGTACTCACCCCTCACCCACTGTGAAAGCTATCTTTAGGGGTGTTTTTCTGCTGCATTTTCTAAGTGTTGTTTTCCTGTTTCAGTTGCTTAAACTGGAGCTGCCATTTTGCCTGGTTTTTTTAAAGCCAATTCCTTCAATTGGCTACATTGCAGAGGTAAGATTGCCCCATCAACTGGTTTCATGGTTGCTGTGGACTCTTAATATCTTTCAGTATGAGTTTTCAGAACAGTGCTGCAGGAATTATAACATTTGCCCTTCACATTGAACACTGCTGGATTTGAACCCAACGGAAACTGAAAAATATATAAATCTTTCCTTGAACTTCATCCATTTTCATTTAGTCTCCTTAAAAAAATAACTTGATTAATTGATTGATATTCTGTGTAATCATTTTTCTTATCACTTAAGGCAAAATCTTGCTACCTGGGATTTGGGAACCTTGCTATATGAAACCAGCATAAAACTATTGCAGTATTTCATGAACAGTACACTGGGGATAAATATAACAACATTCTATTACCATTAAATCCGCTGAGAAGTATCCTTAGACTACCGGTATACACTTGCATATTCGGGAGGAATTCAAGCCTGTTCCAAGCAGACTAAACCACAATAACTGAATCTGGTTTCCTGTTGATCAACAGTAGCTTTACCTGCATTTAATTTCAGTTTGCTCACTCTCATATGGTCAGTTTTTGGGCTTGGATGGTAGGAACCAAGTATTACCCATATGTTGATGGCAGCCAATTCCAAAGCCCTAAATAATACTCCTCGGGATATTATTTCACATAAATTTTGAATAGTTTAGGAAACAAAATTGATAACACAGCACTCTTGATTCTGAAGAGCATTTCTCCAACCTCATCTTTGGGACATCTGTTTCTTCATTTTGTAGCTTGTTATTATGAATCCAATCAGCATTTACACATTTTGACTGTGCAATGTATTGGGATTTTTACTTGTACTGATTCACGTGTCTCTTTGAATGCTGCTTAAAGGTTGCTCAATGGTGTGTCTGTGTAATGGTCAATGACTAAGCCAGACTTGCTGTCTCAAAGAAAATCATTGGTTGATTTGGGGCAGGAGTGGGTTCCTTTAAACCTATTGGCCACTGCCTAGTGGCCAACCATATAACTAGCTGCGCAGCAGCTACTGTTTCAGTTCTGTTCCTGTTTGCCTCAATAAAGCATGTTCCTGTTTGCAACTTTCTGTCTCGCTTATTGCCTGCAAAGAACCGGCTACACAACAGACTGGACAGGTGATATAAATAAACAGAACTAAGCATTATTTAATGAATGTAATAATAAGAGAATTTGACTACTGGTACCACAAATTAATTTGTAGACACAAGAAATATACCTAGCTTTAGATTTCATCCTAGGACTTGCTGTTTAAATCCAGTACTGTCCTTGTTGTCTTTCCATGGCTACATTTCAGTCTGTCAATAATATTTTTTACAACATCACACACATAACTACAGAGAGTTCATATCTGAACAGTAGGAAAATGGCATTATTTCATCTTGTAAATAAAGGAAGGAAGAACTCAGATAATTCAACCTGTTAAAACCTAAAGCCTTAATATAACCTACTTCTTAAATGAATATCACTTTTTTAAAAAGATAATGAAGTTCATCAATGATTATCTTGCCATAATTCATAATGCAATCTTTAAAATTTGCATATTGAGCAATTGGCACACAAATTCTTTCCCACCCTACACATACAAATACCAGCAAAGTTTTAAGCACACCAGCTAGATGATCATTTTCTTCTATAACCAATTCATAGATCATACTGTAAAAATCAAAGTTATACATAAATGAACAGAAGGCAAACATCCACTTACATATTTCCTGGTGGAATGGCCTTTTTTCCTTTATTTACTCTCAGTGGAATTGATATTTAGGGTGCGAGGGAACAAACTTCTTTGATACTGAGGCCCCAGAAGATGTAAACCCATATCAAATTCTGGTTATTACTAATGGAATCAATTTTCTATTTCCTTTGTGACATGAAGACAGGCGAAGAATACAGACTGCTATATGACTAAATTTAGAGATAGACAGGATAAGTATGATGCAGTTGATTCTTCTGGCCTCAAGTCCTGTTTGGGAGTTAGCCAGAAACTTGACACAATTTTCTCTATATTGTACAGTATCTATATGTGATCTATACTTTTCAGTGTATGTCTCAGTATTGGATGAAGTTATTTATTGAATTAGTTTTTAATGTTTTGTATGATAGTTTAGTTTCTGCTAGTAGGCTTAATGGTCCATTTCAGTGTTACTTGCTTCAGCAATGACTCCTGTCTGGATTATCAGGAAAGTGGCCATTATTCAATGGAAGAGCACACATCGGAGTACCAGAGGTTTTGGTTTCAAAGGATGGCATCCACTGCTTTGAATATGTTTCTCCTGGAAAATTATGCATAAATTTATATGTTTTGAGTATATTGTTATGAATAATTTTGCATACGTTCAAGTCAGGATAAAGTGGCTGCTACTATACTGTATATTCATTTTGTAACAGTAAATAGGCAATGAATTTTATTTGAAGTTACATATAACATAATCTTGCATATCCTTACCTGTGAATAAATTAATGGTAAACCAGAAATTAACTCTACTCCTGTATAAATAACAACATCAAATAGAATGAAATAAATATTTTGTGACTTATTATTTAAAAATTAATACATGATTATGATTAAAATACTAAAACTGAAAAAGAGCCATATACCATCAGCACATAACTAACCTAGTCTTTAATCAAGAATTAAATTTATACCATATAGCAACCTATTGCTTCTCCTTTTTATAATAAAAAGACATTATTCCAGGTATTTGAAGATTTTGCTATCAGTATTGCATAGATGGTTTGTGTTTTCTGAGTGACACATATCCTCTTAGTGCCCTTCATGGCAATATAAGCTCTAGAGCTTTGGGTGCTTTTTGAAAACTTTAATTTTTGTAATGGCATTTTTCAACCCCCTGCTTCTAATATTCATTGCCTAGTTTGTCTTCCGATCATATAAATCACATGAACTGTGGTCATAATTACAGAACAAAGAGCTGGAGATAATTGGTTGCAGAAAGTTGTACACAAGAGGAAAAGAACCTCATTTTCCTTAGTAGGCAGAGTTGTAGTTTCTTTCCAAATTTTATTTTCAACGGGCTGCAGGCAGAAGGAAGAGATCAGCAAGATTGCCTCCAGGAGCAAAGGCTGGTTTCTTCTATGCCTGGCAGCACTAGAAGACTTGGCAGCACTTGGGCGCTCACCTCAAAAGAAGCATTGTCCTTGTTAGTTGTTAATTGACGTTTTATGTTATGTTGTCTCCAGAAAGATCAAAGCATTCACAGAAACACCTTAATAAAAATACAGTCAATTAATTGTTTAATTGAAAACATTCTTTAAATGTTAATTAAGGATTAACATTTAATCCTGCTTTACTGTTGTTTGCCTGGTTTGACTATTTTTTTTTCTTGCTGCAGACAGTTAGACCATAACTTTCTCTGGCTGGTTGTTGTTGCTGTGCCATAGTCTGTGTGATGCAAATGGTGTCTGTTTATTTGGTTGCCTCTGAGTCATGGTCTGGTTTCGGGTTGTTTGGCTGGCTGGCTGTTGTTGTTAAGATGTGGTCCAGTTTCTTGTGGGGTGTTGTGATTTTAGCTGCTGTGTGGTGGGGTGCCTGTTTGTTCATTTTAAATTCTGCCTTCGGGATTGAAGTAGTTCTTTTGTCCTCAGTGGTGGGTAGATTAGGTCCACGTCAATGTGTCTGTTTATTGACTTAGTGGTGGAGAACCAGGTTTCGAGGAACTCTCTTTTTCCCCTTGATTTTGCTTGGGTTACAACTGTGGTCCTGGTTAGGTGGAACTTGTGTCCTTCTGAGTCATTGTGGATGGATATGAGGAATAGTGGGTCATGTCTTTTGATACCCAGGAAGTGTTCATGCAGTCTGGTGGATAGTTTCCTTCCTGTTTGGCCCACATAGTTCTTTTCACAGTTGCTGCACTGGATTCGGTATATGACTCCTGATCTTTGGTTTGTTTCTGTCTGTTCTGCCTATTTCTTTTCTTCCATGTCTATTTTTATCCAAAATCCATTCTCACGCTCAGATCTCATCTGAGATTTGATCTGAGATCCCAGATTGTTGGGGGCAATTAAGCTGACTTTGTAATAATGCCGCTTGGGGTGTGTGTGAAAGCCCTAATAAGCAGGCATATACATAGAATGAAGGTTACTGCTAAGCTTGTAAGCCACCCTGAGTCTTCGGAGAAGGGCGGGATATAAATGGAATTAAAAAAATAATAAATGGAATTAAATCTTTACATTCTTTAGGAACTCTCTCAGGTTTTCGCCGTCATTAAACATATTAATCTTACTTTTGGATTTCAGTCCATTCCTTTGTTACATATGCATATGAATAGACTAGACAAAATTGTATACATCAATAAAAATAACATTCACCATTTTCTTTTAAAGAAGTTCCACATTGTATTTGTAACAATCTGTAGCATGTTGAGGAACATTCACTGTCATCATACTTCAGTTGCAGTTAATAAATTGCACCTTCCCTGAAAAGAAAAGGTGATGGATTGAAAAATGTTTAGCACACCCATGCATAATTGATAGGCTCCCTAGTGCAAATAAGTGTCTACTAAATAATTAAATTTAATCTCATTATAAGAGTTTTCATAATGGGATAATTTAATTAAATGAAAGCCAAAGGATTTCTATGGGTTGAAAGATGCTCATGTTGCTATATTTGGCTAATGGTTTGGGGATGCTAGAGTGAAGAAGGGCAATTCACAGAGGTGCATGCATTATTTAATGAATCCCTTCAAGATAGAAGGACAGATCAATGATAAAATGACAAGTTATCACTGCTTACAAAGCACATTTAAACAAACTGGTAAATGTTCAAAAAGAAGAAGTATGCAGTCTCTTATAAGGGAGGAGTTTTACTGACATTTACTCATTCTTTTCTTCTCAGATGCTTTATTTTGTTACATTGTTATATTATAAAATTTTGTCTCCATGTCAGAATGAAAATAAAAACAAAACCTTACAAGCTACTGGACAGTTAGCTCTAAGTGAAATTATAATGGCTGCATCATGTATATATGATACTAAAAACGGATAGCTGTGTCATGTGGGACCCATTAACAAGCTTTTTCAGTGGGCAGAGTTTGGGGTTGTGTCTCCAGAAGCACTTATCTATACTAGATTTTTCAATCCATACAGACTAAGTAGTTGTCTTGCAGGTGATCAGTTATGAATTAACATGAAGGGCAAAATGTGCATCTGAGAATGAGGAAAAAAATTTCTGTGAACAATTATGATCAAAATACAAACTCATAAAATGCAACGGAAGTGACCCAGACTAAATTAATTGCTTAATTATATATCTAGAAATGCAACCACAAAGTTTGTGCATAAACAAAAATAGTGGTAGATTTCTGTAGACTACAAGCATAAGTTTGCTGCATGTGAATGAACATAGCTGAGTTGATTTGTTTCAGATTAAAATTCAAGAAAAGAAACCACAAACATAAGAGGAAACTGCAATACGGTAATGGCTTTTGCACTGAAATATCATAAATCAGGAACAGAGGTTTTTTTGAAAATGTCTCTGATTACCCAACAATAAACTGTAACTTTTCTGGAAGACTGTGAAAATGTATGAATATCTTAAAAAGGAGTTTTAAAATATATCAGAGGAGATGCATATACTCTGTTGGGAAGTTATGTTCCATCATCTGTTTTAATCATGCTATCAAATGTTCAGAAGATATCATATAGTCCTGTATTTATATTGCGAAAGGCCATTGCAACAAAAATTAAGCTTTGTCATTTTGTATGTATGCATGTGTGTCAAAAAGCAGATCTAGAATAGATATAAACTTTCATTTTCAGGAATGTTGCATCACCATCACACCACAGAAGAACATGCAAACACAGATGTGTCCATAATTGTTAGAAATAAGAAAGTTCTATTGAACTTTTAATTGCAATAATTGATTTGATTGTTTAATTATTACTGATAGTTATATTCAGTTGCATACCGTAATTATTTTTTTCCAATTTCTTTTATTTGTCAACCAATATTTGTATTTTGAAAATTACACAACTTTCAAGCTGAGTTAAAAGCACCATATTAACATGTTTTCAATCATCATTCAATATTCTATAGCATTTAAATAATTATGTCAGTCGCAAGGAACCATAACAACTTTGTGAGTAGGCCAAAGCAGTTTCTTTATTGTTGATCACCCATTTCACAAGAATCTCACTAGCGTGGTGGCTGCATTCTCTTGGGAACCAATACATAAGGTTTCACTAATCAACTCTATGATGTTTCTTTCTAGGAAACAATTCCTGCCTCTTTAGTCACCCACTTTAGCCAGTGATTCCATAATAATTATGTAGAATTGTTTAAAACAAACCATGCAATCTTGGAACTTTGTCCATTCAACATAGGTATTCTGAATGTCTATGGATATTCTTAGTCATCCAGCTCATGGTTCTCAGAACTGAAAAAGCTTCTTGGGATTAGAAGCGAAATGTCTTCAAGGAAAAACAAAGTCCAGTTGCCTTTTGAAAAAGCACCTTTGGGACATTAATATTCTGAGTTAGCATCCCATTTAGGAAAAGGAACAAATATTTGTTAATCCAAAAGTCTTAAGAATGATTTTATGAATTTTATGCCATTTGCAAAACCATATAATTCACATAAATGATCTCATTTGCAATAAAATCTCCATTGAACAGACAAATCCTTGATTCAGTGATCATTCATTATGCAAAAAATATGTCTGCTGATCTGAAGTCAAATCAATAAAAAATTGAATGTTTTGGGACTACTGATAAACATTATATAATATCAAACTACTTTTATGATTGGTTTAGAATGTAGTTTTAGTTTAGTTTCCAGAAGTAAATGTGTATAAGTTTGTTTGGCATTTAGTTTGATCTCAGTAAGATGTGTAATTGGGTATCATCATAACATCATATGATTTACTATTCTACTGCTTTTCTTGGACAAAATCTTACACTAGAATTTGATATGACAGTTACCTTTGTACTATATCATAATAAAAAGGTAATTGATTGATACTCATTTATTATGTATTTGGTAAGTTAGAAGGAAAACATAAAAAACATAAAAAGAAATATTAGCATAGAACAAAGAAACTGGTCTAGCATAATTGAGAGTCTTCACATTTGGGACTTCTTTATTATGCATTATTTCCTGTCAGGTATTTCAAAACATTCTGGTTTGGCAGCCTATTGGACATTTGATCACCTTGATATTGATATTAATAGTGCCAGATGGTTCGAGTTCCATGTTATTTACCCCTCCCCCCAACAATCCACAATTCCAGTCTTTAAAATACAAGATAGTACCACAGTTCAGTTTGCCTATTTTAGACTTTACTTCAAAATTGTGGATTTTTTTCTTTATCTTTTTGGCAACTCTTTCTCGTATACAGATTTCAAGCACTAGAATTAATTAATGGAAATGAAATAGTTTTCTTCTATATATAATGGTAATAATTCAAGGTGAAGGAAACTAAGATTGGCATTTACCAATTGATAATAATCAGCCTCAAAAAGTTATTCTCATGAAACAATTTGAATATTCCACCTATGTTTGACAGCTTAATAATACTGTATTTTTCTTAACCAGGCATTAGCTTATTATTTGATTTAAATAATTTCTGCCCTGGAAAAAGTTAATCCAAATATATTAATTCATTAATGTAATATTTGTATTTAAAAGTGTGTGTGGTTTTTCCATTTTTTAAAGGTTTATGCATTGTAATTGTTATATATAAAGCATATCTATGTCATAGATTAAAACAAACAACTAATGAAAACTTGAAGTACACCTGATTTACAATGTAAATAAATTATTTGTATTTAACTTTAAATTGCACCATAAAATTATCTCCTCAAATCTTTAGCTGGTTTCTTATCTATCCCAGATTTTTCCCTTATCTATCTATCTATCTGTTCTTGTCAAAACACCCAAACTTTCCTTTGTTTACACAACAATATCACTCTGAACTTATTCTCTTATTCTTATATCAATTCAACATTTTCTTTCCATGTATTTCCTTATAGCATATCTGGGACTTCCTCTCAACTCTTTCACTTTTTTAGAGGGAAAAGAAGAGGAGGATCCTCAAGATGACTTGTTTTTTCCCCCCACATATACTTGTAGAGTTTTTGTTTATTTAGTTAAAGAAGTTATATGGCTGCCAGCTCACGCAGTGAATCCAGGCAACTCACAACACCCAGTAGAAACAACACCATTAAACACATCATATCCTTCACACAAGGTGTGAGAACCATTCATACTGTCGACCCCTATCCCCCCATCCAACCTCTTTCTAACCAATACTTGGGGGAAGAACCAGCTTTTCAAGGACTTTCAGAATGTTAAAAGAGTGGCCCTGCTCTCCAACGCAGGTGGAAGCTGTTCCAAAGAGCCAGGGCAGATACAGAGAAGGCACACCATCACCCTTGAGGAAAGGGACATGGATGTTAACTAAAACTGCATGCTAGTATAAAAGTTAAAGCAAATGTCCTTTAGAACCACTTGCAAGAAGGCAAAGAAAAGTCTCAGTTTTCTTAAGAAGCATTAGTAATAGAACTTTTGATGACAAGGTGTGGTTAATTCTCAGCAAGCCATATGAAATTGGAATAAGTAAATGATATCTTAAATTTGTAGTGATCCTCTTCCACAGATGATCAGACCTTAAATAGATTATTCACTAAGTTATAAAAACCACAGTGCATAAAGTAATAAAGTTATTATAAAGGATTGCTTTTGTAATTTTCCTTTATAGTAAATTGGGAATGGTTTTTTGTTTAATTTTTCTTTATTTTATGAAAAAACAGATATTGTAAAGCAGTTATTTGTTTCTAGGGGATGGGAAGGAGTATTTTATTGTGGAAATACTGATATAGCTAAGAATAGCAGTTACTAATTTAATAGAAGATTAGGAGCTTTCTATTCCAAATCCTTCCCTTATATTTATTAATTTACCAAGGGGAAATTTCTCCATTGTTATTATTGATACTGCAGGTATGGACAGCTTAAACCACTCGACATGCTAGAAATAATGCTCCTTTGCTGAATAAGATTTTCTTTATATTATTCAAGATTTACCAAACTTTATAATGACTACACAAATGGGAGGGATGGAATTTAAGACTTTTTAAAAAGTGGTAAAAGAAGCACATATTCCCTTCCATTTATATACAATATTTCAGTCTTCCATAAGTAAAGGGACAATTGGCTATACTGGTCAAGAATTCCACCATCCTTACACATTTGGAGAGTATCAGATCAAGGATTATTGCTGTTCATAAATTGGTGCTTAACTTGTTATATTAAGTATGTAGAGCAATGCCTGTAAGGAAAAGATGACATGTTTGTACACTCATGTTTATTAATTTATGTATTTGGAATTTAAAAATGGCATTGCATTGATAGTTAAGAGAGATTTCAACTTGTTTTAAGCCAATTTATATTTTACTATTGTTTCCATTGATGTAATAAGTTTTTAGATGTTACAATATTTCAAAGCCTAGTTCTGCAAAGCATGTAAGAATATTTGCACAATAGGTGGTCATGCTACCAGTAAGAGGTGTACTTGACAGACCTGCCATATCAGAGCTGCAAAACTTGGGTATCAGATTGCAGTGAAGAGATATGGAAAACTGTAACTCTTTACTGCTATCTAATAATTTTGTTAGTTTTGGCAGCCCAGTTCTGCCAACTGAGTGCTACACAACTTTGTGAGAAACACAGAAATGCTCTTAATAACTTCACTTCCAAAAGCCACATTATCCAAAAACCACATTAGAAAATCTATTACACATATTGTAGAGCCCATACACAGAATGTTTTAAACAGTCATATAGAAATAACTCAACTGAATTTAATGTGACTTTATCCAGGAGAGTAGGTATAAGATTGCAACCACAATCAGACACAGTTTTATCAGCAGATTGAGTGTCTTTCCCAACTTCAGATAAGAAGTTACATAGCTCATTGCATTTAATACCTGAATCAAAACATATACTTGTGTAAGCACTTGTGCACATGGTCATTGTGTACAATTGACAATTTCTTTGGTGAGCTAATTTGGGAAAAAAGAATTAAATTCAGGGTCCGGATTTTAAATACAGTACTTTTTAACTGTGTGATAACATGCATAACTCTGATAATAGCACATCTGAAGTTACCTTAGACAAAATAAGACTATGGCTCTCTCTATTGGTATAAGGCAAGTGTACCTTTCATTTTGTGTGTGTGTGTGTGTGTGTGTGTGTGTGTGTAATAATTCAAAGTGGTGAACATATCTAATACTCCTTCTTCCTTCTATTTTCCCCACAACAACAATCCACATGCTTGCATGTGGGCTGAGAGAGAGAGGGTGACTGGCCCAAAATCACCCAGGTGGTTCTCATGCCTAAGATGGGACTAGAATTCAGTCTCCTGGTTTCTAGGCTGGTGCCTTAATCACTAGACCAAACTACTGCTCATCTTAACTCCCTTTTCTACAACTCTTGAGTCAAAGCTTCAAGAATCGAATATGTGCTCACAACTTTGTTATGGCTTCTCCCTCACAGCTGTCTATGAAGAAATTCATTAGGCAGTTGCGTGGCTTAAGACCATTTGCCTTTTCTATTATGCTACATCCACTTAGATTATATCAGGAAAGGAACTGTACACATAGAACACCTGTTTGCATATGACATTCCATAGCCAGCTGAGAGGGCATGTGTGATTATTGTGAAAAACTTGATTCTCCTAAACTAAAGGTGGCTTAAGAAACAATTACAGTTGATAGCCTTTTATTTACTTATTTATTTGATTTTGATACTAAGACAAGGAATCATTACCCAAGTCCAATTGATATGCATAGTGGAGTTCGTATTTTATCTGTTCCTGAATTCATGGAAAGCTTTATGTAAAATCTTACAATTCTTTCATTTCTAATTTAAGAAATATAGATTAAGTTATCCATCCAATGAGACTGGTTTTACTGACACTTTTGGATTTTTTAAAAATAAAGCTTTATAACAATAATTTCATAGGCATACTTTCATAATACTTATAATCAACATTTGATTTATGTGATCCATTTATAATATGACACCCTAACGACTAAACATAACCATTTACAACAAACGGAGAAATAATTTGTTTAGAGATATAATCAGAGCAGAGGCCACACACAATAAAAGAAAGCATTCTGGTTCTAAAATGAATAAAAATTGATTGTATCCCTATAAAAAGTAAATTGGCAGAGTGTTAATTACATTTCACATAAACATCTGCAGCAGGCTGACTCGTTACTAGGCTGTAATGCAATACAGGACACTCAGGAATAAATGCATCCTTCCAGATGAGTTCATAGATATATTCTAAAAGTGCCTGATGAGATTGTAAAAATCTGATTAGTCAGAACTGCTAATGACACTTAAAACAAAGGGAAATCTTTAAATAAAGTTATTTTGCTTTGCTTTCCTCCTGACAAATGATATGCAAATCAGTTCTGATTGAAAAATGTTTGCCTCAAGGTAATTTATAATAATGAAGAAAAAGGCTTTCAACTTCAGAAAAAAATACACTTGGCAAGTTATTCTATAATTTGTAAGCTGATTCGCTTTTTTCACGGAATGGTTTACTCTGAATTATGATAGATATGCATATTTTTGTCTATTTCTGTTTTCAAAGCAGATTCATTCATTTTTAAAAGCATATATTTTGATGAATTCATTTTAAATTCTTAGGTCTGATCCTCTAAATCATATACTAATGCCAGTATAATAATATGTAATTCATATTTCACCTTTCGGAAACCTGCATTAAACTTACATGGTTTCTTCAATTCCATTAATTTTTGATTCACAGAACAATAGTACCATTTTCCATACAGTCATGACCCATTAACATTTAAAGGTTTCCAGAGGAGTCTTCACTGGCTGTTTGTGGTTGTCAGACCCAAATCCAGCTGTGGTACTTCTTTTAAATCTTAAAAACACAGATGTGCAAATATCCTAAACCTTCCTTTAGGACAGGGTGTCAAACTCAATTTCATTGAGGGCCACATCAGCATTGAGGTTGCCCTCGGGGTTGGGTGGGTGCGACCAGGATGGGTGTGGTCTACTGGGTGGGTGTAGCTGGAGTGGGCATGGCCTACTGGGTGGGCGTGGCCAGCTCGACATCACTTGCTTCAGGAGTGCCTGGGCAGGACTGGGGCAGATCTGAGGAGGATGGGACCAGGGCGCGTGCTGGACATGGTCCCTCCCACCCTCCCTCCCTTCCTACCTGTGTTCTTTCCTCCCTCCCTCCCAACCTCCATTCCTTCCTCCCTTCCTCTGTTCCTTCCTTCTTCCCTCCCACCCTCCATTCAATCTTCCCTGTTCCTTCTTCCCTCCCTCCCTTTTTCTCTCTCCTCCCACTCTCGCCTTTTTCCTCCGTTCCTTCCTTCCTTCCTTCCTCTCACCCTCCATTCCTTTTTCCCTGTTCCTTTCTGTTCCTTCCTCCCTCCCTCCTTTTTTACCTCCCTCCCTCCCTCCTTCCCACCCTCCCTTCCTCCCTCCCTCCATTCCTTCCTTCGCTTGAATTATCAGTGTCTTTAGAATTTTCAGAAAATAAATTATCTCTGTGACTCCATTTTTTCCCCCATGCAGGAATCAGTCATCTGACAAATAAAGTTACTCAACCATTCCTCATCATAGTCCTGAAGGAATTCTCTGTTTCTATCAAAGTAACAGTTAAAAAACTGGAAAGAATGATTAGTACAGTAACTCTGTACTTCAGACAAAGCTTCAATCTGCTGTTGAGTTCACTATTCTTGACTTTTATGTCCATGAAGGAGCCTCTATGAGTGCATGTAAAAATAAAAGAGGCTCTTGTGTATAGAAGGGTGGCCCAGTGGTTAATGTATTGGGCTAGGACTGAGAATCAAGTCCAACCACAGTCATAAAAACCTAGTGAGTACTTGGAAACAGTCTCACATTTTCAGCCAACTTTCCTCACAGGGTTGTTGTTAAAGAGATAAAATGAAAAAAAAATAGCAATATAGCTACCTTGAGATCCTAGCTAAATCTCATAAATAATATTAATGGAGAATAGCCTAAGTCTTTTTCAACTTCCTTCATGTGGAAAAGTTTTATTGTGCATATCTGGATGCATATACTGAATCCCCAACCTATATTGATTGAATAAACAAATGGCAAAGGAAAAGGGCTGCAAAGCTTAATGTCTCCCCTGGCTCTACCATTTGTTTCGATGCATAGTAGGAGATTAGATAACCCCACTTAAATCAGAAGGAAATAGTATTCCTTATAATTCTTTTTATACTTTTGCTCATCAGCTGAAACAATGCTGTGCTTATTCAGGCAATAAAATCAAAACAAAGCACTATAAAATTACATGCTGCACAGTTCAGGGAAAATGCTAACACAAAAATGTGTTTGGTTAACAGCAGAATAATTGCAGAATAACTCATTGTGTAAAAGTTGAACATAAATAGTCAAACTAATTATAGTCCACAGTCTCCTCTGGATGAATCAGAGCTGAAAAAGTTATAAATATCAAAGTCAAATGATAACAGCCTTATGAGCCAGATGGAAAAAGGAAGAGATAATTTTGCCATTTCCCTTAGTTGCTGCCAATTGATAGCTACCTCTCTCTGTCATTTTGTGTTATCCACATAATATTAGCTTACTGCAGCCCAATGATGATGCCAAGGATGAAAACTGACAAAGTGATGAAAACCTACCTTGCATAACGAACAAAATGGGAGAAGTCAAGGACTAGCTTCCCATGCCAGGCATTGCTATAATGCAGTATGCTTGTTTGTGGCTTAATGAATTATATGCACCCAGCCATTGCTGTTTTTCAAACCATGCCATTTGGCTTTGCACAATGTATGAACACAACCAACTGTGGTTTATCCATCAATCAGTGGTTAAGCAAACTTTGGCTTAGCATTTTGTATGAAATTGGCCAAATTTGACACAGGCTTGCAGCAGTTCTGCACTGCTAGTAACACATTACCCACACTGTCACAAAGATTTTTTCTTTTAGAACCCACATTTTGTAACAAGCTGGATTTCCCTTTCCATCTTACTTTAATCATACTTTTTCAAGGATTTCTTAAAGAATGGCTACTCACAGCCTGAACTGATAGAAACTAGACAACAGATTGGAAGCAGGTTGTCTTGCAAGTTTAGTTCTTCAAAGACTTTGTTTAAAAATAGGAACTCTCTATCTGAAAAATCAGGAGTTATTCTCTTTTTTGTAGTTAGGCAGAAATTAAATAGGACAACAGGGTCTGGCATTTATGAAACACTTATTTGTAGCAGTTTCATATACAACAGACTCTAATCAAATACAAGTGTTCTTGTGAGACAATAGCTCCTCATACTAAAGTTTTAATATTAGTACCAAGCCCTGGATATAGTTTGATTCCAAGATGAAAAAGGCAGATACTTTGGATTTCTTTCAGGAATATCATTACACCGCTAGAGCTGAAAAGGAAATATTTGATGCTTATACGTATCTAAGTGAGGCAATTATTCTAAAAAAAATGTGCATAATGCTTATACACAAAATATAATTATATTTAAATTATACACAATTTCTCAAATATTAGAAAAGTTATCATTTACCCATATAGAAATTTTGTGTGTGAACTGATATGGTGCTTTGTCAGAATGGTAATAATAATAATAGCAGTTTGACAGCTGCAATTTCCTATAGATACAGTATGTCTATGTCTTGGATGATCCTCTAAGGAATCTCTGGCTATTGCCAGGATTAGAGGCTCATTTCACTTGCAGAAATACTGTTTTCTCTTCCAGCTGCATTCATGCTTCGGAACAAAAAAGAAAGAAAAATAACTCATAGTAAAAGAAAAAGAGTAAAATGCATCCTGTTTTTGCTTCAGATTCATTTATTTTTACTTTTAAGCCGTTTTATTTTTCTCATTCAAATAACTTTGCATTATACCATAAAGGAACATAAAAATGCCATGATGGTTCTTTTACAAAGCTACCCTAAAGAACAAATTATATTGAGCCAAGTTTTGCGCTGCAGTCAAAGCAGCTGATCCCTCCTTTGGGAGCAAGACCCACTGGTGCCTGATGCTGTCGGCTGCCAAGAACTAAATATATTACCCGCATTCTGCTCCACATTCTGTTTGGAACCTTGTATGCCAGCCATGGCAATGCAAGTAAAGGAACAGGTGCCACAAGAGAGACAGTTAAGATCCTGAGCGTACATTGATTCATAAAATCGACTCAAGAACCCATCATGTAATAATTTACTAATAGCTGTTGCAGGAAGGCTAGAATGAAGATCCTATCTCTCCATTCACAAAAAATCACCAGCTGTAAATAACAGCATAATCATTCTCATTGGTGAAAATGCTATAATTTTTCTGAGTGAAAAACACATGAATATATGCAGAACAGAATGCTTGAAAATTCTTCCTTTCAGAAGGCTCAGACAAATGCTAGGACAGACCAGTTCAAAGTTAAAGAAATGGCTCTTTAATTCAATTTGAAGAAAATGATAAGAAATGTGATTTTCAATGAAGGCATAGGAAACCACCTTTTATCAAAGGAACTGTAAAGAATAAGATGATCTGAAGCATTTTAAAAAATCCAGCACAGCAAGGTGACATTGGAAAATAGGTAACATTGGAAAACACCTCCCTATTTATATAGTAAAGGTAAATAAATGTAAAGGTTCCCCCGCACATGCGTGCTAGTTGTTTCCGACTCTAGGGGCCGGTGCTCATCTCCATTTCAAAGCCGAAGAGCCAGCGCTTGTCCGAGGACGTCTCCGTGGTCATGTGGCCGGCATGAGTAGACGCCAAAGGCACACGGAATGCTGTTACCTTCCCACCGTAGTGGTCCCTATTTTTCTACTTGCATTTTTATGTGCTTTCGAACTGCTAGGTTGGCAGAAGCTGGGACGAGTAACAGGTGCTCACTCTGTTACGCGGCATTCGGGATTTGACCTGCCAAACTGCCGACCTTCTGATCAACAAGCTCAGCATCCTAACACACTGAGCCACTGCATCCCATATTTATAGACACCTCCCTAATTAACAGAAGCATAAGAAGGGGGAGAAGGTATTCTATTATTGTAACCACCCTTCTTGTTTTATATATTAATGTTTATTAAAATGTTAAGAGCAGTAAAAATAAACATAAACTAATACAGAATAAAGAAAACAAAAGAAAAAAATAAAATAAAAACAAAAGTGCATAAACAAAGAATAAAAAAGAAGCTTCCGATTTCTTTTGCAGCAAATACAAGTACAATTACAAAGTTATCTCTTACTCTATGATTCTCTAACCAAGGAAATTATTTTAGCCATCTCTATAAGTTCCAGCCATTTACCAACCATTCTTCCATTATGGTAGTGTCAAACATTTTATATATTATATTTATTAAACTTATATACCGTCCTTCTCCCGTAGGACCCAGGGCAGTTCACAAGGCAATTAAAACAAAATTACAATTCAAAAATTAATAGCAATTAAAATAGATTAAATTTTCCTTGATTAAAATCTAAAACCCGTATATCTCTGATTAAAAACCCAATTACAATAAGTTAAAAAAAATTAAAAAATCCTCAGTCCTGGCCGGAAAGCTCAAAGAGCCAGGTCTTCAGGTCCCGGCGGAACGAATGAAAATCAGGGGCAGTCCTAAGCTCTACGGGTAACTGGTTCCAGAGGGCAGGCGCGCCCACAGAGAAGGCCCTCCCCCTGGGTGTTGCCCACTGGCAATCCTTTGCCGGCGGCACCCTGAGAAGGCCCTCCCTATGGGAGCGCACAGGATGAAGGGAACTTGATGCCGGCAGCAGGTGTTCCCTCAGATATCCCGGACCCAAGCCATTTAGGGCTTTATAGGTCATCACCAGCACCTTGAATCTCACCCGGAGGGCAACTGGAAGCCAATGCAGCTCACGGAGCAGAGGTGTTATATGGGAGTATCGGGAGGCCCCCATCACAACTCGCGCGGCTGCATTCTGCACCAGTTGAAGCCTCCGAGTGGTCCTCAAGGGCAGCCCCATGTAGAGAGCATTGCAGTAGTCTAACCGGGAGGTCATGAGCGCATAAGTGACCGTGCGCAAGGCATCTCGGTCCAGATAGGGCTGCAACTGGCGCACCAGGCGAACCTGGGCAAAAGCCCCCCTGGTCACGGCTCCTATATGATCTTCAAGGCTGAGCCACGAATCCAGGAGGACACCCAAGTTGTGAGCCCTATCGACGGGGGGTAACACCTCACCCCCCATCATTAAAGATGGAGTAGAATGGTTCACTTGAGATGCCTGTACGCACAGCCACTCAGTCTCGGCAGGATTGAGTCTGAGCTTGTTTCTCCCCATCCAAACCCGAACTACCTCCAGGCAACGGGACATCACGTCGAGGGCATCACTGAGTTGGTTTGGGGTGGAAAGAAAAAGTTGGGTATCCTTGGCGTACTGATGATACCCCACCCCAAAACCACGAATGATCTCACCCAGCAGCTTCATATAGATATTGAACAGGAGGGGAGAGAGGACCGACCCCTGAGGAACTCCACAAATGAGAGACCTCGGGGCGAACCTCTGCCCTCCCGTCAACACCGACTGCAAACGACCCAAGAGGTAGGAGGAGAACCACTGAAAAACAGTGCCCCCCACTCCCAACCCCCTGAGACGTCGCAGCAGGATACCATGGTCGATGGTATCAAAAGCCGCTGAGAGATCTAATAGGACTAGGACAGAGGAACAACCCCTGTCCCGAGCCCGCCAGAGATCATTCATCAGCGCGACCAATGCCGTCTCCGTGCTGTACCCGGGCCTGAAACCCGATTGGTACGGGTCAAGATAATCAGTTTCCTCCAGGAACAGAGGAAGCTGATGCGCCACCACACTCTCAACAACCTTCGCTAAAAAGCGAAGATTGGAGACTGGATGATAGTTATTCAAAATAGCTGGATTCCGGGCAGGCTTCTTGAGAAGGGGTCTCACCACTGCTTCCTACAAGGCGGCGGGAAAGACACCCTCGCTCAAAGAAGCAGATATCACTGCCTGGAACCAGCCTCGTGTCTCTTCCCGAGCTAAAAAAACCAGCCAGGAAGGGCACGGTTCCAATAAACAGGTGGTAGAGCTCAGCCTCCCCATAATCCTGTCCACCTCCTCGGGAGTCACAGGATCAAACCCAGTCCAGATAATACTCTCAAGACCGCTCGATTTCTCCCCGTCAGACTCTGCCCAGTCAGAGTCCAAACCAGTCCGAATCTGAGTGATTTTGTCCACCAGATGCTGACTAAACTCCTCGGCCTGCCCCTGCAAGGACTCCTCCCTCACCTCCTGAGAAACGAGGGAACGAGTTACCCTAAACAGGGTGGCCGGGCGATTATCTGCGGACGCGATGAGGGCGGCGAAGTAATTAGACTTCGCCGTCCTCATCGCCGCGAGATAAGACCTAATGAAAGATCTTATTCGCAATCGGTCAGATTCAGACCCACTGGATCTCCAACAGCTCTCCAGACTCCGTCTCTGACGTTTCATCTCCCGTAGCTCCACAGAAAACCATGGAGTCCATCGGGATCTACGCCGGATCAGGGGTCACAAGGGTACAACCCGGTCAAGTGCCTTGGTGGCAGCCCTCTCCCAAGCCTCCACCAAGGCATCAGCCGGGCTGTGGGTGAGGGAAATAAGTATAGACCCAAGCACCGTCTGGAATTGTTCTGGATCCATTAGGCACCTGGGGCCGAACCACCTGGTCGGCTCTGCAGCCCAGCGGTGAGGGGTAGCGTATCGGAAGACCAGCCGTAGGAGGTGATGATTGGACCATGACAGGCGGACAGTATTTGGCGTACCCCCTCCCAGATCATCAAACCACTGTCCAGATAGGAAAACCAGGTCGAGAGTGTGACCCCCTCCATGGGTCGGGCCCTGAATTATCTGGGTCAGGTCCATGGCCGGCATCAAACGCCCTTCGCCCAGTGCGCTCCCACAGGGAGGGTCTGCTCAGGGTTCCGCCGGTGAGAGATTGCCGGCGGGTGACACCCAGGGATAGGGCCTTCTCGGTGGGAGCGCCTGCCCTCTGGAACCAGCTGCCGGTGGAGCTGAGGACTGCCCCCGACCTCCGATCATTCCACCGGGGCCTGAAGACCTGGCTCTTTGAGCTCTCGGGCCCAGACTGAGGAGGAATTTTTAATTTGGGGTTCTTTTTAACTGACTACAGGGTTAATTTAATATTTTTAATGTGGTTCTTAATTTTTGTATTTTGGATTTTTAATTCCCTGTAAACCGCCCTGAGTCCTCAGGGAATAGGGCGGTATATAAATATAACTAAATAAATAAATAAATAAATAAATAAACTCCCGAGCTAACTCTGACGACCCGCCCAGGGATGGAAGGTTGAAATCACCCAGAACAATAAGTCTGGGAAATTCAACCACCAGCCCTGAAAGGGTGTCAAGAAGCCCGGGCAGAGTTGTTGCAACACAGCTGGGCGTCAGGTATGTCAGCAACAAACCCAACTGAACCCCAGAGCCAAACTTCAGGAGGAGCGACTCACTCCCGCCAATCTGTACGACAGTGATCTCCCGAGGGTATAAGGTCTCCTGTATAACCACTGCCACCCCCCCGCCCCTACCCTGAGCCCGCGGCCGGTGCAGCACACAGAAAACTGGAGGGCAGAGCTCAGTCAGAGGGACACCTCCCTCTGAGCCCAACCAGGTTTCTGTAATGCATGCCAGATCTGCGCGTTCCTCCTCAATCAAATCTCGGACGAGGGGAGCTTTATTCACTACGGATCTGGCATTAAAATACACCAGCCTAAGCTCAGGGGCCCGATCTCCCTCACCCCTGGGTAAACGGGTATCAACCGGAGGGTCGGAGCACGCCACCGCTTGAAGACAGCAGGGGCGTGATCCTGGATGTTGATACGGCCCTCTGTGCAACCACCTGGTACCATTCCCAATCGTTGTGGGGATTTGAAACCCCCATTTTCACTTTTGAACATATAATAGTCTCACTGCAGTTGTCATGTATAAAAATAACATTCTATGACTTTTTTCTAGTTGCTTGTCCCTTGGTCCTATAAGAAAAGCCTCTGTCCCAAAGACATTTTTACATGAGGCAACTACTTTCTTGTTTTCCTTTGAAGACATTTTGCTTCTCATCCAAGAAGCTTCTTCAGCTCTGACTGAATGGTGGGGAATGGAAGGATTTATACTCCTTACAGACACCTGGTCATTTGCATTCTTTTAGAGAGTTGTTGATGCCACCTGGAGGTTTATCTGTGTCATCAGGGTCACCTGGGTATTACAAATGGGTGTGGAGCCTTCTTGGAATTGTTGAAAGGACTGTGTTGTAGACTGAAGATAGATGATGTCATATCCTTCCCCCTCTGTTGAGAGAGGGCTGTTCAATTTTGACATAGATGGGCTCTTTGACCCCTCTTTCAAACCAGCAGTCCTCTCTGTCCAAAATGTGGACTTTGCTGTTTTTTTTAAAAAAAGGTCTTTGTTTTTTAAATGCAGATGGACTACTGAATCTTGTCCTGATGAGTTTGTTCTCCTGTGTTGTGCCATGGGTTATGAAATGGTTGCCTTGTTTGCCCAATGTACAGAGCTGCACATGGCTCACTGCATTATACTGATCTCACTGATAATTTGAGCTATTGTCAATAACATGATAACATGAACTGTAGCCACAGTCCCAACCAGGGCAAAAATACTGACTTGCTATCAAATTGATCACTCTGGATTCATATACTGCACTAAGCAATGGTCTGTTTAACTACAGATAATTGAATAAGCTACAATTTGCTGGCTTTGCACAACACAATAAGCAATAATGACAGAAATTTGCTTGAAATTGTATAGGGTCTTCTCCTTGAACAGGGGGTTGGACTAGAAGTCCAACAAAGTCCCTTACAACTCTGTCATAATATATGGTATACAAACCACAATGTCTGGATTTACACAGGATGCTAGGCCAGAAGCAAGTGGTGCATTTTTAGAAATTTAGATAGAACTATTTTGTAACAAATAATCTATATTTTATTCTTCTGCTGTAGAAACTCAGAAATACAAAATGTAAAACACATGCATTCAAAGCAATCTACATATACATTAGGTATGCTTGCATGTGGGTTCCTCTGCAGAGCACCAATTTACTTTCATCTGCAGGATTTGTATCTACTTACTTATCTATATATCCACTATTCTAAATCAATATGCAGCAAATTAAAATTGGCAGAAATAAAACTGCTAAAATATTATCGTTACAACAGCTTGAAAACCAAAACCGAGCAGAGCTGATTTTTTAAGAGTATGCCTCCATTTGTTGAAAATAGATTGAAAAACAAATGCAATGGCTTAAAGCATCTTCTGATTTTTCAACATTCTGATAACTAGTATAAATTTCATTTTTTTTAAAAAAATGGCTTATAGGAGAAAGAACTATTATAATTAATGTTGGAATTACTGTAAAATTACAGCATTTTCTTCTGTGTACCTCATCTTATCATTCTTTATGCCTGGTTATATTCCAGATTGCTAATCTTTCTAAATTAGACCAAAGCATTTTCTCTTTGGTTTACCTAAGTTTTGAAAATGGCAGAGAAGAAAAGAAAGAAAAATCCCCATGGGTCATTGAAAATTATCCTTTCATTCCAGCCGCCTGTTTCAAGTCAGTCAAAACATTCCAGACTTCAAAAGGTTGCCTTGCCTGTTTAGTCCGTTCTGGTGTCTTTCGAAGGTTGGCCTAGGAGGGATTGGTTATTTGGATAAATTAATTTGTGGAGCCTGCTGGCCTTCTAGAAGACCTCAGTGTCTGACTGCAAATTAGTTCTACTGAACACGTAGAAATCCCTGGGCAGACTGAAAGAAATAAATGGTGATAAAATCTAATACTACAATGTTTGTAATGTGATTTTATTCTGCCATGTTCCTTGTAAGCAAAACTAATGTTGAATTATTATTACTTTTTTTAAAAAAAATAGGTAATTTAAAAAGGTCCATGAAAGCATAGAAATCAGATCAGTATCCCTAGTCACAGTTGAGCAGGCATGCTGCCAACTTTAAAGGAAAGCTTCCAGCAAGAATATTTTTCAAGAACAAACAAATGTCCTAGTTTTCCACAGAATCAACTAGGTATTTACATTACGGATGCACCCCTGCTTAAGCCAGGAAGTCACACAGTTGAATTCTGCTGGAGTTCAGGGTTGTGAATAAACGGCTATGCAGTCATTTAATGCATAGTTGTACAAGTGCCTAAGGATAGTTTATCCTTAAGGAAGAGGAGGAATTTGTGAGCCAAAACTAACAAACATGGGTCCTCAAGCGGAACAATGGGCCTAAAACTCAGTCAAAAGGAAAATAAACCTTGCTAGCTGTTTGTTTTTTGCTGTTAAGAGTTAAGCTACAACTTTATCAAGACTTTACAGGAAACGTAAAAACAACAGCAACATATGCTCTACGTTCCCATGACTGCTGGAAAGCTCACGGCAGACTGTCTAATCTTATATTACTACTCTTAAACTATTTTAAATCAGGCACTTACAGTATATATTGCTACCTCAAGTACCGCCACATCTGGAGACAAATATTTCAATCTAAAAGATATGGGACCTAAACTTTATTTCCCCCATTTTTAATCAATCTCTTACATTATCCAGGTCCCAAGTGACATATACAATATTGGAATAACTATACAGAATTAAAAACATAAAACTTAAAAGGATAAAATGTATCTTGAAATGTTACTAGCCAATCTGTAAACAAGCTATAAACAGACATCTTCCTTCCATCCTCCTGCATTTTTAACATATGCAGAAAAATAGATGTGGTAACAAAACAAATAATTAATATTTACCTATGTAAATGGACTTTTTTCAGCTCCTCAAACAAGCTTGTTTTTTAAAATATGTTTATTTATTTAATATAGCTACCTATCTCACGACAATGACTCTGAGTGGTATATAAGAATTAAAGCAACAGTCAGATAAATAAGTCATGATGCTTAAGGTAAAAACAATATATCCCAATAATGAAAACCACAGAGTTCATCTAACCTTCTGGCTCAAACATAATGTGTTGTGCTTACAGACCAACACATACTTTTTTAACTTGGTGCTTTCTAGATGTAACACATCCAGAATTAGAACACTAATTAGAATACTAATTAGAATACTAATTAGAATATCTAATTAGAATTAGATGAAGACACAATATATCTGGACTGTAACAGACCACAATTGAGCCCAAAATCTCTGTTGCTAAGTGAACATTTATTAAGTGAATTTTGTCCTGTTTTACGACCTTTTGTTGCCATAGTTGTTAAGTGAATCACTGTACTTGTTAAGTTAGTAACATGGTTGTTAAGTGAATCTGGATTCCCCATTGACTTTGTTTTGTCAGAAGCTTACAAAGGTTGATCACATGGCCCCCTAGGACACTACAACCATCATAAATATAAACCAGTTGCCAAGCATCCAAATTTTGATCATGTGACCAGGGGGATACTACAATAGTTGTAGGTGTGAAAAATGACAGTCATAAGTCAATTTTGTCAGTGTCGTTGTAACTTTGAACAGTCACTAAATGAACTGTTGTAAGTTGAGGACTACCTGTAATGGTTAGTCTTTGGTTGAAACTGCACAATATAAGGGGAAAGATAGAATAGGAAAATAGGCTCTTTGTTTTAAACTAGTCTGATGAGACATTTTTCTCTCTAGAAATTAGGAGCTATTTATTCTTTTGATAGTATTTAACAATTCTTGATCACAGCTACTTCATAAGTTGTGTGACTTGTTTTCCATTCTATGATGCACAAAACAAACAAAATTAGTCTAAAAATAAAAACTTGGATGGAAGATGTCAATTTAAAAACACAATTCTTAGAATAGCCCTGCTAGATCAGATCAAGGTCTACCTTAATATAGCATTTTGTTTCTCATAATGGCCGACCAGGTGATTCTAGGGTGCTTGTAAATGGGAGGTGGTGGTATTTTCCATATCATATACTTTGATTTGTATACATTTACGCCAGTACAATCAATGCATCATAACATTGTTGTATTAAGAAACTAGTGTGTGATAATTTAATCTTTCAAAGTATTTAATAATGTTTCAGTAATGTGTCATTTATTGTAAACTGCCAGAGTAGAATTCATGATCCATGAATAACTCTTTGGAATGTATTTTTTTTAATTCTAGAAAGTAATTATACTATTTTGAGGTTTTCAACTGCAATTTTGTTATGCATATTCATCACTAGCCAGTATTAGACAAGTTATAGCTATATTAATTGGAATTTCTACCCATAATTAAACATTTTGAACTAGTAAACCTTTAAATATAATTTGAAAATACTGTAATTAAAGAATGTATTATTGGAATTATACTCTGAATTTATTTGGGGCAACTCAAGGCACAATACATACAATAATGCTCCCTCCTGTTACTTTCTGCAAAACAATTCTGTGAGGCAGATTGGCTGAGAGAAGGTAATTGGTCCTGAGTCACCCAACTGGCTTTCATGCCTAAGGAAAGACCACAATTCAGAATCTCTTGTTTCTAGTTGAGCACCTTAACAATCGCACCAAACTGGTTCTTTAGAATCTAGAATCACATACAGTATGAATTGTACTGAACCATGAGATCTTCCTCAAGACTGTTTGCAGACTATTTGGATTTAGAAAGCTGTTTGACATAAGTCTGCCTTTTTGGCGGAGAAGACGTTTCTCCAGAGAAATTTATATTCGGCTCTTTCAGTGATAGCTTTCAAGTGACCCCTGAAATGTCATTTTATTTGAACTTTGTATTGTCCTTGAGAACAGCAGCTTAGATATCTTTAAAAGAAACCAATAATTAACTACTGTTAAAATCCACATTTTAAAACCTCTCTCATATGTAGGATTTATATCCTTCCCTACTTTGATTACTTACCCTGTGTACCTGCAAAAGTGATCCTGACTCATAAGAATTTATGGCAGAATACATTTCCCAATGTTTGGCAGGTAAGCAGGTTCTTTCCAGTTATTTTGGACATCAGTTCCAGTTAATTTAATTTTTAATTTAATTTATTAATATTTCTATACCGCCCTTCTCCCGAAGGACTCAGGGCAGTGTACAGGGCAAGAATAAAAACACAGAATTACAAAAGTTAAAAAGTAATTAAATACATGCCCATTAAAAAACAGTTAATACATAATAAAAACCCCAATAAAATAACAGTAAAAACCCCACCAATCCCCCCTCAGGCCAGGCCGCCTTGTTCGAACAAGTATGTTTTTAGATCGCGGCGAAAGGAGCGAAGATCGGGCGCCGTCCGGAGCTCAACTGGTAACTGGTTCCATAGTTCCGGGGCGCCCACAGAGAAAGATCTCCCCCTGGGGGCCACCAATCTACATTCTCTGACCGGTGGCACCCTGAGGAGGCCCTCTCTGTGGGAACGCACAGGGCGGAGGGAAGTTGATGCCGGCAGCATCAACTTTGGTCCATGGTGTAGGATTTTCAGGTAGTAACAGCACAGCCCCACTACCATTTGTCACTTATTCTACTTATTCTACATTTATTCTTTATCTATCAGTCAGATAAACTGAGTGGAGTTAATAAAACTAATTAACAACTTGTTTTCAAACTAAAATTTGCTAATACACAGGGAAGGCGGATTTTTCCTATGACATCTATACTGAGCATAAAGCAACAACTCTAAAATACATTTGCAGTTTACGTTTGAGGTGGGCTTTAATCTTTCGTAGTGCAATAAATCCATTTCTCAAGATCATTTAAAAGTAGGACTGTGCTTTAAGGAATTTCCAACCACTCAAGTTATGACAAAAATAATTACTGCTTTAATGGCAATAATTCTTTCCTCTGGGATGACATGCTGTTTACTTACAGACTCTCCATTTATCCCCTGGGGGTATTCTATTGAAGAGATCTTCTTCCAAGTTATGTTGTCTGTAAAGCTACAATATGTTTCAAACAGTCCCAAGACAGGAACACCTGGAATAAACAGCACTGTATGGCTGTATTAATTAGTTGGCATAAAATTAAGAGCAGGCTGTTATATGTGAAAATTTCCATGGAGAAACATCTATGCATGTGTCAGGAGTGTTTATCTTCAATGTACTAGGCTGATCTTTAAAGCAAATATGCAGCTTTGGTAGGAAAACAGGTTTTTGGTTGCAGCTAAAGTGAATAAGGAGTCAGCATAATGTTTTTCCTAGCTATTGCTCTGGCTAAAGACGCAAAAGAGGGCAGCTTTCTCTTGCTCTCTTTTGTCTCTCTCCCTCTCTTGCTTTCTCTGCCTTTTTTTAAAAAAAAACACTGCTGTTTTGTCTAGAGTGTTTAACATTTACATGGAAAGGAAGGAGGGAAGGGAGGGAGGGAGTGAAGGAGGAAGGAAGGAAGGAAGGCAGGCTTAGAGCTTTTTTAAAATAGGAAACACCATGATTTGGAGTGGCCTAGCGCTTTTCCCAACTTTCTTCAGTTTAAGTCTAAACTTTGCAATGAGAAGCTCATGGTCTGAGCCACAGTCAACTCCTGGTCTTGTTTTTACTGACTGTATAGAGCTTCTCCATCTTTGGCTGCACAGCATATAGTCAATCTGATTCCTGTGTTGACCGTCTGGTGATGTCCATGTGTAGAGCCGTCTCTTGGGTTGTTTGAAAAGAGTGTTTGCTATGACCATCGTATTCTCTTGACAAAATTCTATCAGCCTGTGCCCTGCTTCATTTTGTACTCCAAGGCCAAACTTGCCTGTTATTCCGGTTATCTTTTGGCTTCCTACTTTAGCATTCCAATCCCCCATGATGATAAGGACATCATTTTTGGGTGTTAGTTCTATAAGGTGCTGTAGGGCTTCATAGAACTGGTCAATTTCATCCTCTTCAGCACTGGTGGTTGGGGCATAGACTTGGACTACTGTGATATTGAATGGTTTGCCTTGGATTTGAACTGAGATCATTCTGTCATTTTGAGGATTGTAGCCCAGTATTGCTTTTCCTATTCTTTTATTGACTATGAAGGCTACTCCATTTCTTCTGAGGGATTCTTGCCCGCAGTAGTATACCTGATGGTCATCTGAATTAAATTCACCCATTCCTGTCCATTTTAGTTCACTGATACCTAAGATGTCGATGTTCAGTCTTGTCATCTCTTGTTTGACCACGTCCAGCTTTCCTTGATTCATGGATCTTACATTCCAGGTTCCTATGGAGAAAAAAATCTTTACAGCATTGGACTTTCCTTTCACCACTAGACACATCAACAGCTGAGCGTCCTTTCGGCTTTGGCCCAGTCGCTTCATTCTTTCTGGCGCTACTAGTACTAGCCCTCTGCTCTTCCCCAGTAGCATATTGGACGCCTTCCGACCTGAGGGGCTCATCTTCCAGCGTCATATCATTTTGCCTTTTGGTACTGTCTATAGGGTTTTCATGGCAAAGATACTGGAGTGGGTTGCCATTTCCTTCTCCAGTGGATCATGTTTTGTCAGAACTCTCTGCTATGACCTTTCCGTCTTGGGTGGCCCTGCATGGCATAGCTCATAGCTTCATTGAATTAACGCAAGCCCCTTCACCACAACAAGGCAGTAATCCATGAAGGGGCTGTACTTACTAACCCTCAGCAAAAAACTCCCTTCTACCTACTTGTCAAATACTATATATTGACTAAGCCGATATGTTACGTATTATGTGGCAGAAGCACAAATCTTCTACTGGTTTTGTGAGTGCATAATGATTCTTATTTCCAGAGCCCAAATACATGGAAAATGCCACTACTTAATTTCAGAAACAGAGTAAGCCTGCATGAAGGCATTTATCAATGAAAGTTTGGAAAAAGATTTTAGTTTCCTGTCACTGTTTCTATGTTGAAGAAGAGATTAACTCTGTCTATATAGTCCATCATTACTGGCTTCTAAACTCTGTAGCTCTGTGATCATCACTCTCTAGCCCCCAAATTTTTTGGAACTCTTACATACAAAATACCAAATCAAATCTCAGAGGCATTTTCACATGAAACTATGAAAGACAGCAATTAACAAGTTGTAGAATATTTAACTATAAAGTAATGTCTTCAAAATTCATGAATCACCTTTTCTATGACTATCTGAACAAATTCTTGATAATTTAATTACATAATTTGCTGATTTGTTCTGATGATCTTGTTTATGACAATCAAATTCAAGCCATACTTTAATGCTTCTTTCAAGCTCTTAGCAATCCAGTTCAACAGAAAAGAAAAAAAAATCCTTGAGTTTGTTTTAACATTTATAGAAAGGATAGGAAAAGAATACAGACATCTCTGAATTGCTTCAAGTTTAGAATCCAATTTATCTTCCAGTTTCCCATGACATAGATTTTTTCCCAGTCTTTTTTATGCTTCTATTAAGGAGTTTATTATCTTAACTGATAAATGAAAACTGAATAGGTGGCCAGCATGTTAAGCTCTTGCATATCATTGTAATTAAGCTTCTGTGCTGAACTAAAGGAAAACTCATTTCACCCGTCTATGTTGGACTATTTGGATCACCATATTTCCTCAAAAGCAATTCAGAAGGATCCAGCTAAAGTAGAATCTATTTTGTTCTGGAAATCTCCCATTATCCAGTTTGTACATATCTGTGTACATGTGTGTGGTGTATCTCTATTTTTACCATAAATTCATCCTGACTTTTGTTCTGAAAGTGCTATTGGTGGAGCAGTGGGCTAATGCCTCCTTAAGTAACACCAGCTGCCTGCAATTAGTGCAGGTTTGCATCCCACCAGGCTCAAGGTTGACTCAGCCTTCCATCCTTCTGAGGTAGGTAAAATGAGGACCCAGATTGTTGGGGGCAATTAAGCTGACTTTGTAATAATGCCGCTTGGGGGGTGTGTGTGTGAAAGCCCTAATAAGCAGGCATATACATAGAATGCATATACATAGAATGTTTTTTTGGGGGGGCTAGGGAGAGGGGTGGGAGGGGGTGGGGGTTGTTTGGCTATGGGGGGGTGGCCAATCAACCATGGCTCAGGCCAGGCTTGGGTCTGACCGTGCGGGGGGAGAACAGGGTGTGGTTGTCTCCGGAGCGGGTCATGGGACTACCGATTCCCACGACGGGGAATGGCAGCAGGTGGATAGACAGAGGGCCGTATCGTTACCGGGAGGGCCGTCTCCGCTATTTGCAAGCGGTGAGGTGCTCCGACCCTCTGCTTCTTCCCCGAGGTTCCGGGAGCGAGGATGTGCAGCCTCCTGAGCTCCGGCTGGTGTACTTGAACGCCAGGTCCGTGGTTAACAAAGCTCCCCTCGTTAGGGATTTAATTGAGGGTGAGCACGCGGACCTGGCTTGCATCACGGAGACTTGGTTGGGCCCAGAGGGTGGGGTCCCTTTGGTTGACCTTTGCCCACCAGGTTTCCGGGTGCTACACCAGCCACGAGCCCAAGGTAGGGGTGGGGGTGTGGCGGTAGTCATCAGGGAGACCTTATGTCCACGGGAGACCACCGTTCCTCAGATAGTCGGGTGTGAGTCTCTCTTTTTGAGATTTGGTTCGGGGGCGCAGTTGGGCTTGCTGCTGGTGTACTTTTCGCCTAGTCGCGCAGCGGCAGCCCTGCCTGAGCTGCTCGATATCCTCTCGGGGTTGGTGATTGAGTTCCCCAAACTTATACTTTTGGGGGACTTCAATCTACCATCCCTGGGAGGCTCATCTGAGCTAGCTCGGGAGTTCATGGCTTCCATGATGGCCATGGACCTGACGCAAGTAATTTCTGAACCAACTCATGAGGGAGGCCACACCCTTGACCTGATTTTCTTATCTGGACAGTGGTTTGATGATCTTGGTGGGGGCTCTCCATTTATTATGCCCCTGTCATGGACTGATCATCATCTCCTGCGGCTGGTCTTCCGTTTTGCCACCCCCCGCCATGGGGGTATGGAGCCAATTAGATGGTACCGCCCCAGACGCTTAAAGGATCCTGATAGATTCCAAGTGGCGCTGGGGTCCCCACCTGCCTCCGTTGCTCACAACTCGGCGGATGCCTTAGTGGAAGCCTGGGAAAGGGCAGCCACTGAGGCACTTGACCGAGTTGTACCCTTGCGGCCCCTGACCCGGTGCAGATCCCAACGAGCTCCATGGTTCTCCACGGAGCTCCGGGAGATGAAGCGTCGGAAACGGGGCCTAGAGAGCTGTTGGAGGTACAGCCGATCCGAATCCGACCGGTTGCGACTAAGAACCTATATTAGGTCTTATCTCGCAGCGATGAGGGCGGCGAGGTGTAATTACTTCTCTACCCTCATCGCGTCCGCAGATAATCGCCCGGCCGCCCTGTTTAGGGTGACTCGCTCCCTCCTTAATCAGGAGGTGAGGGAGGATCCCTTGCAGGGTCATGCCGAGGAGTTTGGTCAACATCTGTCGGATAAAATCGCTCGGATTTGGACCGGTTTGGACTCCAACTGGGCAGAGTCCGATGATCAAGACACAGGCGGTCTTGTCAATGTCATCTGGGAGGAGTTTGATTCTGTGACCCCTGAGGAAGTGGACAGGATTATGGGGAGGTTGAGCTCCACCACATGTTTATTGGACCCGTGCCCTTCTTGGCTGGTTTATGCAGCTAGGGAGAGGACACGAGGCTGGTTCCAGGCAGTCATATCTGCTTCTTTGAGTGAGGGTAGTTTCCCCACCGTCTTGAAGGAGGCGGTGGTGAGACCTCTCCTCAAGAAGCCTGCCTTGGACCCAGCTGTGTTAAACAACTTTTGTCCAGTCTCCAACCTTCGTTTTCTTGCGAAGGTTGTTGAGAGTGTGGTGGCGCATCAGCTCCCTCTGGTTCTGGATGAAGCGGATTACCTAGACCCGTACCAATTGGGTTTCAGGCCCGGGTACAGCACGGAGACGGCATTGGTCACTCTGGTGAATGATCTCTGGAGGGCTCGGGACAGAGGATATTCCTCTGTCCTTGTCCTATTAGACCTCTCGGCAGCTTTCGATACCATCGACCATGGTATCCTGCTGCGGCGTCTCAGGGGATTGGGAGTGGGAGGCACAGTTCTTCAGTGGTTCTCCTCCTATCTCCTGGGACGCTCGCAGTCGGTGTTGGCAGGAGGGCAGAGGTCGACCCCTAGGACTCTCGCTTGTGGAGTTCCTCAGGGGTCGGTCCTCTCGCCTCTCCTGTTCAACATCTACATGAAACCGCTGGGTGAGATCATTCGTGGTTTTGGAGTTGGGTATCATCAATATGCCGATGATACCCAACTTTTTATTTCGACCCCAAACCACCCCAGTGATGCCCTCGATGTGATGTCCCGTTGCCTGGAGGCGGTTCGGGCCTGGATGGGGAGGAACAGACTTCAACTCAACCCTGACAAGACTGAGTGGCTGTACATTCCGGCATCCCGGGACATTCAAAATATTCCATCTCTTCTTATGGGGGGTGATTCCTTACCCCCCGTGGATAGGGCTCGCAACTTGGGAGTCCTCCTAGATTCACGACTTACTCTGGAAGATCATATAGTGGCCGTGACTAGGGGGGCTTTTGCCCAGGTTCGCCTGGTGTGCCAGTTGCCGCCCTATCTGGACCGGGATGCCCTGTGTACGGTCACTCATGCGCTTGTGACCTCTCGCCTGGACTACTGCAATGCTCTCTACATGGGGCTTCCCTTGAAGACCACTCGGAGGCTCCAACTGGTACAGAATGCGGCCGTGAGAGTTGTCTTGGGAGTTTCCCGGTACTCCCATGTTACACCTTTGCTCCGTGAGCTGCATTGGTTACCAGTTGTCTTCCGGGTGAGGTTCAAGGTTTTGGTTATGATCTTTAAGTCCTTACATGGCATGGGTCTGGGATACCTCAAGGACCACCTACTGCCGGCGTCAACTCCCCTCCGCCCTGTGCGTGCCCACAGAGAGGGCCTCCTCAGGGTGCCTCCGGTCAGGGAATGTCGACTGGTGGCCCCCAGGGGGAGGGCCTTCTCTGTGGGTGCTCTGGCATTATGGAACCAACTGCCGGTTGAGCTCCGGATGGCATCGGACCTTCGCACCTTCCGCTGCGGGCTGAAGACCCACTTATTTGAACTAGCTGGTCTGGCCTGATGGGGGAATATGGGTTTTTTAATGGGTTTTTTAATATTTTATTGTTGTTGTATTTTAGTTGGGCATTGGTTTAATTTCTTTTTAATTTTTGTACTGCTATTTATATATCTGGACCGGGATGCCCTGTGTACGGTCACTCATGCGCTTGTGACCTCTCGCCTGGACTACTGCAATGCTCTCTACATGGGGCTTCCCTTGAAGACCACTCGGAGGCTCCAACTGGTACAGAATGCGGCCGCGAGAGTTGTCTTGGGAGTTTCCCGGTACTCCCATGTTACACCTTTGCTCCGCGAGCTGCATTGGTTACCAGTTGTCTTCCGGGTGAGGTTCAAGGTTTTGGTTATGATCTTTAAGTCCTTACATGGCATGGGTCTGGGATACCTCGAGGACCACCTGCTGCCGGCGTCAACTCCCCTCCGCCCTGTGCGTGCCCACAGAGAGGGCCTCCTCAGGGTGCCTCCGGTCAGGGAATGTCGACTGGTGGCCCCCAGGGGGAGGGCCTTCTCTGTGGGTGCTCTGGCATTATGGAACCAACTGCCGGTTGAGCTCCGGATGGCATCGGACCTTCGCACCTTCCGCTGTGGGCTGAAGACCCACTTATTTGAACTAGCTGGTGTGGCCTGATGGGGGAATATGGGTTTTTTTAATGGGTTTTTTAATATTTTATTGTTGTTGTATTTTAATTGGGCATTGGTTTAATTTCTTTTTAATTTTTGTACTGCTATTTATATATGCCCTGTGAACCGCCCTGAGTCCCTCGGGAGAAGGACGGTATAGAAATCAAATAAACTTAAACTTAAACTTAAACTTAATGAAGGCTACTGCTAAGCTTGTAAGCCACCCTGAGTCTTCGGAGAAAGGCGGGATATAAATGGAATTAAAATATAAAAAAAATATTTACTTTTTTTTATAAAGAAGGATGTTTAATGGAAATGGGAATAGAAAGCACAACAAAGCTTTTTTCCAACTTAAACAGACATTAATTTTTCATCTTCTATCATTTATATCTCATCCTCTCCTTGGTTATCTACTGTAGTCCTCTCCTCTGCACATTCCTTTCAAGGGAACTATTTCTAGTTGAGAGGAGCAATGATGTTTTTAACAGTTTTGACCATAAAGGAAGTCTTTTACCATTGACATTATTTCCTCAATAGTGCTGAACACTCTATATATGCCAGATTAAAAGGACACATTTTTTCTTATTTGAATATTTGAATCTCTTACATTTCTAGCTTGCAGAATAAGCATGCTTATACTTTATTACATAGGCTAGAATATTTCTTACCTTATAAATCCATCCCTTTCAACTTTTATTCTGCTCACAGAAATCTTTACAATCCTCCTAAAATGTGAACCACTTTGAGAGTCTCTGAGAAACGCAAGAGAGGTTTCTTCCTTAACTGATTAAATCCAATTTCATGGATTCAAGGCTTAGATAGACAATCCTCTGGATGACTCTCTGTTCCATGATTGCCATCAAATGACAAGCTAGAAAATGAATCTGAAAAAGACTTTCTACTTGATATATGAAAGAAGTTGGTTAAAGCTTTGAAAATCAAAGTGTAAATACAAATGATAAACCAAGAGAATGACCTGGATAATGACTTTTACTAGTTTTCCAAAAGAAGTTTGCTAAAGCTTTGAAGAAGCCTTTGGGATAGGAAAATAAAATCTACAACATCTGAATCAATTAAAGGTCAAGATCCTTTACAAACTTTTTGCTGAGACCAGGAATGAAAAAGTTGACGATTTATGGATTAGGATAAGATAAGGAATATGTTATAAGAAGAAGAGATATTTCTTTGCAACCCTATTGGGTGAAAAGTTATTACGTTTGTTTACATTTGTAAGGGAGATTGAAAATCACTTCTTCATATATTTTCCTTTCTTTGCACTTTTATTCTTTATTTCTATTTCTCCTTCTCTCTCTAAATTTGTTTATTTCTCTTTGATTTTAGTAATTAGAATCTTCAATAACGATTTTTTTTTAAAAAGAGAGAATTTATTATTTGGGCTACCACATCTAGGCTAAATAATACCAGATAATAGTGGTGTTTTTCTTATCATCTATCCAACATTCAAATTTTTGTCTCCCAGAATTAATAGCCCTAATATTATGTTTATAAACACATTAAACTATGATTTGTTTAATCATATTTTATTCCATAAATGTCAACTAATTCATTTAGCTCACTAATTTATAAATCATGATTTATAAAATAATGACTGATTTCATTATAGTCTGAAATACTTAAACTAATTTGTTACTACTCACCCCAAAGTAGCAACAAGTGAGATCAGAAGGTTGTGGGGGTGGGGGGGAGGCAGATTGGCACCTATTAGAAGTGGCAGACCTTTCCTTATTAAAAACAAGGCTGGGCATAAAGGATTCAGATTTAGCTCAAGAAACATAAGTTCTCTCTGTATGGAAAATATAAGAAACCAAATCCTTCATGTTAATTTGTTCCAGAAATGTATTATTATCTCTACCCTGTTTAAATATGTAAACAGTAGGAAGCTATCTTCTATTCAATAAGGTTTACTTTGCATTAAACCCTGGCTTGCTTTAATTATTATTTATGTAAGGTGCAATAGTTTGTTCATATAATTCAGTAAGCCAAAAACCATGATTTACAAATCACTATCTTTGGACATAGCAAGTCAAATGCAAACAAACCACATTATTTCAGTCAAGAATTAAGCTGCCATTTTAAGCTCGGTTTTGTGGTAGATCATAGGTGTTTGAGACTTTTCCTTGATATGAGCCTTGCAACACATTACTGAATACATAAATAATAATGAACTTGAGAGCCATAATTATACTATGAATGCTGCTGCTTCAGTGACTTCTTTTATGAGAGTGTAAGTATACATAAATGTTCCCTTCAATATGGTTTTATTTCTGGAATTTTACAAATCAGGCAATCACATCCATTCAGGAATATTTGCACGCATAAGCAAAAAGCTAAACTGGGTAAGTAGTAATTTTTACATGTACTTTGATTCGCACAGGAACAATGGCAAACTGATTTTTACTGTCTCATAGGTATAAGTCAAGTCTGGGCATAGTGTTGGTACTCGAGAAACTGCTGTTCCTTGTACGCTTAGTAGCCTCAGAATTCATAGTAGCTCCATCTCTTGCTATTATCCCTTTTATTTTTGCCACCAGCTGGCAGGTGAGTTATTATAAGCACATAACATCTATTGCAGATGCTTATATGTTTTCTGAAACATTTGTAGGTAAAACCTAAAGGCTGGTTTTAACCTATAAAGCAGATTTCCAAGATCATCTCCTTCAGATAGAAGCATCCTATATATTTATCTCGAGCTGGGGTGTAGAAAGTACTCTACCCCTCATTTCAAAAGGTTAATAAAATGGTACAGAGACTGTATTTCTCCATTGCATCCCTTTCCCTTTGGAAGACTATAAAAATGATTTTCATAGAACATTCATTGATTACGTGCCATCAAGTCATTTTAATTTAATTTAATTTAATATTTGCATTTGTATACCGCCCTTTCCCTGAGGACTCAGGGCGGTTTACAGGGAATTAAAATCGAAACATACAAAAGTTAAAACCAATTAAAAAAGCATTAAATTCACCCTGTAGATTAAAACCCCAGTTAAAATTTTCTCCTCAGCCTGGGCCCGAGAGCTCAAAGAGCCAGGTCTTCAGGCCCCGGCGGAATGATCGGAGGTCAGGAGCAGTCCTCAGCTCTACCGGCAGCTGGTTCCAGAGGGCAGGCGCTCCCACCGAGAAGGCCCTATCCCTGGGTGTCACCCGCCGGCAATCTCTCACCGGCGGAACCCTGAGCAGACCCTCCCTGTGGGAGCGCACTGGGCGAAGGGCATTTGATGCCGGCAGCAGGTGTTCCCTCAAATAACCCGGACCCAGGCCATGTAGGGCTTTATAGGTGATAACCAGCACCTTGAATTTCACCCGGAGGGCAACCGGAAGCCAATGCAGCTCGCGGAGTAGAGGTGTTACATGGGAGTATCGGGAAACCCCCATTACAACTCGCGCGGCCGCATTCTGCACCAGTTGAAGCCTCCGAGTGGTCTTCAAGGGCAGCCCCATGTAGAGAGCGTTGCAGTAGTCCAGACGGGAGGTCACAAGCGCATGAGTGACTGTGCGTAGGGCGTCTCGGTCCAGATAGGGGCGCAACTGGCGCACCAGGCGAACCTGTGCAAAAGCCCCCCTGGTCACGGCTCCTATGTGATCTTCAAAATTGAGCCGTGAATCCAGGAGGACGCCCAAGTTGCGAGCCCTATCAACGGGGGGTAACACCTCACCCCCCATCGTTAGAGGTGGAATAACTTGGTTAACCCGAGACGCCGATATGCACAGCCACTCAGTCTTGGCGGGATTGAGACGAAGCCTGTTTCTCCCCATCCAGACCTGAACCGCCTCCAGGCACCGGGACATCACGGAGAGGGCATCACTGGGTTGGTTCGGGGTGGAAAGAAAAAGTTGGGTATCATCAGCGTACTGGTGATACCCCACCCCAAAACCACGAATGATCTCGCCCAGCGGCTTCATGTAGATGTTGAACAGGAGGGGCGAGAGAACCGACCCCTGAGGGACTCCACAAATGAGAGACCTCGGGGCGGATCTCTGCCCTCCTGTCAACACCGACTGCGAGCGGCCCCGGAGGTAGGAGGAGAACCACCGTAAAACGGTGCCTCCCACTCCCAGCCCCCTGAGACGCCGCAGCAGGATACCATGGTCGATGGTATCGAAAGCCGCTGAGAGGTCTAATAGGACCAGGACAGAGGAGCAACCCCTGTCCCTAGCCCTCCAGAGATCATTCACCAGCGCGACCAATGCCGTCTCCGTGCTGTGTCCAGGCCTGAAGCCCGATTGGTACGGGTCCAGATAATCAGTTTCCTCCAGGAACAGAGGGAGCTGATGCGCCACCACACTCTCAACAACCTTCGCCAGGAAGCGAAGGTTGGAGACTGGACGATAGTTGTTTAAAACAGCCGGGTCCAAAGCAGGCTTCTTGAGGAGGGGTCTCACCACCGCCTCCTTCAAGGCGGCAGGGAAGACACCCTCCTTCAAAGAAGCAGTTATTACTGCATGGAACCAGCCTCGTGTTCCCTCCCGAGCCGCATAAGCTAGCCAGGAGGGGCACGGATCCAACAAACAGGTGGTGGAGCTCAGTCTCCCCATGATCCTGTCCACATCATCAGGGGAAACAGGGTCGAACTCAGTCCAGATAACGTGCTCAAGACCGCCTGATTCCTCCACATCAGACTCTGCCCAGTCAGAGTCCAAGCCGGTCCGGATCCGAGCGATTTTGTCCGTCAGATGATGACTAAACTCCTCGGCTCGTCCCTGCAAGGGATCCTCCCTCACCTCCTGGTTAAGGAGGGAGCGAGTCACCCTAAACAGGGCGGCCGGGCGATTATCTGCGGACGCGATAAGGGCGGCAAAGTAGTTAGACTTCGCCGTCCTTATCGCCGCAAGATAAGACCTTATGAAGGTTCTTAACTGCAATCGGTCGGGTTCGGATCGGCTGGATCTCCAACCGCTCTCTAGACCTCGTCTCCGACGCTTCATCTCCCGGAGCTCCACAGAGAACCATGGAGCCCAACGGGATCTGCGCCGAGTCAGAGGTCGCATGGGTACAACACAGTCGAGTGCCCTGGTGGCAGCCGTTTCCCAGGCCTCCACCAGAGCATCGACTGGGCTGTGGGTAAGGGTGATAGGTATCGGCCCAAGCGCCCTCTGGAACCGGTCCGGGTCCATTAGGCGCCTGGGGCGGAACCACCTGGTCGGTTCCGCCGCCCAGCGGCGGGGGATGGCATGACGGAAAACCAGCCTCAGGAGGTAATGATCTGACCATGACAGAGGGGTGATGGACGGAGAACCCCCTCCCAGATCATCCAACCATTGTCCAGACAGGAACACCAGGTCGAGAGTATGATCCCCCTCGTGACTCCTAGTGAATACATAGATAGATTTTCTCCATGATAATCTGTCTCTAACTTGTTCTTTCAAGTTTCCCAGCAGTGCACTCATTACTGCTATAATTGAATCCATCCACCTTCTTATTAGTTGTCATTTTCCTCTCTCCCCTTCCACATTTTACAGTTTTAGAGCCTTTTCCAAAGAACTGGTCTTGCACAGTGGCGTAGCGTGGGGGGTGCAGGGGGGGCCGGCCGCATCGGCCGCAACATCTGGGGGGGCGCATTAGATGCATTTTACTTTAATTACATCAGTATTTTCATAACAAACAATACATGTGCTTAGGGGGTAAGGGTTTCTTTAACTAATCTAGTGGAAGAGACTGGAGTGCTAAAATCCACGGGTTAGGGGGCGCAAATTACTTGCCTTGCCCCGGGTGCTGACAACCCACGCTACGCCACTGGTCTTGCATACTGTATCCAGAGTAAGATCATTTGAGCCCGGTCATTTGCATCTCAAGTGAGAAATCTGAGTTGATTTGTTCAATGATCCACTGATTTATTTTCTTGGCTGTCCATAGTATTCTCAGGACTCTTTCCCAACACTGAAGTTCAAAGTGTCAATTCTCTTCCTATCCTGTTTTTTAAAGTTCAACTTTCACATTGATAGAGTCTCACAGGGATATCACTGAGGCTGCTGCTGGACGTGAAACCTGAGAGAGCAATTTTCTGAGAGGCAACATATATACCAAGCCTGCCTGTTCATTCACCATCCAGTTATGCTTGAAAAAAGTCTTACTACAGGCTGATCTGAACCCAGAGTATGTTGTATCCCCCACCATATCTTCTTTGACCTGTCACTACTGGGTCCCAAATGTATGCAATTTGTTTTCTAACATAACTACTAAATCTATCTCTCCTTCTAAAGGTCATATACAGTCCATTCATACACTATTCTGGTTTTCCTTTACCACTGCTTTCCACACACCTTCAGTTTACCAACACTCCATCTGGTGGCAAAACAATCCCTACAGTCAGTCTTCAGATAACCCTTCCTCAGGTTCTCCATCTCCTCACTAGGAAGATTTTTATACCATGATGGAGCAAAAACCCAGTTTAACCGCTTTTCTCTCTACAGATTGGGACAACCTTTCAATGGAACACTAGAATTACTGATCTAATCCATAGCAGATTAAATCCCTCACATTGCCAGAACTCAATCAAGTAATTTTCCCAGGGAGCCTCCTACCCAAATTTATAGGTTCCCTCAGCTCTCACCAACTTCAGCGAGCATTTAGTAGAGCTCTTTAGCTTTCTGATCAAGGATGAAAGGAAAACCTCTGTTTCCACTTTCTTGACCTTCTGCCAATTTATTCAAGCTCCCAGTTCAATTGTTGCTGATACTTTGATGTTTCATTTTTAGTTCAGGGAACATATCATTGCTTTGAACAATAACAAGTCCCAAAAGAAACTCGCAGTCCTCTATGAGAATCAAATTCAAATTCCCTATCCTCTCAAACACTCTATTCTTCTATAGAGTGAGGTCTTAATCTGCATTCTGGTAGGAACAGCAATTTTAACTTCCTTCTCTACTTGCAGGCTTCTAGGCAATAGAGGTTGCCATTTTATGCTGCCTGGCTAATACCATGTATATTTTAATATTTGAATACTGCTTCTCATTTGGAGATCCATCTTCTCTGGCATTATTCTCCATCATGCAGGCAACTTCTTCCCCATTCCACCAACCTACATTATCTTCTGTGAGCATTTCAGTTCTTGAATCATTTTCACATTGCTTTGTCCAGATCTTCATTCCTTTCCACTCTTTCTATTACACTCTCTTTTATATACTTCATTCTTTCTTTCATTATCTTGCTAAATGAATGAAGAAAGAAAGGAATTTCTCTAACAAATCTGGCAAGCACAAGCTTGGGAAGAGTAATCTTTGGTGTTAGAAATGGTACTCCTCATTTTTATTACTGTTCCTGGGTCTTTTTCCTCTCCATGTTGTTTATTTTGCTTCCAAGATATTTCTAAATGTCCAAACACTATTTCCATGATGGAAGAACTGATCACCTTTTGTCCAGAGAAAATATGCACAGCTGGAAGGTCCTAGATTGCACAATGAACACAAAGGGATTTCTGCCTGTGCATGTATGCATACAGTGCTGGCTGGAGAATTCTGGGAGCTGAAATCCACATATCTTAAATTTGCTAGGTTGAGAAACACTGATATACAATATAATATTCTTGGAATAGGTAATTTCAAAAGTTGAAACCTGTCGGAAATCGGTGAGGGCTGATCACACAGCTTTAGCAAAAGGTGCTTGATGGAGTTGCTACGTTACCAGAGGAGGAAATAAGGATTAATAGTACACTATCATGATGCGGTGGCTCAGTGGGTTAGGACGCTGAGCTTGTCAATCAGAAGGTCGGCAGTTTGGCGAGTCGAATCCCGAGTGCCGCGTAACAGAGTGAGCGCCTGTTACTCGTCCCAGCTTCTGCCAACCTAGCAGTTCGAAAGCACGTAAAAATGCAAGTAGAAAAATAGGGACCACTATGGTGGGAAGGTAACAGTGTTCCATGCGCCTTTGGCGTCTAGTCATGCCGGCCACATGACCACGGAGACGTCCTCGGACAAGCGCTGGCTCTTCGGCTTTGAAACGGAGATGAGCACCAGCCCCTAGAGTCGGAAACAACTAGCATGCATGTGCGGGGGAACCTTTACCTTTACCTTATCATTTTCATCTTCAGAGGTTATTAACTTCTTTCATTTCTTTTCATGTAAAGAAGCAGAAGAAAATGGGAAAACATTTAAAACTATTAATTTCTTGCTTGTGATTATAGTATATATTTCAAAGCTTTGATATGCTATATTGAACAAAGTGGAATAAATTGTCTGTAAGATCTCTGTAAATGTTTAGTTTAATATTTTAAAATGAACTTCATTTCACAGTGCTCAGGCCATTTTTGTGACACAAATAGTCAAACAAATGCATTTCTTGGCAGCAACGACTGTAGTAATGGTTAGTGTTAAATACATTATTGAGAATGTTAATGGAAAATAATTCCCCATTACTTTTTAAGCAACCTTCACATTGGTAGCAAAAATATAATTGTACATTTGTAGTCGGTCAATTAGCTATACCGTGGTTGCAAATGGAATACACACACACACACACACACACACACACACACACACACACACACACACATATGCTTGAACTATCCTTTGGGGCTTGTTCAGATCATATACAAGACCTAAAGAGCTCACCACACTTGAAATTTATATTTCCAAAAATAGAGAATTGTAACCATTTGATTGAGTCTATTCCTCTGCCAATTTTGGGAGAATTTTGATTGCTACATGTACTTCTTCATACTCAGCATACATGTCTGAAGACTTAACTCTCATGCAAGTTAATACAGACATGGTTCCAAAATCACATTTTACTTGATAATTAATTTTTTTTAGTGAAATCTACTTGCCTGATAAAGTATTGTTATGGTTATTTGGTATGACTTTATTTGGCCTAAATGTCTATGGAGATTCTCAATTATCCAGATCATGGTTGTCCCAAAGGTACTTTTTCTGAAAGACAACTGGACTTTCTGATTTTTTTCTTTGAAAGCATTTCACTGTTTATCCAAGAAGCTTCTTCAATTTAACTGAAGTGAAATATGTTCAAATAAAAACAACAACAAGAAAGTATAGTTCCCTTTTAGAAAAAGCAACTTTGGAACTTTGCTTTGAAGTACTTTGATTTTTTCCCCCCATGGATTTCTTAGAACTGAACCTGTCCCTCAGGAGAGCCCCCATTTTTGGAATATAACTCTCTTGGAGATGCAAGCAGCACCACTCTCCTTGCATTTGGAAAACAAGCAGCCTATTCTATTGTGCTTTCAGCCTGAGATGGTTCCGGAATCATTCTAGGAGATTATAGGAAATGAATTATGTTTATTTTATTTCTTTATACTATGTCATGCAATTTTTATTTTGTGATGTTGTCAACTGCTGGAGTTCCTCTTACTGTATCAGGTTAGAAATATGTAAAATTAATATATAAAACAATTGTTTCTTAACAAAACTAATCACTAAGCTCCCTTATTATTTTTATAGACCTTCATGGTGGAATGTAATTAATAATATAATATAATATAATATAATATAATATAATATAATTATAATAATATAATATAATATAATATAATATAATATAATAATATAATAATATAATATAATATAAATATAATAATATAATAATATAATATAATAATATAATATAATATAATATAATTTAATATAATATAATATAATATAATATAATATAATATAATTTAATATAATATAATATAATATAATATAATATAATATAATATAATATAATATAATATAATATAATATAATAATATTATAATATAATATAATATTATAATATAATATAATATAATATAATATAATATAATATAATATAATATAATATAATATAATATAATATAATATAATATAATATAATATAATATAATAATACAATACAATATATTGCAATACAATACAAAGTAATATATACAATACAAAATAGTAAGTCTTAATGTGTCTTGGGGATAATGTGTCTAAACTTTTCCAAATGATAGTAAGCCAGCCCTTACGGTTATTCTTCTGGGTGGGATATAAGCAGTGCTTTTTTTCTCATAGAACGCTCAGAATGGCAGCTTTTTTTCATGGAACCTTGTAGGGTAGGCAAGGCGGGTTGTATGACGTGTGAATTCTGGCACCTTTTTCTTTTACAAAAAAAGCACTGGATATAAGACTTAAGCTTGGACACCACTTTTGTTTTTGTTATTGTTGCAACCTCTGACATCATTCAAGAAAAAAAAAAGATCAGATCTCTGATCTTTATTTCTGAGAGAAATAAAGAAATGTGTGATCCTAAGATTATTCAGCTACAACTTGGGAAAAAGAATGAAGGGATGGAGGTAAACATGAAGAAATTCCAGTATTTACAATAACAACAAAAAACAAAACAAAAAGATGGAGGGGATGGGGAAAGTAGCTCTGAAGCTGCAGTTTGAAAGTGCAAGTTCAGTAGCTAAGATTGCAATCTTCCTATATGAATTGTTATTTACAAGTGCAGTTTTCTAATATCAACCATTTGGTGAATTGTAGTACTAGACATTTTGCAAATTTACTATGATTTGCAGAACAATGTAGAAAAACACTGTTATAATTCCAGCAAAAGTTAAAAACCAATACTGGGATAAACTTGACCAGTGGATCCAGTCTTTCCAATTATACAGTATTTAAAGAAAATCAGAATTTTGCAATAAATATTGAAATTTTTGAACCAATGCATGACTATAAGCACAAATTACTCTAGTTTTCTTTGCAAGATCTTATGAAGAACAAATTGTGCAAAGTGCTTCTCAACCAAAGAGTGACTCATTTCTTCTTAATACATATCAAACAAGAGTCAAAAACATTTATCTGATCCCCTCTAGCTATTGCAGTCATTTGTATACAACCCTTTCCAACACTAACAGCAAGCCTGAGCTTTGAAGTTATGTAAATTGTCTTTGCAGGCCCAAGTCCATGTTTTAACAGAATCACCCTTTGGCAGTGCTGTAAATGGCAACATGCTCTAAGATTCAGTGGCTTCAGCAAATGCAATCCACAATTTCCTATAAGTTTGGGGAGTTTTTTTTACTAAAGAAACTTATTTGATCTGGAAGAGAAAGACTAACAAATGCATCTGTTTAATATTATAAGCCAAGCAGTCGATGGGTATTTAAAATAAATTTCCAGGATTGTTGGGAAATTTGGAAATCTGGATTGCCACAATAAAGCTCAGACATGGAAGGCAGATTTTAAATGAAAATTGAGTCACCCTATGAGGGGAAAAGTGAGTGCTACTGGCTAAATCCTGCATCATAAACACTCTATGGTCAGGAAGCTATTTTAAAATTCAATATCTTGAGAATCAGAGTCTACTAGTTTAGCCCTTATAGTTATAGATGCCCAATTTGTGGCAGTCTTATCTCTCAAGGTGAAACAAGTAGCTTCTGTTTTTTTTTCTTGAGGCTAGGTGGCTTTATTTAATCTAGTATCCTTTAGCTGCAAATCTAAGAATCACTGCAGCATGTAAACTTTTCTAAGCACATCAGTGGATCTGTGTATGGATTTTTATTGTGGGAATTACTTCTATTTCCCATAGAAATGTGAGGGGCAAGAAGCCTCATAAATATTCAAGGACAACTTGTTCCCTAATATACTCTGTTTTCTTCTCTGGGAATGACATATCCAAACATCTGTTTTCCAGATATAGACCCAATCAGCAGTATCAAATAAATTATAAACTTCTGATAATGTCACAAATACAGTGGATATAGAAAGCATGGACACAACTGTTAAAATGCAATGTTTTTGAGATGTAAAAAAAAAATCAGACCAAGATAAATCACTTCAGAATTTTTCCTACCTTCAGTATGACATGTAAGGTATACAATTCAATTGAAGAACAAATTGAAATATTTTAGGGGGAAAGATAACAACAACAAAAAAATCCCTGAAATAATATGGCTGCATAAAGATGTGCATCCTTAAACCAATACTTTGTTGAAACACCGTCTTAAGACAGTATTCAGTCTTTTGGGGAGGAGCTTACCAGCATTGTATATCTTGCTTTGAAAATCTTTGCCTACTCTTCCTTGCGAATGCACTCCTGATCTGCCAAATTGCGAGGGCCTCTCTTGTGCACAGCCCTCTGCAGGTCACCCCACAGATTTTCAACTTGAATTCAGGTTTTTCTTTGTAAGAAAAGGCTTTCATCTTGCCACCCTACCCACAGCCCAAATATATGAAGAGTACAGGAGATTGTTGTCACATGTAGTACACAACCAGAAATTCTTGCAGTTCCTTTTATGTAGGCCTCCTGACAGCCTCTTGTCCCCCCCCTCAATTTTGTTGGTGTCAAGCCCTGTGGGCTTGCCAAGGGATTAGGGAGGGGGTGGGAGTAGGTTGTGGTTGTTCGGCTATGGGGGGTGGTCTATCAACCACTGCTCAGGCCAGGCCTGGATCTGATCGCGCGGGGGGAGAGCGGGGTGTGGTTGCCTCCGGGGCTCATGAGCGGGTCGTGGGACTTCCTATTCCCACGACGTTGGGGAATGGCAGCAGGCGCATGAACAGAGGGCTGTATCATTACCGGGAGGGTCGTCTTCGCTATTTACAAGCGGTGAGGCGCTCCGACCCTCTGTTTCTTCCCCAGGGTCCCAGGAGCGAGGATGTGCAGCCTCCTGAGCTCCGGCTGGTGTACTTGAATGCCAGGTCCGTGGTTAATAAAGCCCCCCTCATTCGGGATTTAGCTGAGGGTGAGCATGCGGACCTGGCTTGCATCACGGAGACTTGGTTGGGCCCAGAGGGTGGTGTTCCTTTGGTCGATCTTTGCCCACCAGGTTTCCGGGTGCTACACCGGCCTCGGGCTCATGGTAGGGGCGGGGGAGTGGCGGTAGTTATTAGGGAGACCTTATGTCCGTGGGAGACCACCATTCCCCAGATAGTTGGGTGTGAGTCTCTCTTTTTGAGATTTGGTTCAGGGGCGCAGTTGGGCTTGCTGCTGGTGTACCTTTCGCCTAGTCACTCCCGAGCTAACTCAGATGAACCTCTGGGCTGGTGGTTGAGTTCCCCAAGCTCATAGTCTTGGGAGACTTCAATCTACCATCCCTTGGAGGTTCATCTGAGTTAGCTCGGGAGTTCATGGCTTCCATGACGGCCATGGACCTGACGCAGGTAATTTCTGAACCAACTCATGAGGGAGGCCACACCCTTGACTTGGTTTTTTTATTTGGACGGTGGTTTGATGATCTTGGTGGGGGCTCTCCAATTATCATGCCCCTGTCATGGACCGATCACCATCTCCTGCGGCTGGTCTTCCGCTTTGCCACCCCCTGCCATGGGGGTACGGAGCCAATTAGATGGTACTGCCCCAGGAGCTTAATGGATCCTGATAGGTTCCAGGCAGCGCTGGGGTCCCCACCTGCCTCCGTTGCTCACAACTCGGCGGATGCCCTAGTGGAAGCCTGGGAAAGGGCAGCCACTGAGGCACTTGACCGAGTTGTACCCTTGCGGCCCCTGACCCGGTGCAGATCCCATCGAGCTCCATGGTTTACCGTGGAGCTCTGGGAGATAAAGCACCGGAGACGGGGCCTAGAGAGCTGTTGGAGGTCCAGCCGATCCGAATCCGACCGGTTGCCACTAAGAACCCATATTAGGTCTTATCTCGCAGCGATGAGGGTGGCGAGGTGTAATTACTTCTCTGCCCTCATCACGTCTGCAGATAATTGCCCGGCCGCCCTGTTCAGGGTGACCCGCTCCCTCCTTAATCAGGAGGTGAGGGAGGAACCCTTGCAGGGTCGTGCCGAGGAGTTTGGTCAACATCTGTTGGATAAAATTGCTCGGATTTGGACTGGTCTGGACTCCAACTGGGCAGAGTCCGACGATCAGGACACGGGTGGTCTTGTCAATGTTATCTGGGAGGAGTTTGATTCTGTGACCCCTGAGGAAGTGGACAGGATTATGGGGAGGCTGAGCTCCACCACATATTTATTGGACCCGTGCCCTTCTTGGCTGGCTTATGCAGCTAGGGAGAGGACACGAGGCTGGTTCCATGCAGTTATATCTGCTTCTTTGAGTGAGGGTAATTTCCCCACCGTCTTGAAGGAGGCGGTGGTGAGACCTCTCCTCAAGAAGCCTGTCTTGGACCCAGCTGTGTTAAGCAACTTTCGTCCGGTCTCCAACCTTCGCTTTCTTGCGAAGGTTGTTGAGAGTGTGGTGGCGCATCAGCTCCCTCTGGTTCTAGATGAAGCGGATTATCTAGACCCATCCCAATCGGGCTTCAGGCCCGGGTACAGCACGGAGACGGCATTGGTTGCTCTGGTGAATGATCTCTGGAGGGCTCGGGACAGAGGACATTCCTCTGTCCTAGTCCTATTAAGACCTCTCGGCGGCTTTCGATACCATCGACCATGGTATCCTGTTGCGGCGTCTCAGAGGATTGGGAGTGGGAGGCACAGTTCTTCAGTGGTTCTCCTCCTATCTCCTGGGACGCTCGCAGTCGGTGTTGGCAGGGGGGCAGAGGTCGACCCCTAGGTCTCTCGTTTGTGGAGTTCCTCAGGGATCGGTCCTCTCGCCTCTCCTGTTTAACATCTACATGAAACCGCTGGGTGAGATCATTCGTGGTTTTGGAGTTGGGTATCATCAATACGCTGATGATACCCAACTTTTCATTTCGACCCCAAACCACCCCAGTGATGTCCTCGATGTGATGTCCCGTTGCCTGGAGGCAGTTCGGGTCTGGATGGGGAGGAACAGACTTCAGCTCAACCCTGACAAGACCGAGTGGCTGTACATTCCGGCATCCCGGGACATTCAAAATGTTCCATCTCTTCTTATGGGGGGTGATTCCTTACCCCCCGTGGATAGGGCTCGCAACTTGGGAGTCCTCCTAGATTCACGGCTTACTCTAGAAGATCACATAGTAGCCGTGACTAGGGGGGCTTTCGCTCAGGTTCGCCTGGTGCGTCAGTTGCGGCCCTATCTGGACCGGGATGCCCTGTGTATGGTCACTCATGCGCTCGTGACCTCTCGTCTGGACTACTGCAATGCTCTTTACATGGGGCTTCCCTTGAAGACCACTCGGAGGCTCCAACTGGTACAGAATGCGGCCGCGAGAGTTGTCTTGGGAGTTTCCCGGTACTCCCATGTTACACCTTTGCTCCGCGAGCTGCATTGGTTACCAGTTGTCTTCCGGATGCGGTTCAAGGTCTTGGTGATGGTTTTTAAGTCCTTACATGGCATGGGTCCAGAATACCTTGGGGACCACCTGCTGCCGGTGTCGACTCCCCTCCGCCCTGTGCGTTCCCACAGAGAGGGCCTCCTCAGGGTGCCACCGGTCAGAGAATGGGGAGGGCCTTCTCTGTGGGCGCCCCGGCTTTATGGAACCAACTGCTGGTTGAGCTCCGGATGGCACCGGATCTTCGCTCCTTCCGGCGCGGGTTAAAGACCCATTTATTCGAACAAGCTGGCCTGGCCTGATGGGGGAACCTTAGGGTTTTAATGGGTTTTACATTTTGATTGTTTTAATTGGGCAATTATTTAATCTTTTTTAACTTTTGTATTTCTATTTATATGCCCTGTTCACCGCCCTGAGTCCTTCGGGAGAAGGGCGGTATAAAAATTCAATAAATAATAAATAATAATAATAATAATAATTTCAGGGAAGGGAAAGGGAGGGGAATTCCCCTTTGCCTGAGGAATCCCTCTGCCTGACCTCCGAGCAGCTGAGGCTCCTGGCTGCATGCTGACTCCTCTCTCTCCAGCCGACGAACAACTGAGGCTCCTGGATGCATGCTGGACTGCTGGAGACAACACTGGAGTGGGGAGGCAGAGGCCAGCTATGCCGGTTTTAGGGACAGATGCCGGATGCTGGCTGGTTGGATGGGGGTTGGAGCTAAGGGGATTGCCTGTATATAAGGCACTGGGAGCTGACTTTATTTGCTGTTTAGTTGCTGTTAATTGCTGTTATTTGCTGTTAATTGCCATCAATAAACACTGGTCAGAACGTTCCTGCCTAGCCAGCTACCTTGTTGACCATCATTTATCATTTGTGGAACCAGGGCTGGTAAGGACTCTGACAGTAGGGACATCCAGTTCTTGTTAATGTTGCTTGTGGGTGACTGTCTTGTGTTCCATGGTATATCCAATGCCTTGGGAAAAAATTTGTACCCTTCTCTTGACTGATACCATCCAAGAATTAGGTCCCCTTGATACTTGTAAGCTGTTTGCAGACCATGGCTTTTTCTGTTTAAGTAAATGTTAGAAAAATCCTGCTAGAACAGTTGAACTTTATATGAGTGTTGTAATGTATTGGGCCTAGTTTTGCTTAAACTGGACCATGTGGGTTTTGAATGCTGTGAGATTGCTTAAGCAGGGAGCTGGCCCCTCAGACAGACCATCTCCAAGACCACCATTGGTTGGCTCTAGGGCGTCAATAGGTTCCTTTAAACCTATTGGCTGCCGCCTAGTGGCCAGGGTATAAATAGCTGCATATAAGCCTTAGTTAACAGTTCAGTTCCTGCATTCAATAAAGCATGTTCCTGCCTGAACTCTCTCGTCTCGTCTCATACTTGTTGCAAGGAACCCAGTACACAACAAGTGTAATCAAAATCACTTTAATAGATGGCAGATATATATTGACTACTATTTACTTTCAATTTGAGTGTGATTGGTTAATTCCAAACATAGCCACATCTCTACTTATAAGACATTCTAAACATTTATGCAGCCACATTATTCTATTTTTCCACTAAAAAGATTTTTAATTGAATTGTACAGCTTTTATGTTATATAAAAGTGGAAAAAATTCTGAAGTGATTTATCATGGCCTGATTATTTTACATCCCCCAAGCCTGGAATTTTAACAAGGGTAGACTTTCTATACCCACTCTGAGATGATTATAACAGAAAAGAGTTCAGTCTTATAGGTCCAAATACTTGAGATTTTGAATGTATAAAGTATTTGGAATAGCATGGGGCAGATACTAGAAGTCTAAATGCAAGATCTATTTGGGAAAATCTTCAATCCCACCTCAATTTTTTTTTGCTATTGGTACTAAACTATAGAACGGGGTCAATCCTTCTGTCTATCCAATCTTTTGATTTTGGGAAGATTGTTCATTTCTGTATATTCATTGTATGTCAGTCACTTCATATTTAATGCTCCTAATTTTCCTTTTTTAAATTTATGATCAGTTATTTCTCTAGGGTCATAGGGTCCTCCCTTGCGTTTTATTTTCTTCCACCCACCCACCCCCAGGTCAATCTACTTTCTTTGTCTAATGGACATACTGTATCTAAAAATTTGTGTCTTTTCAGCTTCATTTATTATGCTTTCTTTTGCACTGAGAGCAACGTTTCTGGCAGGATTAATTTGTTCGTCTATATTATGTGAATAGCTTGAAATACCCTGTATAGGTCAGTGAAAATTGAACGTGATTGGTTTTTTATGAACTTTCCAAAATGTCTTTATAACCAGCTTGGAAAGAATAATATTTTTAAAAAATCAGCAGTGTGAAGAAGTAAATTGGCAGGGTTAGTTATCCTTATTGGAAAATAATTGAAGCAACCAAGCAAAAGTAACATCTCAAAACATCTTTTCACAACAATTTGCCAAGTTAATGAAGCAGAACAGCACTTGGAACAGGAAGCAGATTAACAGGATTGGCTGTCCAAGATCAGCTGATTAGCAGTTCTCATGAGATTCTGTGGTATTTCTTTTTCCTTCTATGTTCTGGTAATATAGGAATGGTGGATTTGATCTCCTAAACATTGGTTAGTTTGAAATATGTTTCTGATCAAATGTGTTAACAAAGCCTAGTTAAAGTAAACATAAAATAATGAACTTGCTGTTCTAGTTGAATCCTAAAATGTGGCTATTAAAGGAATTTAATAAAATTAAAATAGGATCTAGTTTTTCCTAGATAAAGTCCTCTCCAGCATAGTATATGAAGACTATACAAGGATTTTCAAGTATGATGCTCAAAGTGTCTCCTGCTCATCCAGTCAGAAGTAAAACCTACATTGATCAAAATGTATTAGAAATGACTGGAATTCTCCATTTTTTGTTTATTTCCAGTGTTGGTACTTCATAGCACTGATTGTGTAAAGAATCCATTTTCAAATGAAGGTCACAAACTGACATCTCAAATATCCAGATATGGACTAAGTTTATTGTAACTGGTATTGTAAAGTTGATGACAAACAAGAGGATGTTTCTCCCATAGATTTAAAGATGGCACAATTGAATATACTGTGCAAATCTTTTACTTTTTTATTTCTTTAGTGGGGGGAAGGGTTACATGGTTAATCAGAAAGATTGTATTGCTGCAAAAAAATGAAAACCCTTTTGATCAGAAACAAATGGCACAAAGACAAAAAAATAGAGGGCTTTCTGCAGCAAACTATATTTCTATTAGATGTTCAATTCTCTGAAAGTGACTGTCTCTTTACTCTTAAGATTGATATATTTTGACACGATCGCATAATTTTGAAATAATTCAGGAAGAAAATTGTCCTTAGTTAATATATGATTTTGTTGTCCTTAGAATTTTGGGTAACGTCTCTTTCCCATCCTCACAGTTTTTTTTCCTTAATTGCCAGATTTTCTTTGTTCCAAACTAGTAGCACAGTGAAATCTATTACATAGAAAAGTGGTAAGTTACCTCAAATGTCCCATGTGGTTTATGTTAGGTAGGTTTGGTAATGCCTCTACTAGCTAACTTCTCAGAAATTGTTTTTTCTGCTCCTCTTCCTCCAAACAAATTCATGTTATTGAGACAAAAGCATTGGTGATAATCCATATTTTCAAATTTGGCAGGTCTTCAGGTTTGTGTCTCCTTGTATCAAAACTGAAAAAGGCCTCACGAAGGTTTTTTTTTAAAGTTTGGAAACCAGTGAGTCTATTGCCAATCCATGAATTAATTGGAATAAGAAAAATAAGTGATGCCAAGATGCCTGTGGCTTTCCTAAACTACATAAAGTCTAGTTGGGGTTCTAGTTAGGTAGATAATGAAAAAATAGATAAAAATAAGTTGCTATGGAATTTCTTATTTTCATAGTAGATCTAAATACCCCTTATATAGAAAGATACTCTTGCCCATAAGATTATTGCTTCCATATAAAATAATATATTTTTTTAAAAAAGTGTTGATATTTCCCCTGTTCTTCCAGGATGCACAAATGACAATCCCACTGATCCTACCAGGCAGCCATGTGAAAGGCAAGATTTCTGACTTAAAGCGGACCTAAAGAATGCTTACTGGCAAGTGGAGTGTGGTACATAGACAGCTGCAAAAGGAGATGTTAATGCCAACTTCCCTGAAAAGATTTTGAATCCCAGCAAAGCTTCAATTATAGGATGTGCAGAGCTTGTTTAAGTCTTAGCAAAGGCTGCTTGTCATCCCCTTTGGACATCAGCCATCTCGGCTACAGAGCCTAATGCTAGAAGTTGGGAAGTCTGAATCCTTTTTGTTAGTTTCCTTAGGAGTTTCCCAGTTGTAGTTCAAGCAGTATTGTCCCTGCTCCATCTGGATACGATGAAAAGCAAGTTATGAGTCTACTACCTAATTCTTAAAAGCCAGCTGCTTTTCATTATCTTGATATGATTGGCTTTTTCAGTACACTGCCAATTCTGACTCTTTTCCACACCAGCACCCCATTCTTTGGGATGACAATCTGCAATTGTGATGTTTCATTATTGCTGCTATGGCCCTTCAGATTGTACAATTTAGAAATACTAATGTTCATTAAATAAGGGTGCTAAAATAAAGAGTACCGCAGCAAGATATTCCATTCCTTGATGCTGAATGCTTGTCTCTCTGTGGGAACAGAGGGAGGCCATACGCTTTCCATACCATTTGGCAACATTCATAGCCACAACACATACCGTAATTATGTGCTATATATAAATGGAATTATGGACCTGGATGGCCATAATGATTAATGAAGGAGTATTCTATGATCATGTACCCTTTTCCCACTGTTGTGCCACAAAATAATTCAAATTATTAAAATATTCATTGTAATAAATTGAAATTCTGTTGGAATTGTGCTAATACTGAATTCTGCTGAATATGTATTGAAGGGGGGGGGGAACTTTTCCACCAAAGGAGAAGAGAATTTTGTGAAATTTTTGTGGGTAGGCATTAAGATTCATGTACTTTCTAGAATAATGAAGTTTGTATGAGCAGACTTTCATTGAAGAATCACTTTTTTACAAGCCCGCAGCCTTCCTTTTTTATGCTTCAATTAAATCTCTGGGGAAGAAATTATATATATATATTTTCCAGATCAGGAAGCGTGTGGGCAATTACAGAGTTTGTGTCACTAAGCAAAAAGAAAAGGATGTAAACAGTTCTGAAGGAAATTTTAAAGAAATTCTAAAGGATCACAAGAATGGGATAGAAAACAGACACAACTTTCATAACAAAAGAAATTAGAAGATAGATTTTGGCACAATGTCAGTTTTTTACCCACAGACATACACTAAGATAGTCTACATGGTTTTGGTGGATAAATATTGAAGTAAACAAATGATACTGATTAAAACAAAGATGTTGCCAATCCATTCCTGATGCTTCTTAGTTGTTATAGACAAATGTGATTGGCTCCACTTAAATGGGGGTGGGGAAATTTCCTCTCTGTTTCTGTGTATAACTTTCTGAACTAACTTGGCAGAAATATTCCACAATTTTCAATATACAGATAAAGGCAGGTGAAATTCTTGGGAAGGAACCACCACCAGGAATAAAGGCAGCATGCTTTACAATATTTTAGGCAAGGTTTGAAATATTAGGATGAAGGAGAAAGCATGCAAATGTTTAAAATGACAAACAAGTTAAGATGGCATCTAACTATGGTATAATGGTTTGAGTTTGCATTGCTATCTCTGACTATGATTGCATATTAAAGACTGATAATTTTGCCATTGCTTTCTTTCTTTTTTGTTTAATGTCATTATAGACTCCTATTTAGACAAATAAAGCCTGGACAAAATAAATTAAGTGTATGTTCTGGCATTCAAGTTGATACTCCCATCATTAGTGAAAACTATGTAACTCTTTGGAGATTCTCAGTCATCCAGTTTGGGATAACTCTTTGGGATTTTACATGTTGTGTTGTAAAAGAGTTAATTTCTTCAAAATAACTTATAAAGATGAATTAGATTACAGAAATGTAATAGCAGCTTAAACCCAGGCAATTGCAGCCATGTAATTTTCTTGGCTAATGGCAGTGTTAACACAGAGATTTCCTGGTGAACATTTGAAATTTTCAGTGCAGCATACATCATTGGAATTCCCTGATGGCCCTACTTAGGTCTGAAATCAACTGAGCTTGGCATTTATTTATTTGTAATATTGAAATGTTGAGTCCATGAAAAAGAAGTGGAATTATAGCTCCAACAAACAATCCAAATAAATAAAAAGGACTTCTGGAGAACAAGTCATATCACATGGCTCAGAAGGAAACAGGTTATCTATTAATTAATCCATTTAGTATATACCATGCAAACAAACACAGATACATTAGAATTACTTCATCTTCTATTAATATCATGGATCTCCACAACTGTTTTTGAATTCCCAAAATTGGCAATGTTAGCATCTAGTATACTAGCATTATGCATGTTAATTATTAAAATTAGACATGCATGCACACTTATTTTCTTATATGTCACAGATGAGTCATACAAGCAAACTGTGCATAAGCATTTTGAAACAGACTAATTTTTGAAATAGTTATTTATTATTACAATATTTTAACAAAAGTGTCGTGTTAGCTTATAGCATCCAAAATTAAAACAAATATTCTAGCATCTTTTTAGCCTAACAGATTTTATTTAATTTTTATACCCTTTTGTGAATTATACTTATTTCATGGAGTAGCTAAACTGATGTAGGATTTAAATAGATGATGAGAGAGAAAAGTATGTAGAAACACTTTTAGCTTTGCACATGAACTTGTCAGTACCTGAGATATCACTGTTTTTTACCTACAGATCCCAGCATAACCTTTCCAACATTAATAATCCCTAATCAAATAATAAATAATTAAATGCATAGATACATAGATACATACATACATACATACATACATACAAATAAGCTACTAAATAGTTGCATGTGGAGAGCAGCCCAACTATTATCACAAGTAACATGAAACAACAGAATGATAGTGTCAACAGGAGAATCAGGCCCTGCAACAAACTCAGGTATCTATTTGGTCCACATTTACATCAATAGAACTATCACAGGTCCCAATGATTAGAGGTATCTTCATATGCTCTTCCTCTAATGTGATATATGCCAACATAAGCATCTACTTCATTATTGCAATTTAAATTTGGGAAGGCATTTAAAATTGTCCTAATGCAGGGTAGGTTCCAAACCCATTCTTTGGATTGTAGTTTAGTAAAGTTAAATGATGATAACCTGAGTAAAGCAGCAATCTCCTCTAAATGGATTTTATTGTTTTCAGCAATTCAGGTTTACTTTCTTAATTTCACCATGAATATTCACAATGAAAAATGATGTGCATATTTGGATTGAGAAAATAACAAGGAATTCCTGCATACAAGGACTGCCAGAATAAAAAAAATCAACAACGGGATTTTCTAAAACTTTCTATGTATCTGTATATGTATGTGCTGCGCTGCTTTGTAAACTAGAATACATGCATTTTTTGAAATAAAAAATTAAGGTTAAAGCAAGTGAAACTTTTAGGCTTCCTTGCATGATGTACTCCAGAGTAATTTCCATTCGACTCCAGCTAAAATTGCCAGTGATCGAGAATGATAGGAGTTATACTGAGAACCACCAACATCTGGAGTAAGCCAATTTAGAAAATGTTGTTCCAACACCTTCATGCCTTTTATTACTCATAAATGAGTCCTGTTTAAGAGCAAAATTGATGTTGCAATAGTAAAACTATGAAATATCAAATATCAAAAAGAAAGCCAATAAATAAGTTCTCAGTCTTTCAGTATATAAATGTTTTCCACCCATTAGAGAATAGACAAATGAACAAAATTAACACACATACTTTATATTTAATGAATGTTAGCAAAGTTAAAAGTGATCTGGGATTCTCTTCTCAAAAGCAATAATAGAACTGGAAAAACAGTCACCCAAGGAAACTGTGAAGCCACTGGGCTCAAGTAAGGAAGACGTCTCAGTGGCTATTATTATTTAAAAAATTTCCAAAGAATGCAACTCTCCCAGTACTGAGACACAGTTCTCTTCTCTGTTTTGCAGATAGAAGTATGTAATTTGCAGGACTTTGAGCAACCATAGCAAAGGTAGACTAAAAGTAGGAAGAGACGTCTGCTACTGCCAGAAAAAAACAAAACAAAGAAACAACACCTTTGTTACTTCCTTCAATTTCCATCTGTGGAAATGACAAAGTGCTGCTATTATGGAAGGCTGCAGGGTTAAATTAATTAGATTCCTCCATTATAGAACAGCTTTCTGAAGATTACTGCAATTTTCCTTTTTAAATGCCATTATTCCTGGCTCTATTTAGCAGCCAATTCAATTAAAGTGGGCATGATGTAAAATTAACAACACAAATAACACTTTCCTAGATGCCAGGGCAAAAGTGCCAAACCTAAGCTTCCCTCAATAAACAGTACACGTACCCTTGAAAATATAATAAAGTACACCAGTGAGCGTCTGGATTCTTTCCTTCAGTGAATTCTTGAATCAATACTTTTGTTTCATGTTTTCATATCATCAACAATGTCAAATTATTCAGTTACAACCTCTTTTCTTGTTAAGAAATAAAATGTGTACAGCTGTGTATAGTCCTCCTAAAATACCTTGGAAGGAATTATGTTTTCTTTTCTTTCAGAATACCAGTTTTCCTTGTCTACTGTTTCTTTGCAAACCAAACTGAAAATGATTAGTAGATTCACTTAGTATAAAGCAGCAGAAACACCTATCAATTTTGTACATTATCCATAATAAAGCAAAGAACCATGGGTACTTCATTTAACCCCCTGATCTCAGTGTACATAAAAGTGTATTCTTGTATTGAACCATGGATATTTTGCTTCTTTGTTCTGGATATTTATCAGGTATGTCAACAATGATAAGCCAATCAGCTATGCTATTGGTATAAATAAATAGGTTAAAGGGTAGCAAACTATTAAACCCATTATCTCTTTCTGTTCATATAAAAATGAATCATGTTTTCCTCTTTATGGATAGATTGTTATGGCATAAAGAAAGCAATACAACTTTTTTCAACCAAATAACCAATTTCCAAAACATATGATTACTCCTATCTCTAATCATAACCCAAAACCATTTGGAAGAGAAAGCAAAACTCATTTATGTACCGTATGGTCTAAGAGACATCTTTTCAAACATCGTTTTTTTTTTTAAAAAAAATGCTCTCCTGCAAATCATGATACACTTCATTTAAGTGCAATTAAAAAGAACTTGACAGACTCACAAATGGAATGCTGTTCAACATGGTTCATGTTGGGAGAGACTTGTAATCTTGCTTAGTTTTCCAATCCTGAGTATAAGGCTCCATGAACCATTTGTCACAAGATTTCATGTTTTCTAATTGCAAAAAGAATTTATATGTGAGAACAAGTCATCTTTGGAATATATCGTGCTGATATATTTATACTTTCTGGTGCCAGCATGGGAGCCGGAACAGATAAATGGAATCACATAACTGAGTCTGGAGTTTATTTCCACCAGAAGAGGATTTGATTGTCAAGGCAAAGTGAAGTAATAAACAGTTAAATATACACCTACATACATATGTGCATGAACATACTCAAGAGCCTTGGAATATTTGGTTCAGTTTAAGAATTACAGTTACAACATCTACAACAGCTACAGTATCTTTTCACAAGTATAATTAGCAGACAAAATGCATGTGAATCACAGGCATGTGCAGCTGAGATGCCATCATCACTGGATCATTTTTGTTGCCATTAATATAAATAGATCAACATGGACTAAGACACTTTATTGATAATTTATACAAAACTATGGCTGCTACCCTGAACCAGTTCTTTTTGCTCTTCTAGTGCTATCTTCTGAGCCAGAGACATCAAAGAATCAGCAATAAGTTATTCAAGATAACTAATGGGAACCTAAAGCCCATTCATGCACTGCCCAGACACCAGACTCAGGTACTAGGCTCATGAAAGATTTGGCGTTTAATTAGAGCAGGGTTGTGCAATATTTTTTAGTCTAATGATCCCATTTAGTTTCTGATGATGGACTGGGAGTTGCATTCCCGAAAGGAAGTAGTTCTAAGAAGTAGAAGTGAACCTGGCTGTTTCAAAAATAAAATTGTATTCATTTAACTGTTTTAGCTTGTGGAAATAGAACACTTGGCAAAGCAATCTGTTCAAAACTGCTGCAGCAAAACTGGTGCAACCAGTGGAATCGAAACACACTCTGTTGTTAAACAACAACAACAACAACAAAAAGATACATAAAAGAAAATATGTTCTGTACCAGCCTACTACCGGCCCTGCAGAAAAGGCAGGGACAACCCCTTTTACAAAACGGCAAGAGGCTGGAACTAAGCCTGCCAAATTTATTAACATAAAACAGAGCAAACAGAACAAAGAGAGCAAACACGAACCATGAAACAGGAGCTATTCAAACGGTTGCCTTCAGCAAACCAGCCCTCCCACACATTCCCCTTTTAAACAGTTCAAGGCGTGGCTTCTCTCTGCCTCCTTCCAAGGTGCCCCATTGCCTTCCTCTGTTTACTCCTGATTGACTGCCTCCTGCGTCGGGTGTCCTTGAACAGGGCCAGCTGTGAGTCATCTTCATCCACGCTGTCAGGCTCACACAGCTGGGTCTCCGTCGTGACCAGATGGGAGGGGCCTGGCTGAGGGCTCTGCGGAGCCTCAATACTATCCTCAGCAAGGTCTCCAACACCCCCCTCCTCCTCCCCTGAATTGTCCGACCCAACTGCCGAACCCACAGGCTGACCCTGAATCACAACAAAATAGTTCAACTGTTCTAAAAATATCCAATCAGTATGATGATGATGTCCCTAATCAACTTAGGCCAGGGGTAGGCAACCTTGGCTCTTTTATGACTCATGGACTTCAACTCCCAGAATTCCTGAGTCAGCATAGCTGGGAGTTGGGAGTTCTGGGAGTTGAAGTCCATGAGTCATAAAAGAGTCAAGGTTGCCTACCCCTGTCTTAGGCCAAAGAGACCTTTTTCCTTCGGGAAAGGGCGGTATATAAATGTAATAAAATAAATAAATAAAATAAACAGGGCCACATATAGAGTACATATGGAAGAAGAGTGTTCCCCAAAAAAGGTGCTACCACAGAGAAGATCTGTCACCTCATCCACATTTTGTTTACTTTAAGAGGAGCTGGCAGTCTCAACAGACCTTCTCTAAAGACAAAGGCACAGCATAGCACATGGGTGTCAAAGTCCATTGCGTCACATGATGTATTATGACATATTGAGAAGTTTGGGCCACCAGTTTGACAAGTCTAGAATCACAGATTAATTTTGGCAGTTGTGATTAAAATTAAGATTCAGGTTAATACAGTAAAAATGATTATAATTTATCTGTACTTTTTCTACATTTTGTCCTGTCTCATTACAAATGACAATTTAGCTGAAATAACTGGAGGAGCTATAAGAGCACCAAATAAAGTTTTGTGAAATTCAAGTGGTTTACATGAAGATTTCTCTGTGGAATCTGACTTAAAAGAATGACACACATCAGTGTTTCTCAAATTTGGCAATTTTAAGAAGTGTGCACTTCAATTCCCAGATTTCCAAGAATTTTGGGAGTTGGAGTCCCACCTCTTATAAATGTCACGTCTGTTAAAAACTGATGTACGTGTTTTATGCTAGAGTATGAGATAGGAATCATTGCTGAATCTTCCTGTTACACTCTTTGCATTCAGGTGAACTAGAAAGAATAAAGGCATTTGAACAGGCATTTTGGTCACTGTATTTGTATTTCTGTTTCAAAGTGATTTGGAGAAAAAAAGAATTATATTCTCATTTATGGAAGTATCAAAAACAAGGAATGAAACAATGAAAAAGCAACACCTCCCCCCATATTTACAAATACCTTACAAACTTTCTTACAGCAACTATTGTAAAAAAAAATTGGCCTAAAGCCTTTAGGTTTCATTTAATATCAGACAGCATTTTCTGGAATACTTGTAGAAACTCACGCTGTGTGTTTGGGAGGTAATTCCAGGTGGGGTATTTAAATTTGCTCCAAACATAATACAGTCTGTTCATTTGAATGGAGGCAGTTTGCAGACAGCTTATGACAGAAACAGCTATTTTTCCAAACAAAAATACGTTTGTGTTCAAACCCAAGGTTGACATGGCCTAAATTGAAGACATTTGGCTGAATTTATAAGCACTGAACAAGAGGAAAAATAAGAATAGGAGAATATTTAACTTTATGAACTAATACTTAAGATAGCTGAAGTAATGGAGCTGCAAAAGGACCCAATCACAAATCAAGGGAAATAACAGAACAAAACTGAAAGAGTTATATTAACTCTCTTTTTCTGCCATATATATATGTTTGCATATATTTGTTGTTTCATATTTCTAAATTCTTCTTGTAGTAGAAAATTTGAGACTATAGAGCTGGTTCCCATTGACATACAGAGTACACTGTAAACTATATTATTTTGTACTGATCCTTTTTTTTTTTTTTTTGAAAACAAGTGTACAAGTTGTTCAGGAGTCATGAAGATCCGTGTTGGGTGGCATCTTGATGCAGAACTAGCAAGACCACCAAGCAGCCTGCGTGCTAGAAGCTATGAGTAGCCAGCTGCTTTATAACAATTAGGGTCAGAAAACTGCAAGAGGAGAGCATCAAAGCCTAAGAGTAGATTTTCAGAGACAGTATAGGGGTCAAGTGGCACAGATCCAACCAAGCAAGTCTTTTTTGGCTTAATCTTTAATTGCTTTGGCTCTTTGGGATTTGCCAGCAAGTCTATATAGCAATTTTTGTTGCCCTTTCCCAAGACAGAAATTGGTTAGTATCTGGGGTGATTAATAGTCTCTGAAAGTCACTGTCAGATGAATTCCTAGTGGCATGACAGAAAATATTAGTACTCTACAGATATTGTTTTCTTTATCACTTGTGATTTGTTCAGTAGTGGCACACTATACACTTGTGTAATGCCTGCATGCTTGTCAGTCATAGTGGTTTCTCTTTCCTGTTTTTGATTCTTACCTTCTCTCTCTCTCCCTCCCTCCCTCCCTCCCTCCTCCCTCCCTCTCTCTCTCTCTCTCTCTCTCTCTCTCTCTCACACACACACACACACACACACACACACACACATTCTCTTTCTGGGATAGGATGCAGGGACATACAGCCAGCATTATAGGGTTACTTTACACATTTTATGTTTAAAAGAAGTGTATCACTTTAGTAGGTATAATATGAGCATGTTTTATTACTAGATCCTCTCAAGGATTATATACTTTTAATTTTAAAAGGACACCATAAAATGATAGTCAAATGTCTTCATTCTACATCATGATTCGTTTGGAAAAGAGTTGGGGTGGATTTGTTTTTTTCTTTTCTTTTTTTGCACAAATGTGTTTCAAAGTACTATCTGTTTATTTTGCAAAGCTGATGGTTTATTTAAAGAAGTCTCACTGAAGGCACAATGCATTCACCTTGTCGACTTTAATAGAGGCAGAGAGAGCGATTAGAGTGCAGCTGTACGTGCGCTGCCAGAAACCCAGCCTCAGAACATTTCCAATGTTGATAGACTCAGCTCGCAAAACCTTGTCAAATAAATCAAACAGTTCTGGGGGCAAACCCATGTTGTTTTAAAACCACGAAATGGGGCTGTGGGTGTGGTTACTCACATGGTGAGTGGTGATTGTGTAGGTTAAAAAGCATTTTGCTGCAGTGCTTTTCAGCAGATTGTTTTGGCCAAGTGTCCGCACTGCACAAGCCAAAACTCTGGTTTTCAAAACAGAGCCAGGAAAAACAAGAGAGACTTAGCCTTTGAAAAAGAAAGGGAGGAAGAGAGAGAAAGAAAGAAAGAAAGAAAGAAAGAAAGAAAGAAAGAAAGAAAGAAAGAAAGAAAGAAAGAAAGAAAGAAAGAAAGATGTAGTGAAGGAAAAACAGTAGTCCTTCTGCCACTACTTTACTCAATCCATATGTGGGCTTAAACACAGGAAATACCCACCAGTCACCGCAATCAAGCTACAGGCCTGTGCACCAGAAAGTGCCTTGTGGAACTAATTGGATTCTATTAAGATTGTCATTGACATGGGAAAGCCTTCTGAAATTCCAAATCAGAATATTCAGGCTTCCAGGATGCAGAGAAAAGGATAGCACTCTGAGAGCTGATGTATTAATGAAAATAGAAAAGTGATGTTCAAGTAGCTTGAGTGTGAATGTTTTCCAGAAGCAAACAAGCATCACTTCACCCAACAGAACTTATGCTTGGAGAATACACTTACAATTTACATTAACCTCAAGTCATTTCTAGAATTATTTGTATTTTCAAAAAGACCTTGTTACCAATCCACATAATCTCTTTTCTTCATAAAGGTATATGTTTAACTGAATCTGTCATGGGACAACTTTAAAATATGAAGCCTACTAAATTTAAAGTGGAAATCAACTTTCAAACAATTTCCAAACACAAGTGCCTGCATGCACATATGATGCAGATATAAATATATATAAAAATAAAAAATAAGACTAAAGTACACATTACTTTAAAAAATACATTACAGACTTAACTATTAAAAAATGAAGTTTAATACTAAAAATTTATTTTCAGAAAATGGTAGCCAAGTATAAACAAACACTAACAGTAATCCTTTTTAAAAGTACACAAACAGGCTCTTACTGAACCCTGTAGTTCAGTAGTTTGTTTTACTTTATTCTATTATGTTGTCATTTAATTTATATTGTAGGAATACTTGATTGGATTTGACAGCTGTTACAACTTTATTATTGCCAATAAATTTCAGTCATCTGGTGAAAATCTAATCTGTGGATCTTGGATCTTAAAGGGTCTATCTATTTTGTCATATTTTCTACCATTGAACTTACATGGAATTTACATGCATTTTATTAATTTAAATCTATCAAGCATAAAAATATTTATTGCATTATTTTATTTAATCGTATATAAGTCTAGTTGTTTTAAAAATGACAAAGCTTTCTGTATACTGACTTATTTGGATATGTTAATTAACCATCAGAGGCCCATTCTTTTTATATGGACACCGGGCTGAGGCAGTGGCAAAACATACACTATAACATTATAATGCAAGGCCTGTGATTTATACACTTATGCTAGACACTGTGATGCAGGACATAAGGACAGAATATGTTTATGACATTAGAGGGATGCCAGTGATTGCAACTGGCATTTAATAATATAATCTCCTACCTAAGATATATGGAAGCAGAAGTTCTCTCAGCTCAGTCTTTTTGGCCTTGCATTGAGGTAAAATGTCTCTTTTTGAGAATAATAGCAGACATTCTACAGCAAGGGTGTCAAACTGCGGGCCCACGGGTCAGATGCGCCATGGCAAAACCGCGCCCACCCCATCGCTGGCAATGGAAAAAAAGTCGTGATATGTTGCAACACGTCATGTGACATTGCGAGTTTGACACCCCTGTTCTACAGTTACTTGATATTTGCCTTACTCAACAGCAAGAAGAAATTAATTGAGTCTACGAACTGCCTCATTAAGAAAAGTTAAAGAAATCAGAACTGATTTGAGGTGGATTAAGTCAGCCTGAGTTATGACTGAATCTATCTTTTTGGAACATCATCAGGACTTATTTATTTGGAGACTTCCAGGGGAACTATAGTGAACTAAAGATAGCTCTACAAAAGCAGAGCCAACAACTGCAGCAAAGACTAAGAGACTGGTAGTAGATTGGTTCCTTGGAGCCTCTCCAGATAAGGAGAGGATAGGAGATCACTCACATGTGATCACTGCAAGGAGACTGCAGGACAGTAGTTTTCCACGGGTGTAAGTGCAGAAAGAAGAAGGAATCAGTTTGTAAATTTCATTTTCTAATCACTTTTGGAAATTGCCTATTAATCACCTAACTTGAGCTTTGGAAGAAGTTTCAAAAATCTTCATTGGGTAGATTTATCTTCAGCTCTGAACAAACAAAGATTAATTATAAACTTAATAACTTCTTTTTTCCTGCACTTTTATTTTTTTATTTCCATTCTCTTCTCTTTCTCTAAGTTTAGTTTGCATTAGTTTTTGCTACTGTATTTCAAATTCTTAATAAAAAAATATTTAGAGACTGAATTATTCAGTAATCTGAAATCTTTTTCTTTATCATCAAAGTTAAGCTGGGTACTATTAAAATTAGTAGACCTGTCTTTTCTCCTTATTACACATGATGAATGTATGACAGAAGGGATATAAATTAGGCTTTCATTAGGATACTTTGAATAAAGTTCACTTAATCCTGTTGATTCTCCTCCTAAGATTTCCAGTCAGATGTTTTCGCTTCTGCACTGAGAAGGCTCTATGGTTGCTGGGCTTTGTAGGACAAGGTCTCATAGAAAATGTGTTGCCATAGCAATAATGAGTTCAGGACAAGGTTGAGGAGGCACTGGGAGTGAGAACAAATAAAAATAAAAAGCAAGAAAAGTGAAAAAGAGAATAATTGTAGGAATAATGTACATTATGGAAAAAAGAAGAGGGTCAAAGACATCCATGATTTTTTGTTCAAGTAACTGGAATCTTGGGAATCTGCAGGAATTGGAGGTTTTGTCAGAATGACAAAAACATACACTGTAATGTCATAACATAAATTCTGCTTTTATATTAAGTCACTATCTAAATTCAAAAGGAGCCTGCATTGCAAAGTCAAAATGTTCATTTTGTCATTTGCCTCCTTTTGTTTCTCCATTGGTGCCCCTGCTTAGACTGATGTATAAGCTGTGGGTTGTCTATGTGAATAAAATTAATTTTGTAATAAAAGTTAGCATGACCTCCTTGGATTTATGGATAGAGAAACAAGGTTGAACTGTTTTCAGAATTTCTCCATGAAAAGAAAAAGTTAATCCTCATTTTTAAAAAACAGGACATCTTCTTGAGTAGTTACGGCACCATCATTGGTGAAAACGCCAACAGAATAAGTTGTTTAATGGTTACTCTCCTTACAATTTATTTGAATGGGAAATAAGAAGGATTGTATGTTACTAAAGAGAAGAGCTTACAATAAAAGAAGGGCATTCAGATATACACGCTATAGACTGGCTTCAAGCTTGGTTGTAAACATGGTAATATGTGGACATTGATACCCCTTTAATGTTACATTCATATTTCTAATTAGAATATTATGATTGGGACATTTTAACTCTGTTGTACCAACTACCAAAGTCTGAGTTTATTCTAGGCCCAATTACAAGTAGCACTTTTTGCTTTTAAAATTATTCATGCCTGCAAATCAATGTGCCGTATTTTCCGGCGTATAAGACGACTGGGCATATAAGACGACCCCTACTTTTCCTGTTAAATTACTGTATTTTTCGGACCATAAGACGCACCTGACCATAAGACGCACTTGACCATAAGACGCACCTAGTTTTTAGAGCAGGAAAACAAGAAAAAAAATATTCTGAACCAAATAGTACCGGTATACTAAAACAGGGCTTTTCAACCTTTTCATCCATTGTACCACTTTTAGGACAAGGCAATGTCCGAGTACCACCAGTCGCCCAGCAAGGTGTCAAAAACTTGACACACACCCCCAAAAAAGGAAAAAAATGATAAAGTACAGGTAGTCCTCGGCTTATAATGATTCACTTAGTGACCGTTCAAAGTTACGATGGCACTGAAACAAGTGACTTATGACCATTTTTCACACTTATGACCATTGCAGCATCCCCAGGGTCATGTGATTTACATTCGGATGCTTGGCAAACGATTCATATTTATGATGGTCACATTGTTCCAGGGTCATGTGATCGCCTTTTGCAACCTTCTGACAAGCAAATTTAGTGGGGAAACCAGATTCACTTAACAATCATGTTACTAATTTAATTTCTCTCTCTCCTTCTCCTCTCCCTCTCCCCCTCCCTTTCTTTCTCTCTCCTCTCTCTACTTCTTTCTCTCTCTCCCTTTCTCTCCCTCTCCCTCTTTCTCTCCCTATTTTTCTCTTTCCCTCTATTTCTCCCTCTTTCTCTCTCCCTCTATTTCCCTCCCTCCCTGTCTTTCTTTCTCCTGGTCTCTCTCTCCCTCTTTCTCTCCCTCTCTATTTTTCTCTTTCCCTCTCTTTCTCCCTTTCTCTCTCTCCCTCTATTTCTCTCCCTCTTTCTTTCTCCTTGTCTCTCTCTCCCTCTTTCTCTCCCTATTTCTTTCTCTCCCTCTTTCCCTCTCCCTCTTTCTCTCTCTCTCTCTTTCTCTCTCTCTAGTTCTCTCCCTCCCTCTCCCATTGTGCCTTCTTTCTTTCCTTCCTTTCTTTCTTCCTTCCCTCCCTCTTTGTCCTTCCCTCTCCACGTTAGAGCAGTACCTGCGGAGGCGGCCCTGCAGCCCAGCTTTCTCTTGCAGAAAGCAAGCTGAAATGAAGCAAGGGAGATTGCCAGGAACACGAATCAGCCGATCTCGCGCTCCTGCAATCTCTCTCACTCGGTTTCAGCTTCTCTTGCTACAAGAGAAAGCAGGCTGAAACGAGGGAGATTGCAGCAGCGTGAGATCAGCCGATTCGCATTCCTGGCAATCTCCCTCACTCTGTTTCAGCCTGCTTTCTCTTGTAGCAAGGGAAGCTGAAACCGAGTGAGGGAGATTGCAGCAGCGCGAGATCGGCGTTTCTCAGCACGTGCCAATTCGTGCTCCTGGCAATCTCCCTTGCTTTCCACTTGCAGAGGTTGGGGCTGGCCATACGGATCAGCTTCGGACCATAAGATGCACCCTCGTTTTCCCCCCTACTTTTTTGGGGGAAAAGTGCATCTTATGGTCTGAAAAGTACGGGTATAGGGTTTGGGCTATACTCGCTGTATAAGACTACCATATTTTCCGGCGTATAAGATGACCCCCAACTTTTGAGAAGATTTTCATGGGTTAAAAAGTCGTCTTATACGCTGGAAAATACGGTATTGTACTTAACCATCCATTAAATTTTACAGCGAAGGTGTGGGAATCTCCTATTTCTGAACCAAGACACATCTGTAAATACAGTTGTTTCCACATCTTGGATCTGATGCATTTAATATAAAGACTCCCATTATGTTTCAGCATGACAATATTTATGTGCAAAAAAAGAGTCATTCAGTTGAAAACAACTGGCAAATTCGCCAGACAAGAGTTCCTTTTGATATTATAATCCCCTAACAGTAATGCAGTTTTGATGCTGTAAGACTTGAACCCGAATACATTTTTCTCCAGGACCCCAAATTTACTCATTGAAAGTGGTCCTGGAAAAAATTCCCTTGAAACACTGCTAGGCAGTGTTAATGGTATCAAACTACAGCAAGCTGTGATTGGGCTCATTGTAATGTACACGTCTTTGTACAATTCATATGATCTATGTTTACTTCTTCAGATATAGAAGCATCTACGTTAAGGAGTACAACTTATTTACTAGCCTGGGAAAGACTGCATGCTTTTTGCCAGTGAGGAATAGGTCTTAACTTTAGAATCTGTTTTAAAGTAGGCAGTTAATGTGATGGCATTATAAAGACTTTCCCATATAGTAACAGCTGTCATGATTTGGCTTACGAGTGTATTTGGGAAGGATAGAATTATGAAATTGGACTCTCTACAAGTAACTGAATGTGACATGATCAGAAAGCTACAGCAATTACTGCACTTTCCTGTTTTTGGACGTTAGCCATTTAAGGTTCATGGCAAGGAAAATTATGTGATCACCTCCCAAATTAAAAGATATTTGAAAAACTTAAAGGACATCTTATACTAACATTCTTTTTTTAAAAAAAATAGTGGCTTAAAACTATGCTGGCTGTTGTTGCTTTTCAGGGCATGTTTGTGCAACTTGAAATATGTAAATATATTGCAATCCTAAATTTTGTTGGATCAGTACTTGCCAGAATAAAATTCTTGTAACAATATTACCTGTTACAAGAGAATCATGTGGAAAATATCATAAAAAGTTGAAGCAAAAGCCAAGTAATGTGCTTGCTTTACTAGTGGAAAGTTTTTGACTGAAGCTTATGTAATATTTGAAGAAAATGCAGGGGGGAAAAGTTCTTAATCTATGTTCCACATTCTCTTACTGAAGTTTTTAAATAGTGCTAGACAATATAAATAGGAGATAGATATGCTACTGAACAATATGCCCTCTTGTGGCATTAGATAGAAAAATGACAATCTAGGGAACATAGCATATCTAGAAGATATTACAGTATGTTGAATTATAAGATATCTTTTTCCTTTATTTTTTATTTTTATATAATAAATATGTGGGCCATAGCCAGAAACAATAATTTTTAATGATAAAAAATGCTAAGTTTCTTTTTTGTTTAAAACAGCTGAAGTTCTGTTTTGCAAAGCCTATGTCACAAATAAATGGGAGACTGGAAGAATTATAAGTAAAAAAGTTGATATCTCATAAACCCAGCCTAAGTAGGCATTTTTCTGAACTTTACATTTCATATTACTTAGATATGCATCATGCAATTGTGATATCAGTTTAATATGTTTTTTCCTATTTTTTTCTTATGATCCCCCAAATAAGAGTTTAGCTTTTTCACAGCATGTACAGATTCAGTTGATCAGTACCCTTCACACTCCCCAACTGAAGTTTATTTTAAGTCTATGTTAATTCCAGATAAGATTTTATATATATTGATAGACTTTGGAGGAAATTAATGTGTCAAGATAGGCCACCAAGGATTAAGCGGGGTGAGGCACACACTTAAAAATCAAGCTAGGGCAGGGTAGAGGTGTGGATCGGCCCCATGCGCCCCGCACCCACTTACCTTGCAGCCAGGCGTCTCCTCACCAGTCCACTGCTTCTGAGGGATCTTCGGCAGCCAGGCCTGCATTTCTCAGTCACAAGCTTTTCCAATAGCCAATGCAGCCAAGAACTGAGCTATGGATAGAGGCCTTCTGGAAAGGCCTGACTGCAAAATGCAGGCCAGAATGCAGCTGCAGAATGAAGCTGCTCCTTTGGCTCCAGAAGAAGTGGACCTGCTGGGCCGGGCTGTTGGTGCCAGAAGTGAGTATGACATCCCCCGAAAATAAGACCAGGTGCCTCTTTTGGAGGCAAAATAAATAAATAAAAAATAAGACCGGTTTTATTTTCAGGGAAACACAGTATATATGGTTCTGGCCACAGAACGTCAGAAAGAATATAGTGGAGCTAGAGAAGTTTCAGAGTAGAGCAGCTAAAATAATCAAGGGGCTGGAGCAGCTTGTTTATAAGGCAAGATTCGTGGCTTTTTAATACAGTAAGTCTGGTTTGAACCTGTTTGATGTAGTGGTTAGGCCATCAGCCTAGAAACTGAGAGACCATGTTTTCTAGTCCCATCAAGAGTAAAAAGCCAGCTGGGTGACCTTGGGTCAATCACTTTCTTTCAGTCATAGGAAGGAGACAATGGCAAATCACTTCTGAAAAATGCAGACAGACTCCTAGAATTGGACATGACTGAATGGAAGAAAATGAAATCTAGAAAGAAGGTAAATGAGACCCCTTACAGCAGGGCTTTTCAACTTTTTTCACCCATTGTACCACTTTTAGGATATGGCAATATCCCAGTACCACCAGTCGCCTAGCAAGGTGTCAAAAACTTGATGACCCCCCCAAAAAAAACCACCCCGAAAAAAGTGATAAAGTGCAGCTAGTCCTTGACTTACAACAGTTTGCTTAGTGACTGTTTGAAGTTACAATGGCATTGAAAAAAGTGACATGACCATTTTTCACACTTACGACTGTTGCAGCATCCCCAGGGTCTTGTGATTTACATTCAGATGCTTGGCAACTGATTCATATTTATGATGGTCACAGTGTCCCAGGGTCACGTGACCAAAAGTTGCTGCGACCACCCAGCAGATTGGGGGGATGGAAATAAAAGCCAAACAGCCCCCCAACTGCCAATTTTCAACAGAAATGCTCACAACAATGAAAACCTCGGACAGGAGGAAGAGTGCAGGCAGGCGTCTTGCTCAGCTGGTGGCTTGGGGGGGGGAAGGGGACAGCCTCACACACACCCCAAACGCTGCCCTCTCATGAAAGCAGGATGAAAACTCCAAAAATGACCAGGGAAAAAAGGTTAAAAGAGAAGAGTGTCTCTTCTGAACAAGAAAAAAAAAGATCACATCCACATCCAGCAGTTGGGGGTGGAGTGGGGGATTTTTATTTTTTGCCTCGTTTTGCTCTTTTAAAAAGACTGCCCCCCAACACCAGAAGCCGTGCATCATCACCGTTCGCCTGCTGAGCCCCCCCAGACCCAAATCCCTTCTTTCCTTCCTTTGAAACAAACAACGCCCCACCCAATCCTCCCGTTCCTCCCTTCTGAATTACAATGAAATAAAGCCAAATTTTTTTCTGTTGTGATCTTTAAACTGCTAAAAGGAAATGGAGAACCAAGTCTTCAGGAGACACTCTTCTGTTTTAAACTTTTTCCCTTGTTGTTTTTTAGAGTTTTCATCCTGCTTTCGTGAGAGGGCAGCATGTGTGGGTGTGAAGCTGCCCCCTTCCCCCACAGCTGAGCAAGACACCTGCCTGCCCACCCAGCCGCTCTCTTCCTCCTGTCCGAGATTTTCATTGTTGTGAACATTTCAGTTGAGGATTGGTAGTGGGGGTGGGGGGTGTTTGGTTTTTATTCCCCCCCATCTGCTGGGTGGTTGCCGCAGGTTTTGGTCACTTCACATGATCCTGGGACACTGTGACCATCATAAATATGAATCAGTTGCCAAGCATCTGAATGTAAATCACAAGACCCTGGAGATGCTGCAACATTCCAGCTGATCAGTACTTCTTCTGGGCTCAGCAGACGCATCAGGATCAGTGTCGTTTTCCAGGTGATTGGCACTTCTTCTGGGCTCAGCATGCCGGGATCAGTGCCACTTTCCAGAAGATCATCGCTTCTTCTGAGCTCAGCAGATGCACCAGGATCAGTGCCACTTTCCAGGTGATTGGTGCTTCTTCAGAACTCAGCAGAAGCACCAGGATCAGTGCCAAGTTGCAGCTAGAGTCTGACGCTGATCCTGGTGCTAACACTGACAGCCCTGAAGAAATGCCGATCAGCTGGAAAGCGGTGCTGATCCTGGCGCTTCTGCTGAGCCCTGACAGCCCTGCAGCTCCAGCCGTCTCTCACTCAGGCTTGTGCAGTGCTGGCAGCAGTTCAGCCTATTCCCCTCCCCCGCTACCACTTTTCTAGGATGGTAATGTACCACCTGCCAAGTACCAATGTACCACAGGTGGTATGCGCACCACTGATTGAAAAGCCCTGCCTTACAGTACTTGAGCATGGTGTACAAAACTATACATAGTGTGAATAAATTTTATTTTTCCCTTCCCAAAATATTAGAATTCAACATAAGCTAATGAAATTAAATACTCAAAAAATCAACACAGACACAGTATTTTACACAATACTTAACTAAAGCCTGAAATTTGCTACCATGAGATCTGATGTGGCTACCAGCTTGTCTAGCTTCAAAGAAGAGTTAGACTAATTCCCACAATTCCTGGATGAAGCGGACTATCTGGACCCATACCAGTCCGGTTTTAGGCCCGGCTACAGCATGGAAATGGCATTGGTCGCACTGGTTGATGATCTCTGGCGGGCCCGGGACAGGGGCTGTTCTTCTGTCCTGGTCCTACTTGACCTCTCAGCGGCTTTTGATACCATCGACCATGGTACCTTGCTGCGACGGCTCGAGAGGTTGGGAGTGGGAGGCACTGTTTTACGGTGGTTCTCCTCCTACCTCTCGGGCCGCTCGCAGTTTGTATTGGCAGGGGGACAGAGATCTACCCCGAGGCCCCTCTTGTGGGGTGCCTCAGGGGTCGGTTCTCTCCCCCCTCCTGTTTAACATCTATATGAAGCCGCTGGGTGAGATCATCCGTGGCTTTGGGGTGAGGTATCACCAATATGCGGATGATACCCAGCTGTTCATCTCCACCTCTAGCCAACCCAATGATGCCCTTGACATGATGTCCCGGTGCCTGGAGGTGGTGCGGGTCTGGAAGGGAAGGAACAGGCTCAGGCTTAACCCCTGCAAGACCGAGTGGCTGTGGATACCGGCATCTCGTATGGTTCAACAAGTTCCATCTCTTTTGATGGGGGGAGGCACTGCCCCCCTCAGAAAGGGCCTGAAACTTGGGTGTCCTCCTGGATTCACGGCTTAATTTGGAAAATCATCTAATGGCTGTGACCAGGGGGGCCTTTGCACAGGTTAGCCTAGTGTGCTAGTTGCGCCCCTTTCTGGACCGAGATGCCCTATGCACCCATGCCCTCGTCACTTCTCACCTGGATTACTGCAATGCTCTTTACATGGGGCTGCCCTTGAAGTGCACCTGGAGGCTTCAGCTGGTGCAAAATGCAGCCGCGCGGGTGCTTATGGGAGTATCTCGATACTCTGGGTGCAATTCAAGGTGCTGGTAATAACCTTTAAAGCCCTACATGGCTTAGGACCAGGGTACTTGTGAGACCACCTGCTGCCATTATCAACCTCCCATCGCCCGGTTCGCTCCCACAGAGTCGGCCTCCTCAGGGTGCTGTCAGCCAGGCAATGCCATCTGGCGACCCCCAGGGGGAGAGCCTTCTCTGTGGGCACGCCGACCCTCTGGAATGAACTGCCTCTGGAGCTGCGGACAGCCCCTGACCTTTGGTCTTTCTGCCTTGACCTGAAGACTTGGTTATTCCAACAAGCGGGGCTGGACTGACTATGTTTTTTAAATTTGGCTTTTATTGAGTTAAATTGTCATGTATCTATTACATTTATTGTTTAATTCTTTTTTAAATTTTGTATTCCATGTTTCTTAAATTTTTTGTTGTGAGTCGCCCTGAGTCCTTAGGGAGAAGGGTGGCATATAAATTCAATATCTAATCTAATCTAATCTAATCTAATCTAATCTAATCTAATCTAATCTAATCTAATCTAATCTAATTCATAGAAGTCATGGGGACAAATGACTATTAGTCTTGATGGCAGCATGACTGCCTTTGAAGGCTACCTGCTGGGAAATTAGGACACTTTGTTTTGCAGTTGGTTGGCCACTGTGAGAACAGATTGCTGGCACAGAAGTGCTGGGATCCATTGGAGCTTCATAGCCTTTCATGTATATTTTTAAAATGTGATCATATTTCTTTTTAGTTATAATTTTTAGTTATAATTTTATAATTTTTCAGATGAAATATAATGACTTGCTTTAGTGTTGCATCATAAGGCTTAATTGCCAGTCCTTAATCATTCACTTTCCTCTTTCCTGCATCTGTTTCAACTTCACAATTTGAAAAAAAAGAAATCTTTTTTCAAAATATGGTACATAAAACTGGACACAGTATCCAAAGTGCAGTTTGACCAAAATTGAATATGACATTCTATGAAATAATGAAATTATTGTTTCTATTGACATGGAAATTTTACTTTTATTAATGAAGTCTTAAGTTGCATCAGAAGTTTGTAGCCATGTTACTTTTCGGTTTATTTAGTTTATAATTAATTTGAAAATCCTTTTCACATATATATTTTACCATCCATGTATTTCCACCCTATCTGCTAATTATTTTATCTTTAATATATCTTATTCTATTAATCTCAGCCTCTAACCTATCAAGATAATTTTCAGTTTTGTTTCTATCTTTTAGAGTATTAGCTATCCTACGTATTCTTGTGTCATCTTCAGATTTCATAAGGATTTCTCTATTTCTACATTTAAATAATGAATGAAAATATCGAAGAGCACAGAAACTGTGACAGACCCTTTAGTACAGGGGTGTCAAACTCAATTTCATTGAGGGCCGCATCAGCATTGCGGTTGCCCTCAGGGTGCTGGGTGGGTATGGCCAGGGTGGGCATGGCCTACTGGGTGGGCATGGCTAGAGTGCATATGGCCTACTGGGTGGGCGTGGCCAGCTCTACATCCTTTGCATCAAGGGTGCCTATGGGGGCCTGGGCAGGAGTGGGACAGATCTGAGGGTCTCTGGCAGAAGGAGGGTCTCTGGACCAGGGCCAAGGCAGTGGGGGCCGTTTCCTCACTGTTTCCAGGATGGCTTTGCGGGCCACATGAAACCACTTCGCGGGCCCGATCCGGCCCCCGGGCCTTGTGTTTGACATGTTTGCTTTAGTACTTCAGTTAATTACTCCCGTCAACCTGATGAACCATTAATACACACTCCAATCATATAGTTTTCAAAACAGTTATGTCATGCCATCCTACATTGCTAATCGGACTGTAACAAGGCATTTTGTCAGATATTTAATTGCTCTAGAGATATTATGCCCACGGTATTCTTAGACTCTACTAAATAAGTTATCCAAGCAAAACACTGAATAAATCAATCTACGTACAAGACTTTTCCTGATGAAGCCATAGTAACTGCTAGCAATCATTACATTGTTTTCAAGATGACTGCATGTGTACTTCTATTATCTGTCCAAGAATTTTCCCTGTATTAATGTCAAACACATTGGTTTGTACCTTTTCAGGCTTATTTTTCAATGTAGGTATGTTATTTTCCTTTTTTTAAAAAAATTAACTGATGCTTTATCCAAAGGTGGTAGAAAAGAAATTTTCTTTTCAATGCATTCCCATGCATTTTGAGCTGCTTTTTCCAGCAGTTTCTCCTACCAGGGAATTATATTCATTGCTGCTTTGAGTTTATTAACATCAACTTTTTGACATCCAAGAGTCTGGTCACACTATTCTTAATTATCAAGAATTCCAAAGTCCCCATTGCTTCCATTTTGTCAAAAACGTATGTGTTATTAGTTAGGCATTACTTAAAGACAACCTTTCTTCATCATTTCTAGAAGAGAGACAGTTTGGTCTAGTAGTTAAGGCACCAGGCTAGAAAGTCAGAGACCTTCTGAGTTTTAGACCTTGGTCATGAAAACCAGCTGGGTGACTTTGGGCCAGTCACTCTTTCTCTCAGCCCAACAGAGCATACAGGTGCAATTTTGGGAAAAATAGGAGATGATGTGTTGGATATATTCACCGCCTTGAATTGTTTGTAAAAATAATAAGGAAAGACATACATAAAATAAAATAAAGATATCAGCAATGTCTTGGAAAATTCACACCTGAAAGAGTTTTTCCCCTGGAACAGCTGAAATAGTTAAAGTGTCCCATTGCTACTACTTCATTTCTCTTTGAAAAATCTGCAATAACACAATTTTTCCTTCCTTCCTTCCTTCCTTCCTTCCTTCCTTCCTTCCTTCCTTCCTTCCTTCCTTCCCTCCCGTAGAAGAGGAAAATTATTCTGATATTGTTCATATAATTAAGTCCAACCATTTTCAATCCAACATTTTATATAATATTATAAATGGTCTGAGAATACACCTGTTAAACTGCACCTAATGCCAACCTGGGAGACAAAAATGTTTTGGGACCAGCAGCGACATACTTTAATTCAGATTATTTATATTTCAACCCATTAGAATAAAAAGGCACATGGTTAAATCTTTACTCATATAAAAAAGTAAATGAAATTTTTATGCAGATTTCAAGTGCTGGCTGCTGTTTATGTAAGATTGAAAGTTAAAATAACTCATCTAAGAAAGGGGAATAAATGTTTGAACACACTGTAAAACCTATAAATGATAAATATGCAAGATTAAAAAAAGAATAGATTTCCAATGAGTTCATAAACCTTTCAATTACATTCTACATGGCAAATCCCCACTATCTTACAGTGCCAAAATCTATCTGGTGGTCATTTTTCATTGTATTGTATGCATTTTTAGCAGTCTAAACCAAAAAGGTTTTATTATTATTTTTAATTCTGCAGCCATCCTCTGGTCTAGACAGATAATTCTTTTGAGAGCTATTCCCTCTGCTGGGTTTATCATATTTCCATTCCTATATTCTGCTTTATAATTTTAATTTCTTTCTTGTTATGATGATGTGTTAATGCAGACCACTTAGTCAGTAGCTGTGAAGAAAGGCATTTGTTTGCCTGCCTTCTCTCATTTATCTTTGTTGCAAATGACTCAATACTTTGTTTACATAGTTAAAAGTGAATTCTTTTTTTCTGATCTTTAGTTGATGCCCATGTAATGCAAACCTCCCCCCAAAAGGCAACAGCTTCACACAAGTGACCCTCTCTTTGGCTTCAGATCCCTAGGGCTGTGACAGTCTCACTACATAAAAATGGAGTGACTAAATATGTCATACAATATGAAAAGGTTTGTCTTTCATTCAAGAACTCTGGTAAAGCTGTTTTCCAGAAAGGTAATTTTGTTTATTTTCTGACTGTGGGAACACAGTTTTGCAGGCTTGAATGTATTTAAAGGTATTTAAAAATCAGGTCCAGAAATCAGGAATTGTTTTATACCCCAGAATATTAAGGCACAATTCCAATCTCAGATTCAGTATACACAATTGAAAATTACTAATCATATTGCATATTTAGCAAAAGAGACTGAAGAAGTAAAACAAACTAATAAAATAATTAATATTAGTAGAGAAAGGATAAATAGTTATAAGGAACTCAGTAACAAATAAAGCTCTGCAGTCATACTACAGAGAATGTTAAAAAAAACTGCACAAGCCTACGTATAAGATGGCTGTAAATGATCTTGCAATTCTTATCAAGAATGTATTTGAGCAGGAAGTAAAACATTCTTCCCAGTGGATGAAATAACATTGATTTTTGCCAATCTAAGCGAGGCTGATTTAAATTTTGCATGTGGGTACAACGGCTTGTTCTCCCTCAATTTAATAACTTGCAAAGCTGGACACATTTCAAATGAAAGGGAATGCATAGTTCTTAAGACTGGCACTGAATGTAGCTGCCATGCATGTAAACAAGCAAACCATTATGTTTCTTATTGAGATAGAGAATACAATGATAAGTGGGGACTTTTATAAAACAAAGGGCTTCCTATTGCGAGTGTGGATAATCTTCCAGAAAACCCTGTGTTTTGGCAAATCACATCAGATTAATCTGTTCAGCATCTCCTTCCATTATCAAATTTCCGCTGGCTATCACAGTGGCAGCCTTATCGGGCACCTCTTCTCAATAGCAAGCCCATTCCTAAGATTTCAGGTGCTAGCCTTCCATACTCCCCAAACAGGTGTCTCTACTGTTTTCAGGTAGGAAAGATCCCTGCCGAGAAGCCTGGGAAAGGGCAGAGGTATCACTCCCTGTTCTACCTGAAGGAACAGGTAACAGGAAACTGTTGATTCAGTGAATTGAACTTAATTGGCACACATTACTCAGCAGTAAGTGTTTTTGTGAATTAAAATCCCTTCAAAAATGTCCTGACAAATGCCTTTTCTTTTTTTGGAGAAAAGTGGAGGGGGGGAGAAGGGTAAAAGAAAGAAATCTTAAACAAGGTCTGTTATTTATTTATTTATTTTATTTTATTAGTTTTCTATACCGCCCTATTCCCGAAGGACTCAGGGTGGTTTACAGGGCAATATTTAAAAGACAATATAAATTAAAATAAAAATAGAATTAAAAAGAATTAAATTAATAATAGCCCAACAATAAAACAATGTTAAAACTTAAAACTAAAAACCCCCTCAGTCCAGGCCAGATAGATCGAAAAGGCAGGTTTTCAGGTCCCGGCGAAACGAGTGCAGGTCTGGGGCAGTCCAGAGTTCCACAGGTAAATCATTCCAAAGGGCAGGCATGCCCACAGAGAATGCCCTCCCTCTGGGGATCACCTGCCGGCATTCCCTGACCGGCGGCACCCTAAGGAGGCCCTCCCTATGGGAGTGCACAGGACGATGGGAAGTTGATGCCGGCAGCAGGTGTTCCCTTAAATAGTCCGGACCCAAGCCATTTATTTTATTTATTTTTTATTTTAATTCCATTTATATCCCGCCCTTCTCCGAAGACTCAGGGTGGCTTACAAGCCCAATTTAGGGCTTGTGATGACCTATAAAGCCCAATTTAGGGCTTTATAGGTCATCACCAGCACCTTGAATCTCACCCGGAGGGCAACTGGAAGCCAATGCAGCTCGCGGAGAAGAGGTGTTACACGGGAGTATCGGGAGACTCCCATCACAACTCACGTGGCTGCATTCTGCACTAGCTGAAGCCTCTGAATGGTCCTCAAGGGCAGCCCCATGTAGAGAGTGTTGCAGTAGTCTAACCGGGAGGTCACAAGCGCATGAGTGACTGTGCGTAGGGCATCTCGGTCCAAATAGGGGCGCAACTGGTGCACCAGGTGAACCTGGGCAAAAGCCCCCCTGGTCACGGCTCCTATATGATCTTCCAAACTGAGCCGTGAATCCAGGAGAATGCCCAAGTTGCAAGCCCTATCAACGGGGGGGGTAACACCTCACCCCCCCATAGTTAACGATGGACAAAACTGGTTCTCCCAAGATGCCGGTGTGCACAGCCACTCAGTCTTGGCGGGATTGAGTCGAAGCCTATTCTTGCAGCAGTATTTTTCTCAGATATACAATAATGATGTAGTGAAAATATGACTGAAGGAATAAATCATATGTTACCCGATGGTATGCTCAACAAGAATGCAAGGCAGGTTGTTGGGTTTCAGAAAGAAATGGCTGATGTTCCAATTAAACATACAGAACATGGTGAGCCTGAACCTGGTTTGAGAGCTCTCAATTGCTCTCAGTAGCTGCAAAGTGGTCTTTTTCATATTTCAGCATCCCTAACAAGGTTAAGGAAATTGGGCCAATCAGTCTGTCTATCAGAATAATAAAAACATAAAAAATAGATTTCTAAAAAGTGAAAGAAGGAAAATACAGGATGATTTGCTGGATTTAAAGCAGCTCTTCTTTCTATTCAGTTCTTTTTCATCCATTTGATATGCAAATCACAGCTGACTGGGTGAACAAATCACTGTTTCTTGGCCTAACTGGCCTCCAGGAGTTGTTGTGAGAAAATGTGCAGAGAGGGAAATTAGCATTTTCTCCAAGATATTGGGTAAAAGAGGTGGATAATTTTTTTAAAAGAATCCATTTATTTAACTTGCTGTGAGGTAGTACAAATAGCCCCATCTCCCCTTCTCCCCTTTTCTTTTTCTGGCTATCTCTTTCCAAAATACTTTTACTTATTGCCCTGAATATGGCTCCTGAAAAATCGACATGTACTTGAGTGTAATAATATAAAGGTATTTGGAGACAACTGGAGGAGCTAGTCTGCTTTCAGTTCTCACTTTGACAGCAGGAGTATTCAAAACACAAAGATGGGTCCCCAGTTATGCTTCATGGGTAGGAAACATTTGATAAGCACAGGCCTTGGCTTCCGGTGCTCCACAGCACAGGCTTTGTTTCATCTCTGAATGATTAAATGGTCTACAGAGCAATTATGAACTGGAGGAAGGAACAGCCAACTCGCTCCAGGTTTCCTCAATCAGCCTGATTGAATTTCTCAAAGGACACCATCAGCAACCCTCTCAGTGACTTCTCCTGGTAAAGGTTGTACCTTGGAAGTGTGCTTTTCTTTAAATGCTTACTATTTCATTTCATTATGCCCAAATACATGACTTAGAAGAATTATAGCTGCTATAAACTTCCAAAATGTTAGATTACTTCCAGTTAGATTCAAATGACCCGAATCAATATGGCCTCTCAGATACCATACTGAAATGTTCTGAAAACACTTTTGAAAAATGCAGTACATGAATATAGATGTCAAGATTTTGTATCACTTCTTTCTTGGTCTAGAGTTAAGTAAAGTAGATATTATGAAATATACAATTATAGAATAGTTGCAAGAGCTTACATGTGTTTACTGAGAAGATGTTGGTATCCAATTATCTTACTAGCATAACAGTACACATGAGTCCATTGTAGTTGGTTTTTACTTTAAATTTAGTTGGAATTATTTCAATCTTGAATATTATTAATTACTGACGTTATGTGTATATCTTTTGAATTATGATTTCATAATTGTATTACATTAAATTTATTGCTTGTATGATAACTTAAACATCTGGCAACCTAATATTGCTAGTTTATTTTGTTCATGCATGTGCACTATCCATGGTACACCACAGGGTGCACTAGCTGGCTAGCAGCATTTAGGGGAAGTTGGGTCATCTGGGCTTTCTTCTGTTGACTTTACCTCACACATCCAGGCAGGTCCAGCTCCCATTTCCTTCTAGAATGTTGCTAGCTTTTCTGATATTGGAATGGTACCTATTTATCTACTTGAATTTTTATATGCTTTTCAATTGCTTGGTGGGCAGGAGGTAGGGGCAAATGCTGGGAACTCACTCGGCCATGCGGTATCATGGGCTTGAACCACCAGAGTGCCAACCATCACTGGGCAACAAATCTATTGTCTTTGAGTCACTGCTCCACTATACCCCATCATAATAGACAATAAAAGATGATTAAATAAAGAAAGGAAGGGTAGAGAGTCTTTCCTTCAAAAAAAATTACAAGGTTTTAAACTATATCAATTCCAGGCATAGACATAGGAATTTTGCATACAAAAGAACTCTTTTTAATTCATCATCTTTCTTTGAAAAGATCAGATAATAAGACCTCATATTTACTTACTTAGCATATGTATATAGCCACCCATCTCACAAACACTTGATTCTGGGCAGTGTACAACACAACAGTTGAAAACTCCTTAACAATCCAAAAAGAACAAAAATAAACAGATGTAGTAAACTGATAAAATAAGTGGATAAAACCCAAGAACAAACATCACTTAATCTCATATAACCACCTTTCAGGCTTCTTCCTGGGATCCCCAAGGCTGGTGAATAAAATCATGTTTTAAGGGTTGCATTTTCATAATCATGGGTTGAATAAATCACAATGTGCAGAGTTCATATATCGCTTTATGCTAAATCCATGCAAATTACACCTTATCTTGATCTAAGGACTTAGCTGTTCTTTAGAATGCTGTTCAGATATATGATCTAAATTAGGAGACAAGTAGTTCTGATGATAATTTATCATGTCCAGAGGAAAGAACAAATTGAACCATAGCATCCCATGCCACCCACTTGTTGCCTTGTATCCTAGCCTGGCTTTGCCTGTAGCCGTACTGGTGTATGGGACATGCAAATGGAAGAAATTTGCATGAAGGCACACTTCTATCAAGGAACAACTATTTTTCCTGCACAAATGCCTATAACAGCATGTTTTGCCCACCAACATCAGATAAAAACTTCCAATAAATTACACAGCTAGATGAAAAGTAGCCCAAGAAAGTGGGCAGTAAATGATATGATTCATGATCACAGATGCACGCCTCAAACTAAGCAAATATCAGCACTCCATGGAAAACCTCAAGGCACAACTACAACAGACTATCACATCAGAGCATTTAGAAAGTCTGGCAAGCAGCACCAAGACTACTTCTCAGACAAATACCAAAAAAAGGAAAACCAAACTACAAACCAAATTAAACCCCAGAATTAAAGAGCTACGAGAGCATGAATGGGTGGTCAATATGTCCAGCTATCTACTGCACTACCCACTATCTACTGCAGAACACAATATTCAACAGAAAGGCATAAACTATAACACAGATGCTGCTAATCAATTAGAATTCTCTGCAGCAGTAGAAGGAGCATTTAAAGCCATAGGACTTCCCACAGAGACCCAAGAAAACATCAGACAAACTATCATATTATAGACCAGATGAAGATGAGAACAAACAACTGAAAGGTGAGGACAGAGCAGCCCTCAAAAAACATAAAGGACAAAAATTGAAGTTTTCTAACAGGAAACAAAGGCCAAACCATGGTTATCATGGGCAGATCATTACATATATATATAAAACAAAATAATTATTATTAGAAGAAGAAAATTACAACCCAGTGAACACCAATCCAATACAAAAACTAGACAAGAGAACTCTCAGTGACCCCACCAAGAAAGATCAAATTAACAAAGAAGGCCAGTGACAGATAAACAGTAGTGGGTCTGTAGTCCCATGCTTCAATGGATGCCCCAAAAAACACAAACCGGACAAACCTCTCTGTCCAATTGTATTATCAGGCATCCCAACCTATAACATTGCTAAAGAACTGACAGAAAAGCTTGGACACCTCACAGACTGAAGCAAATGCTCCATCACATCCTCACAACAGTGCCTCCAAAGAATCAAAGACATGACAATATATAAAGATGAAGTCATGGTTTTTAATGCCATAGCACTTTTTACATCCATAGACCCACAATTAGCCAAAGAATCCATAACTACACAGCACAAGCGACCAAATCAAATACACCGAGATTAAAATACCTAGAATCATGGATTTCTCAGCCTTTGTTAACCACATATTTTTAGTTTGATGGACAAAAATATCAACCAATCAAAGGAACATCTATGGCAGAGGTGTCAAACTAGCGGCCTGTGGCTGGATGCATCACATGCAGGCCATGTCCACCCGGCTCCATAAAGGCAAAAAATGTCATGATACATCATGTGATGTGTTCGAGTTTGTCACCTGTGATCTATGGAATCACCACTTTCAGGACAGAATGCAATGCAACATTAGAATCAATAGCACTCCCATGCATACAATTCAAAGTATGGATCCAATATGTAGATGGATCTTTGTCATAATATAAAAGGAAAAACTAGACAAAACACAGAAAACAATGAACAATATCTAGGAATAAAATTCACTAGGGAAGAAGAAAAAATTAACATGCTACTCTACCTGGATATGCTCATCTACCCATTCCAATCAAATGCTCTACTACCAAAGCAGCAATACAACATCGCACATGAGAAGCTGTGTAAGAACACTATCTAGATAAGCACAAATATACTGCAGCAACCTGGAACATAAAAAAGGAAACAGATCATCTATTCAACAAAATGGGTATCTACACAACTTAATCAAAAAGTGCCTGACTACTCAATCCAATATAGCACAATCAAGCTGTAAAACAATTAACACTACTGTACATCAAAAATATCTCAGAAACCACCAAGAGACTATTACAACCATGTGGCATCATCATAGCACACAAAGAAACTAAACCTCCAAAACAGCCTAAGTATACCAAAAGATCCAGAAGCAAAAACAGGAGGCATCTACAACAGATTCAGTGTAAGGATTTCAACAGCCACTATGTAGGACAAATAGGCAGAATGCATTCTTGAATACCAACTAGCAGTTAGAAGACATGATGAAAACTCCTAAATTTCCCAACGCATGGACAGACTGAACCATAGTTTTAACTGAGAAACTGTGAGCATCCTGTCCAAAAATGGTAGAGAATTCCTGGAAGCCTGACAAGTCAACCATCAACAGGCACATAAAAATAAAATACATCTACTTACCAATCAAAGGAGACAAATCAAAAAGCCATAAAGGAAACAAAAAAACCTCCTCACCACCAACCAACCTCCAGATAAGCAGAGATTAACATTAGACCCACAATTAAGGAGCAAACAATACACAATCAAGGAACCAACAACTCAGACAAACTAGCTAACAGTAAATAACAACGTAATCAAGGAACCACCAAGACTATGCCCACTAATACTGACAGGGCAGGCCACTAGTACACAAAATGACAGCAAACCCCACTTCCTACTACCACTGACGTTATCTAGTTTGGTAATGAAATATGTACATGAAAACAACAAGCACAGAGACCACCAAGGACCCTGCAAGATTTTAAAAGTTTAAGAAAGCGTAAAAGCATATGGATGAATGGCTGGTGCCAACACTTTGAACACCTTAAAAATATGTCCATTGAATCTATAAGAACACTTAATGAAGCACCTCCATAATAGTTCACTATGCCTTTTCTAGCCTTGCACAGCTGCTCTCAACTGCTTTCACTTGTATGCATCTGCCCAGTCCCTTCATTTCCAGTCAACTGAACCTAGAAAAACTAGGAACCAATCAGAAATTAGTCAGAGTAAGTCAGAAAGAGATGTTTTATTTAACAAGCCATGATTTATATGTATATTATATTCAGTGGTGGGATTCAAATAATTTAACAACCAGTTCTCTCTGAAATCACAGAATCCTTTAAGAGGCACATGCATAAAAACCAAGCTAGGGCAGGGTACAGGGTACAGGGTACAGGCACCCTGTACCTGCTTATTTGAGGGCCCCCTCACCCTGGCCATTCCATACTTGATGACCTCCCACCACAGGTTCAATGACCCGGCTGCCCACCCACCTCTTCTCTTTCACTCCCCTCCTGAGCCAGACTGCCATGCTATGGAGGATGGACCTTACCCAGTCCCTCTCTGCCATTTCGGAGCCAGGGGGAAGTGACAGCGAAAGGCTCTGCAGCCACTGCACAACAGCCGTGTCTGCCGCTGGAGGGGCTTTCTTCGGTCCCTGCCACCCCTGCCGCCCCATTTCACCCCACATATCATTTGCCTGGCAGCAGCAGCCGCTTCCTTCTCCTCCACCAACTCTCCCATGGCTTGCGCCATGACCAGGGGCACAATCCTCCACTGCCACCTCCCTCTGCCAGTCTCCATTGCCGCCACCACACAACTGCTTGCATGAAGCAATGTGGGCTGCCTTCTTCCAGCCAAGAAAGAGAGAAAGGGAGAAAGGGGGCTTACAGTAGCTTCCTTCGCCTCCTCGGGTGTCCTTAAGTCTTCCTTCCTTCCTTCTGCTGGTCAGCATTTTCTTGCCATTAATGTTCTGTGCTCTACTTATAGTGATCTGCTGTATATGTCTGATAGGTTTAATTAAGTCAAAGTCATCCATTTTATTGGAAATGACAAATAGTGGCCTAATATTCATTTATAACACAGAACTGTTAACTGGCTTAATATCTTTCTTAAAACTGATATTAAACCATAATTTCCTGCTGTACTAATAAAAAACCCAATTGTTAGTTTTTAAATGGCCTATAAACCCTGTAGAAAAAAAATGCCCCTTCCATTATCCATTCTTAGGTGATGAAATGATTTAGCAAGTGAATAATTTACATTTACAACCCACCAAATTCTTGCAAATCAAAATATTAGGAACACTTTCTATTTAGACAGGGAGCAATGACTTGAATGTGAGAGCTGAACCACACATTCCCCCCAAACAAATAAACAATACATTGTGTAATTAAAACAAAAATAAAGGGTTGGCATTTCATAGGCCAAGACAGTTATAGGTGCTATAAAAGTCTTTGCTATTTGTCCTGCATGAAATTTGGAAAATAACCATAACAAACTGTGTTTATAGTAATGTTTTGTCACGTGTTGGAAAAGAAAAAAAGTCTTGGGCTTGGTACAAAAGCAAATCAGAGAAAGAAATAGGCAGATTTTACACTGCCTAAATAGAATGGCATATTGATTAAAATAAGACCTTAAAGAACACTTAACAAAAGCACCTTAACGTTTGTCTTCACATCACACTAGTTCTCTTAATAACATACAAAGCAGAGTTCTTTGATTATCAGAAACCAGCCTCTGGAAAGGGAATTGATATCCCACCAATAAGTTCATTGCTGTCCCAAAATCTATGGGATAAATTCCTGCACTAGAACATTGTCTTCCACTGATTTTTAAACAAAGGAAAAAAAGTGCAATACGATGCCCCAGAAATTCTCTCACTCTTGAACATTTGCTGGGCTTGTAATTGGGAAACTGGTCCTTAAGGTGTTAACAAGCAGAGTTTTCTCTCATTCTAGTGTGTTTATACCTCCTAGTTGAGTTGATTAAGGCCAGATGGTTTGAAGGAGTTCAGCTGACCTAAGGCAGTATAAGAGAGGTGGCAAATTAAGAGAGTTTGTCACAGATTTAGGATTGTGAGAAACTAGAAAAGAGAAGAAAATTGAAAAGCACAAGTAAGAGTAAGAAAACAGACAGTTGAGAGAAATATCCTGCCTACTTTTAATCTGGAGCAGTATCTTGCTTAAGTAATTCAAGTAATCTGATAGTGAGAAGGGCTAACATTAGGGTGTTTTTTAGCATTCAACCAAATTTCTGAAGAATTTATGAACTCTTGAGGGTGAATGCTGTGAAAAACATCTAATACAGTCTTCTGCAGCTGTTGTTACAGATTACATGGTCTGTTCTTTGCTGGGTGCATCAGAAAAGAATGCTTATCTTTCAGCTACTTGCAGTCCTTTTCCTGAGTTATTGTATCTGCAACTTTTGATAATTAAATTCAGATGTGAAATAGATCTTGGACTGCACTGAGATATAAACTCATAATAATAAAAAAAACAAAAAATCTGGTTTAATGTTCATGGGTCATGGCTGGCACCCCAGGAATGCATGTGTGTTTTTGAACTAAAATAACTGAGTTCCCTTCAAAAGAATTTAGAAGCAAGGTAGCATTGCCATAATTGCTTAGTAAGTGCTCAGAAAATAACACCTTATTTTCTGAGTGTTTTTTTCTGAACTGCACACACACACACACACACACACACACACACTTCTACATGCTTCTACTCTGTTGTATTGGCCCAGGGGTATTTAGGTTTCTTGGCCAAGCTGTGGCATAAAGCCAGTTAGATATTCAATTGGTTTCCCCCACCACCAACACACAAACAACCATATCAGGATAATAGCCTCTTAACTGTGTGTAGGAAACAATTGAGAAAATTGATCCAAGTAGAAATTATACTTTTTAAATAAAATGTTGCTTAGTTGGGTGGGTGGTCAGTCTGACTGCATAGATCATGGCAATCAATGAGAAAGTTTATAAAACTTTTGGGGAGAGGGCCATCAAAAATGCAGGATTTTGACGTCTGCAGAAATAGTATTTGCATGTAGTATAAGATCTTCACTGCAAAGATTCATATTCAGAATGCGATACATACAATTTTTTGTGATATTATCCCTAGAAGTAACATATCATAAATGATTTGTCTTATTTCCCTATAGAAATTAACTATTTTTTTTTCAAAATTCTTTATAAATAGGAATTACAGGGACTAAAATTGGAGAAAGTGAAGTAGACGGATTAATGTATAAATGTAAGCTAAGAAGTTGAGCTTTTCATGCATGCTTATATTGCTGTATTAATGTATCTCTCTCTCTTGCTGATAGATTTCTTTTTTACATAGCAGCCCCATAGTGTAGTGCCCAAGTCAAATTAAACTTATTCAACAAACCATATTTGTGAGTCAGGCCTTAATGTATTGTATATTATCCAAGTATTACTTGCATAGTCACTATTACCTGAACAGATGTGAAGTGCTGCCAGGCTGTTTTCAATTATTTTGACCTCCTAGAACTAACTGACATTCAGTATATGGAAACAAATGGAAGATGTGTTGTGCTCAAGAACAGAATTACTCCAGCATTTATTCTGCAACCATCCAAGACATATAATCCAACAGTCCTTGTAAGATTATGTATATAGCAATTTTAGCTTCCTTGCTGAATATTTATGATATAGAAAAGATATTTTTGCTCTCCAAAAGTAGAACTTTGCTTCTTAATGGTTCTACTTCATTTTGTTCCGTTGGCTGAGTGACAATTATTTTTTGACTGATGGCATATATGAATAAGTAAAGAAATAGCAAATTATTTAAAAAAATCAAAGAGGAGAACCAAAACCAAAGTGATTATAACTCTGAAGATAAGTCAATTTGCAGCTGCTTCTTTCCTTTTATGAAGAACTGAACATGATTTGGGAAGTTATTGCTGAAGAGATATTATTCACCTGTTCAGAGTAAGACTGATTTGGGTTCTACTTTTATATATTTAAGTTAATATGTTAGACCAGATCAGTTTTTAAATTAAAGTTGAACTAAGTGAAATTTCTTATGTTCCTGAAGTATTTAGTTTGTGTGGAATTAACCATTCAGTTCCAAATTAGCTCATATTGTATGTTTTTTAACCTTTTGATATATAGATTGCATGCCTTCTTTTAGAAGTGTGCACCTTTTTGCACAGCTGGCAAACATATTCTAACTAGTAAGACCATTTGTAATTCTCGTTAACGACTCTATTTTTAAAAAAAAGTTGGATGAAAAGTGATAATGCCACAGATCTAGTAGTCATTAAGAAGGTTTTCATACTCCTTTAGGATTAATTTGCACTGACCCAGAGTTCTGTATTTGCTTAACACAAGCAGTGGACCACTTTGATGTTATCTCCTTCTATCAACAATAGCATTCAGTTCCCTCCTGGGCTAAAACAGCTCTTATTCTTCGGAGAATTAGTTGTATTAATCATTTTGAAGTCCAAAAGCACATGATCATAAATTTTGTGTTGTATGAACCTTACTTAGCAAATCCCTGGACTCCCATTTATCAACTTTCCCCCCCTTCTTCCTGGATATTTAGTATATAGAGGATAATTTATTTCTGAGGCAGCACCTTGTGATATTTCTGATGTCCAAGCAAAGCTAGAAAACTTTCTATAAGGAATAACTTACAGAATAACTATTTCCTTATTTCTGCATGAAAGACAGACAACTCTTAGCTACAGTCTGATTCCCCCAAGTGGTTGGAGTGGAAAAAAAACCAGGACAAACCTCTAGGAACTGAAGTTTCATTTTTGCTTTAAAGTTATTTATTAGAAGGAATACAGTCCTTAAACATAATGTTGGTTAAACCAAAATGTTTGTGACTTAACTTAGTTTTGTCTGGATTCACATACTATAATAGCTGAAACCGATGAAATATATTATGCCATAAGATAAGTGTATATTGTGTATAAGGTAGGTGTATATTGATTCAACAGCATAAAAGTAGAATAAATATTACAGAAATATAAATAATGTGATTTGTTGCTTATACAGGAACCAAACCATTTATGCTAATTTTCAGGAAATGTGTTAATAATTTTAGTTATGGTTTCGGTTAAAACAAATCTTATTTAGCATAATGTATGACTCCAGTATTCAGTATATTCAGTATTCAGTATAATCTGCTATCTATATTATGTATTGTTTACTTTGCATGTGTTCCTCAAGACATTTAAAGTCCATATTTGATGCATCTTAAATATCAGAAGTGTATATGTACTGTACGTATATGTATATATCTATGAAGTAAATTTGTCAAATTAGTTTACAGTTTTTTTCTATAGAACCTAAACATCTGTAATCAGCCTGTACTTCTTCACTCTTCAAGAATAGTGAAGGATAGACAAGATATTCAATCTATTCATTTCATTTTAAACCAATTAAGTCAATCCATTAGCCCAATTAACAAGCATTTGGAAGATAAAGAAAGTGGAAGTTAAATCATAAGTTTAACACGATGTTTTGCTTAACTATCAAAGGAGAAATGATGATGACAGGATATTTTGCTTTGTAATCTTAGCACTTAGGAATGGAGATGTAGATCCCAACTGTTGCTAAACAAGGACTAATTGCATTGTATATTAGGAAGCAACAAATGCAGCATGTCATTACTAACCAAAAGCTATATAAATATGAAATCTGCATTTACTAATTTCTATGCCCACATACAGATAGGTTTGGGAACAATGTGCTATACCTTCTGCAATCCCAGATGCTAACATTTAATGGCCAACTGCAAGACCCAACTCTCAACTTTTCCCCCCTTCAATTAATCATACTAGATTTGGACTAGATGGTTCTCAAATAGAGGATTGCTTCCAACATAGTACCATGAAGAAACACCATGTGGAATATGGAATTTTTGGTACTCTGGTTGTTTGCTTTCAGACACTCATTATCCAGCTAGGTAACAGTGTGAGTGAATATGGGGTTAGTTGCCTATCTGTGTATACATATCTTTTAGTTCCTATATAGTTTAATCCTCAGTTACATATATTCTACTTTTCTGAAACAAAGATCATTTTACAGACCTTAATATTACTTAGACTTAAATTGCATTTTACCTCTAAAAAGAATGTGGTAAGTAGTTCATAATAAAGTACAAATAAAAGGAAGTTTAATTAAATCTCAAAAGCACATTTCAGAAGCATATATTTTAAAGTAGTAAATAGCATACATTTTAAAAAGCTCTGGTTAGTGTAGAACATTAATTCTGTTACAAATAAAAAGACAACATATATATTTACTTTAAATAAGATGAATAATCATTGTGTGTTGAAAAAAGTTTGATGAAACTGTAGCTGAGGAAGGATAAACTTGGGAAAAATTAACAAAAACAAGAAGTGAAACATTTAAAGTTAACAGCTCTAAAATGTGCATTGTAGAGTTCCTTCTATCAGTTGCTAGGACTTCTCATTTTGAATAACAAATAAAAAATACAATATACTCTGCTTTGGTGTGTGTAATGTAAACCAGAGGTAGCAGCAGGACTGATATGTCAGTGTTATTCTCCAATATCTATACCATCATACTCCTGCAGCATATTTTCCTGAATTAGTAGAAAACCATTTGTAAGCACAGACATTACTCAATTTTTCTAGTTTCATTTTGGGATTAACTGTGCTTTTCAAAACTCTTACACCCTTATGGTAAACATATGGTTTTTGAAGAGTGTTCTGTTCTAAACTTATCTGGATATCACTTTGATATAGTAAATGTTTCAGCCCTCAAATTTCAACAGAGACAACAAAAATTATCAAGAAGTTGCTGGAGTCAGCAGAATGAACTTCAGGATTTATTTCAGAATGTAATATAGTCAAGTTTAGAAAGCCTCACAAGATGTGTAAATGGAACACTCTACAAGGTAATGTGTCTTTGTCAATTACTCTATCAGGATATCAAAGGGGGAAAAACATATAATTTGTGTCTTCTCTGAAATGCTTATGGAAAGGCCTATTTGTATTTACTGCAGAGGTAGGATTATTCCTATGAACCATCATTCCTCATCTCTTCATATCCAGTTCTTTCACTCTACATACATATGACTTAGAGGTGCTTAATCTCTGCAGACATAGCCAGGAATGTTGCCTTGTGCATAAAACCCAGTTGTAACATTTCCACACTACAGTGATTTATAATACCAACCCCAAGCTTTACTGTATAAAACTAAAGCTCGTCTGTATTAGTGATTTAATCACTATTGAGCTGAGGAAGCTGTAGATACACTTCCTGATGAGGCTTGTATTATGCTAACAGAATTGTAGATCACTGCATCTAAATATTGCAGTAATCTATTTATAATCAGCCTGGGTTTTACTGATACCTAGAGTTTATTTTTGAATCTATTTTTTTCCATCATGCTGATTTACCAAACTTACCAATTTATTTTAATAAGAGCAATTCATTGTCAAGAAAAGGTTACAACTAAAGCAGTTAAAAAGATTGCCCTTCAATAAAATTACCTACGGCAACACTTGCGGCCGGCGTCAACTTCCCTCCGTCCAGTGCGCTCCCACAGAGGGCCTCCTCAGGGTGCCTCCGATCAAAGAATGTCGATTGGTGGCCCCTAGGGGGAGGGCGTTCTCTGTGGGCACGCCAGACCTGTGGAATCGCTTGCCAGTCGAGCTCCGGATGGCCCCTGACCTTCGCTCCTTCCGGCGGGATCTAAAAACTTATTTATTTGAGCAATCCGGCCTGATTTGATGGGTTAAGGGTTGGGGTTTTAACATGGTTTTTAATGATTGTTTATATCGGGCATAATATTTAATTGTTTTTTAACTTTTGTACTTCGTTTTTAATATTTATTGCCCTGTACACCGCCCTGAGTCCTTCGGGAGCAGGGCGGTATAAAAATTTAATAAATATACATATATAAATATATAATATATAAAATGAAACTCATGAATACTTTTGCTTTCCCTGTGATCTGTATGTTTTAATACAATTTCCTGTCCTTCAGAGCAAGTCCTATATGCTTCTCTGCTTTTATAAAGTAGAGAAAATTACTCTAGACATGGGAGCAATTATTTCAAAGTAAACATATGTAGGATCTAAATATAAGGCTAATATTCTTATTCTGCAAACTTGTACAAAAACTATGTATTCTGTTTTAAAAAGAGATATCACTGAAGTTCTGGAGCATCCGACCAGTAAATAATTAGCTCCATTTAGTTGCCCTGACTCCACCCCAATAAAAAGGGATTACATGGTCATAAAAAGCAAAACAAAAACCTTTATGTAGTGGGGGAAAAAAACAAATTCGTTATATATAGTTTCAGGAGATGATGTTAAGTTCTAATAATGTTTGCCCACATTGTTATCCCCATGTTATGTCTAAGGAGATTCTCAGTGATCCAAATCATGGTTGTCCCAAAGGTGCTTTTTCAAGAGGCAACTGGACTTTCTTGTTTTTCTCTGAAGACGTTTTGCTTCTCATCCCAGAAGCTTCTTCACCATCCAGTCAGAGCTGAAGAAGCTTCTTGGATGAGAAGCGAAACGTCTTCAAAAAAAAAAATTCCAGTTGCCTCTTGAAAAAAAGCACCTTTGGGACATCCCCATATTATGTATGCCACACACAAATTTATTTATCTCAAACATAATACATTTATCTGGTTTGTTCCAACCTAAATAGCACAATTGCTGTAGTCTTTTCTCAAGGAGAGCTGTTCCAACCTCAATCAATAATTTTGTTGAGTTTTTCTAGATTTATAATATCCTTTTTAAGATGCAGCAAGAATAAATGAGAGTAATACTCACATATGGCCTCAGTGCAGATGTGTATTAAAGCATTGTTATATCAGGAGTTTTATTTTCAATTTTCTAATAATTCTAAGCATGAAATTTGGTTCTTTCATTTTACAGTAGCTACAAAACTATATGGATGTGCTCATTAAGTTGTTTTACTATGACTTCAAGTCCCTTACTTAGTCAGTCAGAGCCAGTTCAAATACCATTACTTATGTAAGTATGAACTTTTTGTACTAACTTGCATCAATTTATAGATGATGAACCATGATGGTGCAGTGGTTAGAATGCAGTGCTGCAGGCTAATTCTGCTGACTGCTGATTGCTAACAGTTTGGCAGTTCAAATCTCACCAGGCTCAAATTTGATTCGGCCTTCCATCCTTCCGAGGTTCATAAATGAGGAACCAGACTGTTGGGGCAATATGCTGACTCTGTAAACCACTTAGAGAGGGGCTGTAAAGCACTGTGAAGCAGTATGTAAATCTAAGTGCTATTGCTATTATAGTACATAATATTTGCTATCTTGAAGCCTATTATTCCAGTTAGAGCTCTTTACAATTCCTTTTTTTTTATCTGCCTGAACAGCAAATCTAGTCACTTTACTGCTTAGCCTTATCCCAGGTAATTTATATACAAGTAGAATAAAAGTATGTGATCTCATTTTTTCAAATCTTACCACTAGAAAATTGCCCATTTCCTTCTACTCTTTACTTCCTGTTTGTTGCCCATCCTTTGACTTGATCAAGGCTTTTTGAAAATCCAAGTGTGCAGGATCTATTGAGTCACTCTTGTGTACCTGTTTATTGACACCCACAAAGAAGTTTAAAAGGTTGAGATGAGTTAACCTAGTGAAAATCCTACTGGTTTTTTTCTACATATTAAAGTTGAAATATTTGATAATAATTTCAACCATTTTCTGCAAAACATTGTTGCACTAACTTCTCTTTAGTTTTCAGTATTGTTCCTAACTCTTTAAAAACAGGGCATATAAGCTGTAAAATCATGATGTTTCCCTTAGCGATTGCTTTGCTTAATGACCAAGTTGTCTCAATTGTGTATGATAAACAAGAACTACCTGTGCTAAAATTGCCTCTCACAAATGTCATTCACTCCATTCTAAACAATTACAAGAATATTATTTTAAATAGAAAGAGAAACTACTACACTTTAGAATGCGAGCATATATTTTTTTCAAATATATATATTCTGAGGAAAGAGGCAGGGAACGAGAATACTAGGGCTTTACATTCTTCCACAGATAATTTGAAGGAATGGGCCTTTTAATAGTAATGTGATTTTTTAAAAAACATAGCTATATTTAGCTATTTTTTTCAGTCTCACATGTAAACTGAAAAATGCTATGATGTTAATTTATTTGTAAATATAAATAAATATGTTTAAACATATTATAAATGTAATGCAAGTCTTGTACATTGAAGGAATTAATATTTAACTATTCACTGGGATCTGGATACCCTGTGAATAAAACTTGATCCTGAAGAATATTATATGATTTTCAAAAGAAATACTGAATACTGAAATACCAATGAGTTGAAGCAAAGGAAAGTGCCCCTATGGGTGCTAAATGGACTTCACCAGATAAAAACATGTGAGAGATGTTCCATTCACTTTTCCCCCAAAAAATTAACTTTATTTATGATGACCACCAGACCTCAGGATACTATGTCTAGTGAAAGTTTCTCAAGCTGAACATCTTTGATTTTTTTTTCTAAACTTGAAAAGAAAGATCGTAAGTTAGCTATAAATCCAGCTTGGCAATGATACTGAAAGGTCACCTGTGCATATTGTTTATCATGGTGTTAAGTTGATTCTAATGGTTTCAGTGATTCCCTGGGCAAGGCAAGTAGAAATTCTTTTGGTCATCATGCTGTCTCATAAATAATTGACCAGAACTTAAATTGGCCATAACACTTGGACAGAATAAAGTCCTTCGTTTTTTTACAAAAAAATAAAGCAGGCAAATAAAATACAGAGATTCTGGATTTTTTTTTTAAAAAAACGTTCATTATTGGATATACTAAAACATTCAGATGATTTAGAGAAGACATGAGCATCTTATTTCCTTGTTTGCATCCATCGGAGGATTTTCATGGGATTGTTTAAATTACATCTCCAATCTGATAAAAAATATCCAGGAATATCTTTAGCTAAATTAGCTGGTAGCCTCAACAATTTTGAAGAATAATAGTTTGGGTATCCTGGAGTAATTTGCTGGAGCAATTAGTGTCTCATTGTTTTGTCTGCTACTTTATACTTCTGGAGTAATTTTTGGACTAGAGTGAAATAAGATTTTGTGATTGACAAGCAAAAGAGAAATTCCACAGTTAACTGGATAGCCTGTATTACATATTATGAAACAGGAGCAAAATGTTTATGCTATATTATTGTATTTTTACTGCAAGGAAAAAGGAGAGGTTCTTGTGAAGTGTTTGCCTCAGGTGTTAAAATAGCTTGACTAGCCTTAGGCAAACTACACAGCTTGACATGGTTTTTTCTATCCCAGGCAGCAAAATGACCTGGAATAGTTCTGAGGGTCTGATTTCTAAATTCCATTCTTTTTATTTGGAATATAGACTATCATTTTCTTGTAGCCTGGTAACGAAATCTTCAGAAACCAACACACAAGCTTGGAGAATGAACCTTCACCCTCAACTGTAAATATGCTCTGTATGGGGCTGCATTTAAAGTGCACTTGGAAGCTTCAACTGGTACAATGTAAATACTTTGTGTAGCATCCAGCACTTGCCATAGGGAACATATTGCATATGCATTATAGGCCCTACATTAGTTTCTTATAGCCTTCTGAATGCAATTTAATGTGCTGGTGTTAATGTATAAATCCCATGAGTTATGTTCAGGACAGCATTTGATCACTAGAATTGGCTAGACTGGTTTAGTCTTGTCAGGAGAAACAGGTGGTGGTTCCCCACTTTAAGGAGGAGATGGAGATGCTGCTTCTCTGTAGAGTCTTGGAAAGGCCTACTATTAAAGAAAGATCGCATTAGCACTGAACTTGCTACCTTCTGGTATGGGCTTAAAACTGTTTTGGAGCTCTTCTGGACAGAAACTGAGAAATGGCATATATTTGAGGTCTGGTATGTTGTCCAGGTTTTTATTACTTTTTCAATGTATTGAGATAGTGTGGCAGGGAGGGAGGAAAGGAAGGAAGCACAGGGTGGAGGAAGGAAATTTACTTTGCTGCCAAATATGTGTTGATTTATGGCAGATGTCTCACCTGTGGCCCTGGACCATGGTTGGCCCCACAAGATAATAAAAATATTTTTAAAATTATGTTAAAATTATATAAAATTATATAAATGTTATTTATACACACTAACAGCCCAAGACCATTCCTTTTCACTCAATGCAGTCCAGACAAACCAATGGGCTGGACAACCATTATTTATGGTGTATCCAGAAAACCAGATAGAAAGAGAATGACTATCTGACATTACATATATGATGTGCCCACAAAGTGTCTCCTCCAAGGAAAACATCAGATTTTGTTTTCTGGCACTTTCAGATATGCTTGCTATGAGTATATTAGAAAGCAAAATGCCAGTACCATAGATTATTTATGAATTATGCACAGAGCTTAATGTGTGAAATTCTCTACAGCTTAACTTTGGCAAAAGAATTGGTTGTCTTCCATTTCAGTATTTCTTTCCAATATTATATCTAAATATTATTCTTGGATTCATACTTATTTGCACTCCATCTAGTGATGTCCAATTTCATTTGGTTGGCATATGAATGCAAATTTAACTACTTGAAGTTTTCTGCCATTACATCAAACCTTATCCTTTGAAGTATTACTTTAAATTTCAGATCTATGCTTGCTGACTTACTTGACATAGCAATAAACTTAGGTATCCTCAATACCATGTTCTACTGCCACCAATAAAAATAGTAACTTTCTGCACTTACTATATTAAAAACAAAATCATACATCATTATTGTTCTAGTGACAGAACATTCATTTTCTTGCTAACAGGATACAGAAATATAAGTCAATTTACTCTTGAGGCAGGGTGTAAGCATATTTCTTTTCCATAAAAAATTATAGGATTTTGTGAGGTTTCATAGATGCCACTAAGTTCTTTGTAATGTCTGTGATTTGTCAAGGGAATCATTTCCAGGACATACTCCACAGCAGCGGTGGTATGTTAGGCAAACTGGCAGGCAAGGTTTATTTTGTTGCTGCTAATGTTAATCATGATTCTGGGAGCTTTTTACAATTCCATGTCAGTGATTGAAGACTAGGAGTCCCGGCAGTGAAATAGGTTGATGATTGTAATGTAATTTGCCAAAGTGTGGATTACAATCCTCTTGCATCATTAAAATCATGTTTAAAATTATGAATCAAAAAGTTAGGGCAAAATTTCCTCATAGTTTTTTAAATCTTTTTACAATTATAACTGTAAATTGCTAGAAGAAAAATATGTATGAATTAACAACTAAATAACTTTAGAATACTGTTTTCAGTTTAACTTGTAGATTAATGTTTGTTCTTAAAAGTATGCTGATCAGATGAGATCTAATTAACATTCAAGATTCAAAAGTGGAATGACCTGAATAGAACGTATTATTCAAGATTCCAATACAAATCCCTTTCCTTGATTCAAATATTTAGCAATTAGCTGGCAGTGAAGATTTAACTGTAGGCTATAATAGGAGGAAGGAGTATTGGGCAGTATGTTTGCTGCCTTGAGTTAGTTATAAAAATAATAGAGGTGGAATAAAAATAATAAAATTAATAATGTAAAACTTCTCACTGGCTATAGCTGATCTTGGTATCCTTGATTGCTTTTTTTTATAAGAGAGGGATCTCTAAACATCTCTTCTTCACAGGATGAGCAGAATATAGTTAGAAGATACAGCTGTTTAAGTAAACAGAAACTGAGCTATGGTTCTACATCCAGCTATTAAATCTAGCACCTAAAGCAGGGGTGCTTCCAAATAGTAGGCTCATGCTCTGACAGGTTTGCATGCTTTCTTCTTCCACTATCTCCATCACCTACCTTATCACACACACATACATAACAATTGACACACCAATCCTGCGGTCTCATTGTCAAACCTACATAACCTCAATAACATACCCACAAACTCAAGCTCCTCACTTGGGCTTCCACTATCAAACTCTCAGTCTACATTCTCCAGGCCCAGTGATGTTACCTAGCCATGGTGGAGCAGTGGGCTAATACCTCCTTAAGTAACACCAGCTGCCTGCAATTAGTGCAGGTTCGCATCCCACCAGGCTCAAGGTTGACTCAGCTTTCCATCCTTCCGAGGTAGGTAAAATGAGGACCCAGATTGTTGGGGGCAATTAAGCTGACTTTGTAATAATGCCGCTTGGGGGGCCCCAAAAGCCCTAATAAGCAGGCATATACATAGAATGAAGGCTACTGCTAAGCTTGTAAGCCGCCCTGAGTCTTCGGAGAAGGGCGGGATATAAATGGAATAAAATAAATAAATAAATAAATAAATAAAATAAATAAAATAAATAAATAAATAAATCTTGCCTGTGATTAATGGTAAGTTCTTCTCTTCAGTTCATGAAATGGTTCCTCTTGCTTGGGCATTTGATATCTAATGGAAGTTATCCTGTTGGCAGTTTGTCCCTCCTTTTCATCTTCAGCAAGTAACTCATGCTACTTACTCTCCAGATATAATTCTTTGGAATATGGTCTACAGACAGAAATTAAAAATCAACAGCTAATATAACTTTGGGATATATGTTGATTTAAGAATCTGGACATTTTTATATTTTCTCAACTGTGTCCATTCAAAGATACAGCAGTACCTATTTTAATGTTCTTTACTGAATTGTTACATAGATATAATAAACAGAAAGCAATATGAATATTGAAATATAAATGAACTTGAATGTAAATGCCATACTTCATTCTGAATAGTTGCTATGTAGTATCATATTGTCATGACAAACACCATTAAGTAAAAACTATATAACATAAAAGACTTCATAATTTAGATTACTTTAAGTTCCATTTTGTTTTCACTGTTAATAATAATTTCACTTTACTTTCTAAGGAAGAATTGATGCTCCCAACTTAAATATCCCCAATTCTTACCTACTATTTAATTTCAAATACATTAATGTCATCAAAAGGTTTGCTTGATCTCTACAATTCACTATAAACCTGAAGTGGTGCTATATTTCCAACTTAAAAACTGCTACAGGTTCAAAACCAAGATAAATGCAGCATCATGGTTGCATATTGTACAATTCAATACTGCTTGATTGAAAAGAACCACTGATATCAAATTTGAGAATGTCTCCAAAATCTGTAGTAAATAATGAGTTAAAAAGGATTAATTGAAATCTGTTATTTATTTAAAGCAACTGCCAAAAATTCTTTATTCTTTTTGAAAAATTATTCCAATAGCCAAATAGAACCAGCTGTTAAATCTAATGGAAACTGCTCATTGCAGACTTCATACTGGAAAGCTATTTGGAGTAATATAAATGTACTGCAGAAGTGTTTACATTTCCTAGCTGTTCTTTCTGTGCTCCGTTTGCTGAATATGACAGGTTTAAGTAGATCTAAAGTGGATAATATTTTTAATGGTATTGTGTCAGTGGTTCTAGTTTTCTATACAGTCTCTTCTATGGAAACCCTAAAATAAATACTATGGCATTATCTACAGAATAAAAAGTATGATAAATAAAGCATATATAACATGACTCTTGCCTTCAATCAATTTATTTCAAACAGGTTTAATTCCAATATATTACTGACTGAAGATATGTAACGTAATGTAATGGCAAGGTTAAGCAAATCAACTTTTGGAAACATTTCCACTGTTACTGTTTAACTATCAAGAGCTTATAGTATCTTTCACTCAAAAGCTTCTGTAAAATATCCATGGAGGACTATATTATTATGCAAGTACCCAAGAGAAGGATCCATGGCAGTTTGATCTCATTTGTTTTATACATATTTTATGTTTGTTATTTATTTCTAAACTCAGGAAGGCTGGAATTAAAACACTTATGGGCAATCTTTTGTAATCTGAAGACAATTTCAATTTGAAACAATGTGATAGGGACTGAATTTAAAAAGATGGAAAATATAAGGAAATTGGTAGCACCAAAGGAGAAAGTGAAATGAGCATGAATGGATCATGCGGGGTTCAACTACAGCAAAACAGCATAATGAATTACACAGTCATCAATTTATCATGAATTAGTGAATAATATGTTGCAATTAACAAAAGTGTTTAGTCATCCTGGAAAAAGATAAGTACATTTCACTCCTTACTGATGGCAAGAAAACTGTGTGTCTGCGACTACCAAGGTTTTCAGTGCAAAGTTCAACATTAAGGAGACTTTATTGATATTAGTTTGGAACAGTTTATTAATTCATACACATCCTGAAAAAAAATATTGATGTTTTTAAGCATATTTGTACTACAAAAGATGGTTCTCAGTGCATTGTTGGACATCTTTCTCTGGCTTCTTGCTTGAGAGAGAGGAATAAGGTAATGCTCAACTGGAATACCCTGGAATACTGTATCCAGTTTTGGTCACCACGTTAAAAAAGATGTTGAGACTTTGGAAAAAGTGAAAGAAGACCATCTAAGATGATCAAGAGCCTGAAGACAAAAACATACAAAGTTGCAGAATTTGGGTTCGGCTAATCTAGAGAAAAGAAGGACCAGGGGTGACACGATAGCAGTATTTGGAGGGGCTGCCCCAAAGAAGACTTATTTTCCAAAGCACCAGGAGGCAGGGCAAGAAACAATGGATAGAAATTAATCAAGGATTAGGAAATAAGCAATCTGGAATTAAGGAGAAACTTCCTGACAGTGAGAACAATTAACCAGTGGAACAGCTTGCAATCAGAAGTTGTGGGTGCTTCATCACTGGAGATTTTTAAGAAGAGACTGGACAGCCATTTGTCTGAAATGGTATAGGGTCTCCTGCTTGAGCAGGGCATTGGACTAGAAGACCCCAAAGATCCTTCCAACTCTATTCTGATTGATTGATTACTATTAAATGGAAAAGGCAACAGTTTTCAACAGGCAAAATTTGGTATGGAACAGTATCATACTGATGATCATTGTCACAGCCATTATTCTGGGAGCAAATGAGTTGCTGTATAGATCCCAGAACCTCATGGAATGCAACATATAATCTAGGATCAAGGGCTCTCTTTCCCCCACCCCACCCCACCCAAAAATAAAAAACTGTGAAGGCTAGCTACACATTTGCCAAAATGCTTTAGGACTCACATTTACAGAATCAACTGAAAATTTTGTTTTCATATTTGCAATTCTATTTGCCACAATAATCAAAGAAGTTTTCTCAGTTTTGAAACTAATGTAGAATATACATGAAATATGAAATACATATATTTTATAGTAAGTAGTGTGTATAACTTAATGAGTAGAAAAAAGTTAGAGGCTAATATATACAGATTTTTCTTCTCCCTGTCTACTGATTTTGGATTTTAATGAAGAATATTAGTTTCCTTCAGAAGTGTCTCAAGTGTAATTTTGGGGCATTCCTTGCCTCCTTTCCTAGTAACAGAAACAAATAGTTATGTTTCTAGGCACCATTTGTATAAACATTCAGGAAACTGATTAACATTCATGGATGTGCCTTGCTCCCTCTGTGTTGTTAATATTCAGTGCACTACTTCAGGCCTATTCATGTTCTGTGATATTTAGTAAAATGGTTTCATTTATATATGTGCAATGTTTATTATCTTGCAAAAAAATGGTTTCACACACATCTGTCCACATCAGTAATATTATGTTTCTACCCCACACTACCAATTACTGTTGCACCTTGTGGCAGTGGCACCAACAGCCTTGTCCAGCAGGAGTCTGTGTGGCCACCACCCCACCTCTTTTGCAGCTGCTTATGGCCACTTGTGGCAGGACACCACTTGGCACATTGCGCCGCTGCTGCCACCATGAGGCAAGGCATGTGGGGGGAACTGCTCTATGCACCCTTTACCCACTTACCTCAGGACCCCCACAGCCAAGCCTCCCACACCCAACACCCGCCTTGCCTCATGGCAGCATGGTGTGGCGGGCCACTCAGCCTGCCCCAAGCAGCCACAGAAAAAGTGACAAGGCTTTCACTGCCACCACCACAAGGTAAGGCAGGTGTCAGGGAAAAAATAAGACATTTTCTGAAAATATGACCTAATGCCTCTTTTGGAGGCAAAAAAAATATATATAAGACCAGGTCTTATTTTCAGTCCCTAATATGGTAATCCAGTTAGACTCTTGTTGAGTCTTTCTCCAACAGAGCCTCTTTTGATTGAAAACATTCACAAGAGGAATGGGAAATGATGCAATTTTCATTCATTTTGTCGTCTCCTCTATCATTTATCTTACATATCCAGAAATCAGCTCTGAAAGATTTCCCTACTTGTCCAAGCAGATTTGGGCAAACTCTGGGGAGAAACTTTCAATCCACATATTAGCTAATAACATAACATGTACATTTTTGACATGAACTGTATTTGACTTGAAGAAACTTTCAAACGATTCCTTTTGTATACATTTGGTGATGGTACAATTTTGAAAGGGGCTACCCTATGTGATGAAGAAACAGCTTTGTGACAATTCTTACATATTCTTACCTGTAGCATCCATTTTAATGTGGCTTTGCTGGTTGATATTTTCAGTAAGCATTTGGACAAAATGATGCTGGAAAACATTTTTCATGCTTTCTTAAAATAATTATGACCAAGGCCTGATATAATCTCACTGTTTTGTTTTCTAAATATTGTTCAAGGCTTAAACTCAAAAGGAGTAAACTACTAAAAATCCAACAATATTAAAATATTAAAATTATCAATAAAAACAGTTCAAATATATAAGGAAATCAGGAGAGACAATCTACAAAAGCAATTCTGTAACATTAAAATTGTTTCCTATAACTAAAATTAGAATAAATTAGAGTTATATCGTGATTTAAATTCATCTCTTTGAATGCTGTCCTATTCCATCCTTGCAACAGCCCCATCAAAAGAAAATTACTGTGTGATGTAAGGGTACCTCTTTCTTATAGGTAGTCCTCGGGTTACCGTAATAGTTGGGACTGAAATTTCTGTTGCTGTGTGGTGAAATAGAAGCTTAAGAATGGTGGCCGTCTGAGTCTGTTGAAACTCCTAGCCCTCTACTTTAGCTCTGGTGTCACTACTTCCAACACTGATGAGGAAATGTGCAAGTTGGCCAAAATGGTAACAATGGCGAATAGATAGGTGGATGGGAGAAGTTGAAACACCCCTGTGGTCTTAAGTGTTAGTCAAGCCATCATATTGTGATAAAATAACTGCAGGGGCACCACAACAGTTATAACTTCAGGAATCAGGTATAAGTACCATTTGTTTAGTGCTGTCATAATTTCATATGGAAGCTGAACTGATGGTTCTTAAGCAAGAATGACCTATGCTCTGTTTTAAGTCCCTAAGAATGCTAATAGACCTACCCCTAAGATCTGACCCTGGCAGGTCCCTACCGTCATAGCCTTTAAAAAAACCTTGAAGACCTGACTTTTCCCACAAGGGTTGAAACAGTGGGAGTTTGGAATCCAATAAAGTTGTTCATAGTCATGCAGTAATGTGTTGAGCATGGGGTTGCCAGGAGTTTCTGTGTTGGTTTTTATACTTTTTACACTTTTTACTGTTTGTGAACCATCCTGGGTTATGTCACATAATGTGGGTGATTAGATAAATTTAATAAATAAATAGGTAAGTACCTTGAAGGGATCAATCAAGCATTCTGGTACAAAAAGTACTGTAGAATAATAAGCAAATAAAACTACCCACTTGGTTTCCGCAGCAACTAATTCTGAAGCAGATTGGTTGTCTATGTCCTTCTTAACCTATCTTCCATTAATCTCATTTTGATTTCCAAGTTCATCCTGTTGATGTAAATATTTCATTAAATTATAGCATTATTTGAGGAAAGCTATATTCTTTGGGTAGATTGCTATCTTTTCCCCATATGAAGAAACAGCACATTAAATAGTTGGGGCATGGTGGTAAGAGTCTATCAACAGCCTGATCATACACTGATAGTTTCATGATCCTAATTAAAGCTATTCCAAATCATTACATATCACTACATCTTGTGGAATTGATTTCTGCAAGATAACGATGCATCACATAAAGAAATATTTCCTTTTTGTTGTCCTGAATCTCATGCCAATCAATTTCACCAGATAATCCCAAATCTAACATTGAGAAGAAAAATCTTTTTTTCCAAATTTAATTTAAAAAATTTCTAGGAAATAAGGTTGCATGTTATATACATCTATGTTCTTACTACTTTACCATAATATTTTTGTAACATCTTCATAAAACCTCAGTAAAATAATAAAATCTTGACTCAGCTATGGAATTATCCTGTGGAAATAAAGTAGGAAGATGGGCAAGGAGGGGGAAAGAACTCCAGATTTTGTCACCCTTGTAATATGACCAAATCTACTTTCACTAAACCCATTAAATAAAAAACACTTGCTATTATTAAAGGAAAGCTTGAAAGTGTAAATACACTCATTCTCAATGAAATCAACACCATCAGCCTGATTTGTAACTATTCCCTTAATGCTGCCATAAAGTTTATTGCCCTAAAAACACTGGCCTGACATATTGCTTTCCTCTTCCCCAAGATGTGTTTCACCTTTTGTGGCATTGCTACTATAAATCCCAGGATCCAACAGCCCCTTGTCTGCAAGTGATTTCAAGTGCTATCATAAAAATGAAACAGACAGCTTAATTTGAGTTCCAGACTTAAGGAAACCTAACTAAAATATTAGCATAATTTCACTGAAGACAGAGGAAATTGTTTAAATGTGTGTATTAGAGAGTGTCTGCAATTCAATCCATTCTGTCAGTAAGCTCTTGGGTGCCACCCAGTGAATGATTTAACAGTATTGTTAAGGTGGTCTATAGACCATATGCAGCTCTGAAGAGAGGCAGTCCAGTATTGAGTAAGGATGGTTTGAAGATTCATGACACATGCACACAGAACTTGTAAATAATATGTCTTCCCTGGAACATTTCTGCTAGACAGAGCAGTCTCTTCAATTTGTATCATGGTTCAATGGTCAGGACATTTTGTTCTTACACATGTTGTGTTTTTCCAGAGAAATTAATCTGGAGTTTTCCACATATATATGAATAGAATTGGCTTTTTTGAATTCACACAGGAAACGAGACATGTTGCAAAACCTCCAAAGCTAAATCTGCTAACTTACTCCAACATACTATTTAGGGAACGAAACTCCAGTGTTTGGGTTCAATATGTGTTTTTTTTAGGATTTACTACTCTAAACTAATTATATCTGAAGGAGAAAGTTAGCATTTGTATTCTTTTGGCATAAGAAAATTAATTACATAAATAGCTGGGCAGAAACATCAAAGGTTTAGAGAGGCTTCTGCAGTAGTTATTACAAAGACAAGGCAAAGTAAATAATACTGACTTGATTGCAAGAAATACTAAAACTAAGACAATGACAAAACACACTATAAAGAAAATACAACAGACAATGTGTTACTTCAAAATTGTGTTTTATTTCTAATGTGTTTCAGGCAGCAATGTATTATTTAGAGAACACTCTGAAATACATAGACTTCATTGCTATTCCTTTTTTTCAAGAATTTTATTAAAATTATCCTTATATACAGATTAAAATAAAGATGTCAGGAAATGGTAAAAGGAAAGAAAGGAAAAAGAAATGTGTAGATATAGGGGAAAAGGAAAAAAAGCATTGACTTCCAACTTTTTTTAGTGCAATAAAGTACAATAGAATTACATTCTTAAAAACCTTCTGGTCCCAGGGATTGGATCCTGCAACATTATCCTGGGACACATATATTCGCCGTCATTCACATCCTTAACTTTTACTTTAGGAAAGTAACAAATATTAACCATTTCTGTAACAACAACTATATTAGCAAAAAGCAATATCAAGAGCTCATTTTTTTTCCTGTCTCAAGCACAAAGTCCAGAAGCAGTTTCCAAGTAGAGTCAACATATATAATAACAAAATTCCAAACATTTTTTTCCAATTCCTTATCTAGTAATCCTAACAGAAAAACTTCAGGTTTCAATTTTATGTTACTTTTGAGAATCTTCTGCATTATTGAGCCATGGTGGCGCAGTAGTTAGAATGCAGTAAAAGGTAAAGGTAAAGGTTCCCCTGCACATGCGTGCTAGTTGTTTCTGACTTTAGGGGCCGGTGCTCATCTCCATTTCAAAGCCTAAGAGCCAGTGCTGGTCCGAGGACATCTCTGTGTTCATGTGGCCAGCATGACTAGACGCCAAAGGCGCACGGAATGCTGTTACCTTCCCACCGTAGTGGTCCCTATTTTTCTACTTACATTTTTACGTGCTTTCGAACTGCTAGGTTGGCAGAAGCTGGGACGAGTAACAGGCGCTCACTCTGTTACGCGGCACTCGGGATTCGACCTGCCAAACTGCCGACCTTCTGATCGACAAGCTCAGCGTCCTAACCCACTGAGCCACTGCGTCCCTTAGAATGCAGTACTGCAAGCTAATTCGGCAGTTCGATTTTCAAGGTTGACTCAGCCTTCCATCCTTCCAAGGTCGGTAAAATGAGGACCCATATTGTTAGGGGCAATATGCTGACTCTGTAAACCACCTAGAGAGGGCTGTAAAGCACTGTGAAGCAGTATATAATTCTAAGTGCTGTTGCTATTGCTATTATAACATTGATCTGGAGGTTTGTTGCAGCAACAGTGATCAACAATAACTTTGAGTCATTTTGGAGTTGAGAGAGAGTGAGGGGGAGAGGGAGAGAGCATCAGGATGATAGATTAAGAGGAACATCTTTGATTAGAGAAAAGACATTGACTAAAATTTAGTGCTGACTGGAAATTTTGTATAGACTTTTTGCATGAAACAGAAAAGATATAAGGTTTTGACTATTATGAAAAAATATATAGATTATATAGAAATGTTTCTAACTATAATAAAAAGGTAAAGTACAGTATAATTTCTGTAAAAGAAAACCAAAAATTACTTCTTTATATTGTCATTCATTCTTTTTTTCCTGTACTTTTGTCTTCGTGTTTTCTTTTTTCTTCTTTCTCTTCTTTATTCTAAAAATTAATTTCTTAGTTTTTCTCTCTCGTTTAAAATCTTAATAAAGTTATTTTTTAAAAAAGGATGATTGTTTCGTGTGTTTCATGATTAAGCCAGATGTTGCAAAACCTCCAAAATATTTCTGTTAATTGTATTAAATTTTATATTTACATATAGTATAAAGTTTGTGTGGTAATAGAGTTTATTAATGTCAGCAAGTTACCAAAAGATGTGTTGAGAAATGGCCAAAATGCAAATACAAAATATTAATATTGAATGCAATCTTCAGAATATGGAGAAGAAACAGAAACCTCTGAAATCACATAGGGAAACTGTAGAAATTTAGAAAGTAGAGAGGAAATATAAATCAAAAGTAAAGTGATGTACCAAGCCCAAAAGAAGATAAGCATAATACTTATGGCATGCAAATAACCTTGTCTTGAAGGCTCTTGTACCATATCAATTTAAGCAAGTCTATAGATTTTGGAATAGATGCACTGAGCATGTGCTGAGAACATCAGCTGGTCCCAAACCAGCGGTGGGACTCAAATATGTGAACAACTGGTTTTCTGTGAAGATGCCGCTTCCGGAAATCCATTCTGGGCCTGGGCAACAAAAAATTAGCTACTGGTTCTGCTGAAGTGGTGCGAACCAACTGAATCCCACCACTGTCCCAAACCACCCATATGCTGCCTATCGAGCGAGTGCTGCAGGAGCTGTATTTATTGTTAGTGCATCCCAAGTACAAATAAAGCTGCTGCTTGCTATTCTTAAAGTCCTATGTACTCATATTCTAGGGAGTTAACTTTTTTAAAAGACAGAAGCCTCATTTGAAATTCTTGTTGAAAGACAAAAAGATTGAACTGAATTTATGGATTTGGGGATTAAAAAGCAAACAGTCTTTATTCAGAAGTAGGTTGTATTTTGTTAGGTGGGATCTTTCCCAGAGGTGTTGTATGAACACCATAAATCCACATACCAGGATTTCCCAGTTGCCCAGTAGCTTCATGGATATCCCGATGGGAGATTCTGGGCAGAGAAAGTAGCCCAATACACTTGCAGGTCTTGATTGAATCAGTCACATTGAATCAGAAACATGTATTGCTGTCTCTTTTTGGTATGTTTATTCTATAGTACATATAGTTAATGTGCTTCAAAACACCTCATATTAATTAAATAAGGGTTATACAGTACTATAAAGTTAAAGGAAAAGACAAAAGACACATGAGGGAAGGAAAACACAAGCGAATATTTATCTTTCCTTAGATAGGGTCCTTTTAATCAATGAATGAAACTGGATGAAAAAACTTGTTCCTTTTTGCTTCTGCAGTTTCATGACCAACAGTTAGAAGGAAGAGGAAATTCTTACAATTGTTTTTTCACTAATCAATGAATGGGTTAATTTGTTCTCACCTTTGAAAAACAACCATACTGCATACAGTGGGGAATGGCTACAAAAGAGATAAATTTACTGTTTTTGTTGGCAGGAAGGGAGTAGGGAAAGAATCCAAGGGAGGACAGGTGGTAACAGTGGTTGACTCAGGAAAGAGAGTCCGGAGGAGGGACAATAATGCTTCAGGGACAAGTTTAATGGACAGTTTTATGGAGGAAAAGCATGATAACAGTAATCATGTAGTAAAATGGCCGTCTTAATGTTTCTACATTAGGATGGGGGGGGAATAAGTTAAACATATATGCTGTATTATGTAGATTCAGATTTGCTTGTATAATTTTCAAAACCTGCTTATTAAAAGCTAATTCTTAATTACATAAGACTAGCCATTGAGTTCATGATAAAATTGTCATTTAGCAGAATTTGTTTTGACGTGGATGCAGAAATTCCAACAAATAGCACTAACATTTGAATACTAGTTGACAATGAAATCATTAAGCTGAGCTATAGGACAGATAGATCCGGAATCGCAAAGTATCATATACTCTAAACCAGGGATCAGCAACCTGAAACGGTGAAAGAGCCACTCGGAACCGGTTCCCTCACAAAAGTAAAATCTGGGAGCCGCAAAAAATGTGTGCACATGTGCATACATGCACGCATGTGCAGAACAGGGTTTGACTGAAGAGTGGAGCCAAGGCGAGATATGCACCTACCCTGCATATTTGAATTGATTGGTTGAACTTTTTTAGTCCCACTTTTTTTTTGGACTGCACGTCAGAGGACTGCGAGCCGCAGGAGACGGCTGAAAGAGCCACATGCGGCTCCGGAGCTGCGGGTTGCAGACCTGTGCTCTAAACTATCCAGGTTTACTCAGCAGCAGTTACTGAAACATTTTTCTTTTTTTTTTCATTGCCCTTTTCTCTCACTATTTAAGAACACATTCACAGTGGAGTAAAGCTCCAGATAATTTATCTTTGCCACAATAGATAGCTGGAACTCCTACAGCTGCCTGGTGGTTTCTTTAGATGATAGGGGAGAAGAAAACGGGACTTACAACCTTATGAAACAACACTTATCAGGCCGAAAAACGTGAAGGTCTCACAACTGAATTTGTAAAACAACTCCAGTGTAAAATTTTGGGCTTAAAATTAGAGTACCAGTAATTAGAGTAGTGTAGGAACCTTCCTTCTCTTGGTATTAGATCCGCTATGGCTCAATTACCTCTATACGTGCAAGGCATTTTTTGTGCTCATAGTTATCATATAATAAATATTCATGTTGAGCAAGGCATGCTCTATCTTTCTGAAAAATAAATTCAGTTATTTTCCGGAGTTCACTAAGTTATTCACATATATTTTAAAAAGGAAATGCCAATGTGCCTAAGGTAATTGAATATGAAATTGTGGGTCCTTGTTGAACTGATCAGCCTAAACACCCTTGCACAGTCCTCTTCTCTGGCTTCCCATATGAGCTGCTGCTACTCAAATGTATTTTACTCTGTGGTTTCCTAATGTGCTTATTTGGTAAAACTAAATGGGGAGAAAACCTGGCCTGAATGTTTATATTCTAGATTGTTACCCAGAAACTATATAATACCTTTTATTATAATAGCCAGATTTTTTTGGGGGGAGGGGACAATACTAAATATATAAGGTTCATGAAGATGCCATTCTTTTCTTCTGCAAGCAGCAGATGAATTTTTAAAGTGAATACATAACAATTTAGAAAAAAAATGACAGAATTTTGTCAGCATAATCTCATTATGCCTGTAGCCATTACAGTCAAAATTAGTTTCCTTTGCTTTAGTTTGGGTTGGATTCAAAACAGCTTTTGGAGGAAAAGGGTCATTACATTAAGGTAGTCAGTTACTAAATTGAGGTTCCTATTATCCCAAGCTATGCAAAATCTTGTTTTCTTAAACTATAGTGGATGAGATGAATAATCCAGGTATTGTTCAATGGCTAAGTTAGGCATTTGCTTCAGATAAATGAGCTATAGATAGCTAATGAAAGGAAATGTTCAACATTTGAACTAAACTCGTAACCATCTAAAATTAAAACTCTAAAGACTATATTTCCAATTTCTGGGACAATCTCCTCTTGTTCAGGAATACCTCTAAATAAATGAATGATTATAAATTATTATTTAGTTATGCTAGAACAGTTTTACCTATGTGTCCTGATGTACCGTGGTATCCCACATATGTAAGCATTTTATAATTCAGAGCCTTTTTGTTTGTATATTTTGGCTCTTTGCCTCTAAATTCTTTACAGAGAGAATGTGAAATGATAAAAATGGTAAGTTAACTCTAATATTTTGTTAGGATGTGAAAATTGTCCATTTATTTCAGATCAGAAAAATACTAAAACAAACTTCCTCCTTGTCCTAGTAGCTAGAGGAACAAATTCAATTTTCTGATTTATTGAAGTAAAGATTAAATGGAATCCTGTTTGTTTAGAATAATATCACAGTATCTCTATAAAGCATGCTTCCTAATTTCTAATGTGGAGATGCTGTTCTTAAAAGATTGTTAGCTTTGCCATGCTATTGCTTTATAAGTAATGCTACTTTTAAAGATCAGACTCATGCAAGCCATGGTATTCCCTGTGATACTATATGGAAATGAAAGTTGGACTTTAAAGAAGCAGAATAAGAAGAATACTGATGCTTTTAAACCTTGATATTGGAGAAGATTCTGGATAGCCAAGAAAAGAAACAAATAACCATCAAACAAATCAACCCAGAGTTCTCACTCAACGCAGAAATAATCAGTCTCAATCTGTCTCCTTCAGACATATTATGAGAAGTCCTAACTCTTTGGAGAAAGCTCTAATGCTGCAAAAGGTGTAAAGGAGGATAACTAACAGCAACATGGATGTGTTATTATAGTAGCAATGAGTGCACTACTGGAAGACCTGAAAAAGCAGGTCTTCATGACAATCACGGATAGATTGTCACAGAGAAAACCTAATTATATCTATCTGCCTGTCTATCTGTCTATCAATCTGGCTGTTAAAAACAATCTGATGGTACATAATCAGTCAATGAACTTAGCCATTGAATTTCTTGATGGAAAAATAGTGATTGGCAACTAATAATTATTCTGAGTTACAACTAACATTGCCAGGAAGAGGACAATTTCACTTAATCCCTGTGCTATGTGAGAATTTCAATCACCATCTTATTCAGGTAGTCCTCAACTTACAGTGACGAGTCCAAAATTTCTGTTGCTAGGCAAGGTGGTTGTTAAGTGAGTTTTGCCCCATTTTACCACCTTTTATGCCTGAGTTATTATGTGTTCCCTGTTGACTTTGCTTGTCAGAAGGTCGCAAAAGGGATCACATAACCCTGGGACATTGCAACTATCAGAAATACACACCAGTTTTCAAGTATCCAAATTTTGATCATGTTTAGTTTTAGTTTAGTTTAGTTTTATTGGATTTTTATACCGCCCTTCTCCCGAAGGACTCAGGGCGGTGAACAGGGCATATAATAAAAATACAAAAGTACAAAAGTTAAAAAAAGAATTAAATTAATGCCCTCCCCCTGGGGGCCACCAGCCGGCATTCTCTGACCGGAGGCACCCTGAGGAGGCCCTCTCTGTGGGAACGCACAGGGCAGAGGGGTGTTGACGCCGGCAGCAGGTGGTCCCCGAGGTATTCCGGACCCATGCCATGTAAGGACTTAAAAACCATCACTAAAACCTTGAACCTCACCCAGAAGACAACTGGTAACCAATGCAGCTCGCGGAGCAAAGGTGTAACATGGGAGTACCAGGAAACTCCCAAGACAACTCTCGCGGCCGCATTCTGTACCAGTTGGAGCCTCCGAGTGGTCTTCAAGGGAAGCCCCATGTAGAGAGCATTGCAATAGTCAAGACGAGAGGTCACGAGCGCATGAGTGACCGTACACAGAGCATCCCGGTCTAGATAGGGCTGCAACTGACGCACCAGGCGAACCTGAGCGAAAGCCCCCCTAGTCACGGCTACTATATGATCTTCTAAGGTAAGCCGTGAATCTAGGAGGACTCCCAAGTTGCGGGCCCTATCCACGGGGGGTAAAGACTCACCCCCCATAAAAAGCGATGGAACATTTTGAATGTCCCGGGATGCCGGAATGTACAGCCACTCAGTCTTGTCAGGGTTGAGTTGAAGTCTGTTCCTCCCCATCCAGACCCGAACCGCCTCCAGGCAACGGGACATCACAGCGAGTGCATCACTGGGGTGGTTTGGGGTCGAAATAAAAAGTTGGGTATCATCAGCGTATTGATGATACCCAACTCCAAAACCACGAATGATCTCACCCAGCGGTTTCATGTAGATGTTAAACAGGAGAGGCGAGAGAACCGACCCCTGAGGAACTCCACAAACGAGAGACCTAGGGGCCGATCTCTTCCCCCCTGCCAACACCAACTGCGAACATCCCAGGAGATAGGAGGAGAACCACCGAAGAACCGTGCCTCCCACTCCCAATCCCCTGAGACGCCACAGCAGGATACCATGGTCGATGGTATCGAAAGCCGCTAAGAGGTCTAATAGGACTAGGACAGAGGAACATCCCCTATCCCGGGCCCTCCAGAGATCATTCACCAGAGCGACCAATGCCGTCTCTGTGCTGTACCCGGGCCTGAAACCCGATTGGTACGGGTCCAGATAATCCGCTTCATCCAGGACCAGAGGGAGCTGATGCGCCACCACACTCTCAACAACCTTCGCAAGAAAGCGAAGGTTGGAGACTGGACAAAAGTTGTTCAACACAGCTGGGTCCAAGGCAGGCTTCTTGAGGAGGGGTCTCACCACCGCCTCCTTCAAGATGGTGGGGAAATTACCCTCACTCAAAGAAGCAGATATAACCGCCTGGAACCAGCTTCGTGTCCTCTCCCTAGCTGCATAGGCCATGGGGATGGTGACCATGGGGACGGTGCAAAAGTCAGAAATGTGAAAAATGGTCCTAAGTCACTTTTTAAAGTGCTGTTGTAACTACAAAAGGTTATAAGTTGAGGACTACCTATATGTCACTGAAATGCAATTAGAAACCTCTTGAACAGAGTGTTTGTAAGGGAAGTGGTACAGGGGGAAATTGGCAGACCAAGAAGTTTCTGATGTTATCTTCTTGTCTATTTTATCTGTACTATTAACTGCCCAGAATCCTAGTTTGAAGAGAAAATGCTGCAACTGAGTTCATTTTAATTGTTTTTAACTTTTGTATTGTATTGACGTTTTTAAATACCTTGTAAACCGCCCTGAGTCCTACGGGAAAAGGGCGGTATATAAATTCAATAAACTTAAACTTAAAATTAGGCACTAAACTGAAGCAAATTCTTAGCTTCAACTTAAGTTGAAGAACTCCAATTTCCCCATTGTTTGAACACAATGCTCTCTTTAGCTGAATAAATGCATAATTATGATGCTACCAACACTATACGATACAAACGCTTCACTGCTTTAGCAAGAAATCTCATGCCAACATTTCTGTACTCAATATCACTCATAAGTACTTATGGGAATGTCTTTAACACAGGAAGTTGTTCATGAACTTTATTATTCTAAAGAAAATACATTGGTAGCCAAAAAGAAAAGGGAAACAACCAACTCTCACTTCTTTCAGGACATCAGCATTAAGTATTAAACAGAAAAGCCAAGATATGCTGCATAAGCAAAAAAGCACTAAAATGTAGGCTGGTATTTCTTTACTTTGCTATATAGGAAAATTATGGTATGCTTCACTGAAAAGGAGGATAATACAAGCTGATGCACAGTAATCAATGTCACAGTTCATGGGAATTCAGCTTAGAGGCTGAGCCAAGACTCATTGGATAGATTGCCAGGTATCTTTGATTTTCATTCCAAATTTCTAATTCCTGAAAAAAAAGTATAATGAAATAGAGAAGAATGGTGTAGAGCAGAGGTCCCAACCTTTTGGGCACCAGGGACTGGTTCTGTGGAGAAAGGTTTTTCAACGGACTGGAGAGTGTGTGGTTTTGTGTGCTGCCTCCATCCCACGGCTGGAGCTTTGCTTGTTTGTATGGACTGGTTGCTGGCATGCTGCAGCCCGGCACTGGTCCATGGACCGGGGGTTGTGGACCCTGGTATAGAGCAAACATTATTACTCTAGTTCTTTCAATAATTGATAATATAGCCCCACTCTTTTTTCTTATCTCTTCTAGATTCCTCTGAGAGGAAATTTAGCTACAATAATGAAATGAAAACCACAGTTTCTATCTCATTCAATTCAGTGAAAAGCAAGTATTTGCTGCCAATTTATTTACAAAGTTCTTCCTTGGGAAATGTTGTAAAGGGAAATTAAATCCTAGTATGACTTCATGGAATAAACAAACCTTATATAAGTGGATAGAAGCTCTGATGCTGTAAAGAAAAGCACTAGATAGTTGAGGATGGCATTGAAGTTGAAGTTACTCTTCTCCCCTACTAAATTTAACTTTGCCTTATTAAAAATAGTATTTAACTATCCCCTAAGAAAGAAATAGCAGTTTTTTCTCTTATGTTGATTCAGTTCATCTAGTGTTTTTCTTTAACCTAGCAACAGTCAGACTTCCTTTATCAGAAGCTGAGAACATAAGCATGAGGTGCTACTAACTTTATGAACTGCTCTGAGACATCTCATTGTCCATTTTAAGAACAAAAGCTAAGAGAGTAGGTTTCAGATCGGATACGGGATTGCTTTTAGGGTACCGTATATACTTGAGTATAAGCCGAATTTTTCAGCCCACTTTTTGGGCTGAAAAATTCCACTTCGGCTTATACTCCAGTCAACAAAAAAAACTGCGCGGAGGAACGGAGACCTGCCGACGTTTGGGGAGGTTTGGGCGCCTCCCCAAACCTCCCCAAACCTCGGCAGGTCTCCGTTCCTGTTTGGGGAGGTTTGGGCGCCTCCCCAAACCTCCCCAAACCTCGGCAGGTCTCCGTTCCTCCGCGCAGACCTGCCGACGTTTGGGGAGGTTTGGGCGCCTCCCCAAACCTCGGCAGGTCTCCGTTCCTGTTTGGGGAGGTTTGGGCGCCTCCCCAAACCTCCCCAAACCTCGGCAGGTCTCCGTTCCTCCGCGCAGACCTGCCGACGTTTGGGGAGGTTTGGGCGCCTCCCCAAACCTCCCCAAACCTCGGCAGGTCTCCGTTCCTGTTTGGGGAGGTTTGGGCGCCTCCCCAAACCTCCCCAAACCTCGGCAGGTCTCCGTTCCTCCGCGCAGACCTGCCGACGTTTGGGGAGGTTTGGGCGCCTCCCCAAACCTCCCCAAACCTCGGCAGGTCTCCGTTCCTGTTTGGGGAGGTTTGGGCGCCTCCCCAAACCTCCCCAAACCTCGGCAGGTCTCCGTTCCTCCGCGCAGACCTGCCGACGTTTGGGGAGGTTTGGGCGCCTCCCCAAACCTCCCCAAACCTCGGCAGGTCTCCGTTCCTGTTTGGGGAGGTTTGGGCGCCTCCCCAAACCTCCCCAAACCTCGGCAGGTCTCCGTTCCTCCGCGCAGACCTGCCGACGTTTGGGGAGGTTTGGGCGCCTCCCCAAACCTCCCCAAACCTCGGCAGGTCTCCGTTCCTGTTTGGGGAGGTTTGGGCGCCTCCCCAAACCTCCCCAAACCTCGGCAGGTCTCCGTTCCTCCGCGCAGACCTGCCGACGTTTGGGGAGGTTTGGGCGCCTCCCCAAACCTCCCCAAACCTCGGCAGGTCTCCGTTCCTGTTTGGGGAGGTTTGGGCGCCTCCCCAAACCTCCCCAAACCTCGGCAGGTCTCCGTTCCTGTTTGGGGAGGTTTGGGCGCCTCCCCAAACCTCGGCAGGTCTCCGTTCCTCCGCGCAGACCTGCCGAGGTTTGGGGAGGTTTGGGGAGGCGCCCAAACCTCCCCAAAGGTCGGCAGGTCTGCGCGGAGAAACGGAGACCTGCCGAGGTTTGGGGAGGTTTGGGGAGGCGCCCAAACCTCCCCAAACGTCGCCGGGTCTCCGTTCCTCCGCCCCCTGCCAGCCTGCTTCTTTCCGCTGTGGAAAGAAGCAGGCAGGCAGGGCACAGAGGAACGGAGACCCGGCGACGTTTGGGGATGTTTGGGGAGGCGCCCAAACCTCCCCAAATGTCGCCGGGTCTCCGTTCCTCCGCCCCCTGCCAGCCTGCTTCTTTCCGCTGTGGAAAGAAGCAGGCAGGCAGGGCACAGAGGAACGGAGACCCGGCGACGTTTGGGGATGTTTGGGGAGGCGCCCAAACCTCCCCAAACGTCGCCGGGTCTCCGTTCCTCCGCCCCCTGCCAGCCTGCTTCTTTCCGCTGTGGAAAGAAGCAGGCAGGCAGGGCACAGAGGAACGGAGACCCGGCGACGTTTGGGGATGTTTGGGGAGGCGCCCAAACCTCCCCAAACGTCGCCGGGTCTCCGTTCCTCCACCCCCTGCCAGCCTGCTTCTTTCCGCTGTGGAAGGAAGCAGGCAGGCAGGGCACAGAGGAACGGAGACCCGGCGACGTTTGGGGATGTTTGGGGAGGCGCCCAAACCTCCCCAAACGTCGCCGGGTCTCCGTTCCTCCGCCCCCTGCCAGCCTGCTTCTTTCCGCTGTGGAAAGAAGCAGGCAGGCAGGGCACAGAGGAACGGAGACCCGGCGACGTTTGGGGATGTTTGGGGAGGCGCCCAAACCTCCCCAAACGTCGCCGGGTCTCCGTTCCTCCGCCCCCTGCCAGCCTGCTTCTTTCCGCTGTGGAAAGAAGCAGGCAGGCAGGGCACAGAGGAACGGAGACCCGGCGACGTTTGGGGATGTTTGGGGAGGCGCCCAAACCTCCCCAAACGTCGCCGGGTCTCCGTTCCTCCGCCCCCTGCCAGCCTGCTTCTTTCCGCTGTGGAAAGAAGCAGGCAGGCAGGGCACAGAGGAACGGAGACCCGGCGACGTTTGGGGATGTTTGGGGAGGCGCCCAAACCTCCCCAAACGTCGCCGGGTCTCCGTTCCTCCGCCCCCTGCCAGCCTGCTTCTTTCCGCTGTGGAAAGAAGCAGGCAGGCAGGGCACAGAGGAACGGAGACCCGGCGACGTTTGGGGATGTTTGGGGAGGCGCCCAAACCTCCCCAAACGTCGCCGGGTCTCCGTTCCTCCGCCCCCTGCCAGCCTGCTTCTTTCCGCTGTGGAAAGAAGCAGGCAGGCAGGGCACAGAGGAACGGAGACCCGGCGACGTTTGGGGATGTTTGGGGAGGCGCCCAAACCTCCCCAAACGTCGCCGGGTCTCCGTTCCTCCGCCCCCTGCCAGCCTGCTTCTTTCCGCTGTGGAAAGAAGCAGGCAGGCAGGGCACAGAGGAACGGAGACCCGGCGACGTTTGGGGATGTTTGGGGAGGCGCCCAAACCTCCCCAAACGTCGCCGGGTCTCCGTTCCTCCGCCCCCTGCCAGCCTGCTTCTTTCCGCTGTGGAAAGAAGCAGGCAGGCAGGGCACAGAGGAACGGAGACCTGCCGACGTTTGGGGAGGTTTGGGGAGGTGCGCGCGCACCTCCCCAAACCTCCCCAAACTTCGGCAGGTCTCCGGGCGGCGGCTTGGGAGAGGTGCGCGCGATCCTGGAAGCACCGAAGCAAGTCCTCGGTAAGCTCTGGGCGGTCACTTGCTTCGCGTCTCCTGAGGGAAGGGGGGGCGACTGGAGCAGGCGTGTTTCCTCGCCTGCTGGGCACCGCGATTTGCCCGGGGAACGCACGTGGAGCGAGGAAGCGGACAGCCAGGGCTTCCCGGAGAGCCAAGGCCACACAGGGTATTCCTGTGTATTCAGGCTTGCAAAATGGCGGATCGAGCCTCTGCTGGCGGCAGAGGCTTGCAGAACGGCGGATCGGCTTATACTCGAGTCAACAACTTTTTCCAGTTTTTGGGGGTGAAATTTGGGGTCTCGGCTTATACTCGAGTCGGCTTATACTCAAGTATATACGGTATTTTTAAAATATACATTTAATATGTACTTATAGTATTTTAACATACTGTACATAAATTGCCACTCTTGCTAAAAGGACCCAAAATAGGGTCCTTTTGTATACAGCATTTACAAAGCAATGTTTCTAAGACATACTAAGAATGCAACAATAAAATAGTTACTGTCTAGACAAGACTAAGTAGAAAACCATTATGAAAATGTGTATTTCAGCTTTACCAATTGCTTGATTTTCAGCTTTCTCAAGGGGAGAATGGTTAAGTCAAGAAAATCTGAAGGTCACTTATTTGCAGAAATAAGAAAATCTGCCTTCCTTGCTCCTTGACTGGGAAACTTAAGGCTGATGGCTGACGTTGTACACAGAGATGCTTTGAAGCTTTTAAAAATTGTTTGGATTATGGTAATGTGTTTCTAGATAGCCAATCTTAAGTAGTGATTAAGGCACTAAGTTAGAAACCAGGAGGACATGAGTTGTATTCCACCTTAGGGGGGAAAAACGACAACAGCTGAGTGACCTTGGGCCAGTCACTCTCTTTCAGCCCTAGGAAGCAAGTAATCAGAACCACTTCTGAAATCTTGCCAAGAGAACTGCAGGGAGTAGTCAAAAGTCAACACTGACTCCAATGCCCCCCCAAAAATGTATACTTAATCCTGATATATACTTCAGACTGAAAAATGACTGGTGACAGTACTGTAACTTAGACAATTGTGGACATTCTTAAATTTAAAAATTAAGATTATAAAAATGTGTAATTTCAAGCAGAATTTCTCTGTGAAATAATAATAAATTCTGGTTTATATTATGTCTTGTTTATCAACTACCAGGTTGATGTGTAAATATTCCAACACAGAGGTATATTCAGATGGCTATGTACATACATAACTATATATGGAATAAGAAAAAGTAAGTCTACTTAAAGCATGCATTATCAATTTCCATATTTACCCCAAGAAAAATTATCCTGAATTTTAAACAACCATCCTACAAAAAGAAAAGACAACAGAACAAGCACTATGTTTGTTAACATATTTTTACAAAATCCAGGGTAACAATCCCATATTTAAGATAAATTACTTTGGAAAAAATCAAGCTTTCCTTTCAGACAAATTTACTATTTTAAAAATAATGCTTAGGGTTTTTTTTTAAAAAAATAAATGGTTAAGAAAACAATTATTAAAAAATAGCAAAAAATCCCAGAAAGAAGCATGTCTTTTTTGTGAAGGAGAGCTTTTAGAAACTGGTGAGTTTTGAGGGATTAAGTGAGACTTTTTCTTCCAAAAGAGCAGGTTTTTGGTATGTTCTCCAGAAAATAATATTAATACAATACTACCACTGGCAAGATGGTAAGCCAAGCAAGATTCCCCCAGACTGGTACTTCTAGAAACATATTGCAAATTGCCAGAGATCTGGAAAACAAAGAGGAAAAAGCAGCAATCTCATGGCAAATTTGCATATAAAGGTAAAAAGGCCAATCTCTCTGGTTATATTTTATTTCTGTTCACACTTGGCTTTCAGAGAATGAGAGCATCAAGCTAATTAGAAGTGGCATCTTATACTCAATAGATATAAATATCTAAAATCATAAGACGATTAACATATTCTCAAAGTATGTGCAAGGAGAACAATTAATCCTGTGACCTGTATTTTGCACATTGCAATTTAAAATATGGAGTTAACCTGCCTTAAGGCAAATATGCTTTGTTGTCATGACAAATTACTTTCTGACTTTTTTCTAGATTGCAGTTATAATATTTACTTAATGTTGCAATTAGTGTTTTTGTGATTTACCAAATCCTGCTAATTCACCTGCTCACTCCAGAGAGTAGATAGCTCTCATGTAAACTAAGACCATATATTTTCTTCTGCCTAACTTCAAACTCCTTCCAAGTTCGCTGTCAATCATCCTTCTCTGAACGATTGCTATCTTAGATATTTCTGCATTTCCACACTGCTGCATCACAAAACATCCCGACTGCTTGCTTCAAAAAGGTGGCTCTAACACACAGGGAGGCGAACTTTGAACTTTGTTGTTCATTTCAGAGTCAAAGGCCTCTTCCCCACTCCCAAACAGAGCATCTCAATTCAAATGGTTCTTTTCATTTACTATGTTTTAAAGACAAGAAGAAAAAAAAAAACCAATATATTAATGACATATGATATGTTTTTCTCTTTTGTGATTTCCACAAAAGTACACATTTGTAATGGTATTACTACAGAAATGTGCATGTACAGAGACAATCATATATCTGAGACCAGTGCTTTTTTTGTAAAAGAAAAAGGTGCCGGAACTCACACATGTCATACAACCCACCTTGTCTACCCTACAAGGTTCCATCCAAAAAAGGTGCCGGAACTCCGTTCTGAGCGTTCTATGAGAAAAAAAGCCCTGTCTGAGACTGTGAGAAATGCAGAAAACAAATCAGTAGGTTTTGCAAAATATCATTGGCTGTAAACAAAAGATAAAACCCACAATAATTTAAGACAGGAAGGTTTATTTTTCTTTTTGTGTATTAACATTTCTCTGAGACTTTAATTTATTTTGGTCTATAGCTTTCAATTTAGAATATCTGCATCTTTTTGTATTTTGAAAAGATTGCCCTCTGGTGCATGACACAAGAAATGATTCTTTCAGTATAGTTTGTCCTCAATTTTCCCTCTACTATTTTAAAATAAAAACTTGCCTAGACTCAGCCCTATAGCACAGCATTTCTTATTTCATTCAGCCCTGTAGAAAGCATTGCATATTTTTCAAAGATAGGCATACCAATTTCTGTCCTTTGTTACCTGCAGAAAAGCAGCGTGTGAGGACAGAGACTACATAAATCCAGTTATAATACACCCAACATAAACAATTTGTACTCAAAAGTAGAGCACCCAATTTTCTATGAACTCTCTTGACTACTGGAATCATACCCAGTTCAAAGCCATTCCAGAAACTCCATGCCTCAGGGTACAAAATTTTGATCAAACGACACTTATTAAATCCAATTTTTATTCTGTTTGGAAATGCCAATTAATTGCTATTTTTGCAATAATTTTAAGAATACCATTTTACAGATATTAAACCCTTGCAAAGGAGTCCCATTCATGAACTTATTTTGTATTTACAGTAATTTAGTATTAGAACCAAAAGATTTTTTACCAGAATGTTCTGATATATGGAGGTAATTTCTTCCTATTTCTTAATCCATTGAAAATTGCATTGTTGTTGTCATTGTTAGGACTGGCAGTGTACAACAATATTTAAGGGGAGTGGGTGCTTGCAGCCTTGGACCAGGACTTGCCATTGCTTTTAGGTACAGAATTTTTATTGGCATTGTTTCTGAATTAGCTACATGCTTTGGTGTAAACTGATTGTTTATGTGCTGTCAAATTGTTTTCAACTGCTAATGACCACATAGATAGATTTTCTCCATGACAATCTATCCCTAATCTGTTCTTTCAAGTCTCCCAATGGTGCAGTCATCACCACTGTACTGAGTCCATCTATCTTGCTGCTGGTTATCCTCTTCTTCTTCTTTCCACCTTTCCCAGCTTTAGACCCTTTTCTGAAGAGTTGGACTTTGATGATGTGTCTGAAGAAGGATAGGTCACAATTAATTATGTTGAGAACAGTGAAGACTTCATTCTTAGTAAGAATGAAAATGGATATTTTGCTTCCATTAAATCCATTGCATGGTCCATGGGTGCACTAGGATGGACTGGTGGCGGGAATGAGAATGAGAATGGTGGGGACCCTCTGTGGTTAAAGGTACTTGGCTCTGTATTAAGACTTTTAAAAATGTTTAAAATATTTAAAGGAACCACCTATGCTACTTTACAATTTTTTAAAATAAAAGCAATCCCAATCCATTTCCTGTATTTTTATTTTTTTAAAAAACTGAGGAAAAATTGTCATATCTTTTTATAAGTACAGATTGCAAATGAAAATAATTTGTTATTTATGATCTATATGCATTTGTTGTATTTTGTGTACCTTGAATATTGAACAAAAAGAATTATCTATCAAAAAGTACTTATGGTCAGATTTAAAAACAGAGATATCAGTGATATTTTTTTGGAAATCTTCGCCAAGTAACCTTTTCCTGTAAAAAGGATCCTTTTACAAGGATTTATGAAATCAACTCTTTGGTGGCTATTAACAATTTTTTTTAGAATTACTTACGGCTCATTTTTAATTATTAATACTACATTTTGTACATGATTTGCTTCAGCTCTATTTATGGATAATGATGATACAGAGTTTTCTGTCAGCAGGAAAGTTAAACTGAGTGTGGGCAGTTCTTCTGTTTTTCAGAAATGTGCAAGTAAATATTTCAAATAATAGAAATATATTTTATTTCTTAAAATCTCAATAGGATATATCTAGCTTTATTTCTGTATTACAAATTGTGGGGAAATGATCACTTACCGTATTTTCCGGCGTATAAGACGACCCGGCGTATAAGACGACCCCCTACTTTTTCTGTTAAATTATAGGGTTTGGGCTAATAACTCAATATTTCACTTCCTGGCACACAATCTGCATATTAACAAGTCGTTTAGCGTTAGTACCCTTTTTTATAAGTGCCATGATGTTGCTAAAATAAAAGAGGTAAACTTTGTGACCCTCCCAGCCTGTGCATAAAACAGAAATGAAAAGTCTTAAGCCTTTCCGTTCCCAAATACCAAGGTTTCCCCCGAGTTTTGCGTGGTTAAACAAATGGCATTTGCATATTAATGTTTCTCCACAGAGCACAAAATTTGCCTGAATTAAGGAAAGTGGGGAGCTAAAGAATCTGGGGCTACAGGGAATACCTCTGGCATGACAGGCAACCCTGGGAAACACGAGGACTGTAGCGGCACCCTCAGTTTGAACAATCCGATCCAGAAAGCGCCCGGAGGCTCCTTCGTTACTTCTAACAGAATGTCTCCAGGCCCACGTCCCACCCGCCTCGCCTTTTAAACCCCGCCCCCTTTTCCCCTGTAACATTTCCCTGCTCCGCCTGCTCTGTGATTTGCCCAGCTTTGCTCCTTCCCCGCCAAATGGGTGCCTCGCCTTCTTTCCTCTGAGCTCTCTCACTTGGTGTGCTGCTGCTCTCAGTTCCGCACTCCGTGACTGGGCAAGCGATTCTTCTGGTCGGCGCAGGTCAGGCGGTGCCTCGGCGGGAGTAAAGGTGCTCCCTTCCTACTGTTGAGCGGCGCGCCTCTGGGGACCACCTGCCCCTCCTCTCGTCGGGGACCTGACAGCCAATATTGGAAGCACCAGCATGACCAGTCCTAGAGAGAGCAATGGCGGCGGCTGCAGCAGCCGCCCCATGATCTGACGAGAGTTTCCCCTATCACACGTTCGCTGTTGGCCGCTTAACCACAGGTCACCATCGCCTACCTTCATTCACCCAGCAATCCCGCTGTCCAGCAGAAAAGATCAGAGAGGTGAATAGTATTTTCCGGCGTATAAGACGACTCGGCGTATAAGACAACCCCCAACTTTTGAGAAGATTTTCATGGGTTAAAAAGTCATCTTATACGCCAGAAAATATGGTATCTTTTTTCATAAAATTTATTCAGGAAATTAATTGGAATTATGAGTAATTCTCACTGGAGTATGATTTTTAAAAAACCCCAAACAAAACAGTTTATAGAAATAGCAGTTATACTGAAGTCCTTCTTTTGGTTCACAACAGAAGTAGATTACTTTTTCTGGAATCGCAACATTTCTAGATGTTTCTCAGAAGGCGTTGCGTTGTCACATCTTAGTTTACATCCACACATTAAGTAATTATTTAGGCTGCTAAAATCAGCCAGATAAATGAATTGATCTCTGCTTTCAAAATAAAAATTTGAACATTGCAAAAACACACAGAAACATTTGCCAAGAGCATTACAATAGATTACAGCTTCGCATTGGGGGCAACTATGTTCTAAAGCAACAGTCCCCAACCTTTTGGGCACCAGGGACCAGTTCCATGGAAAATATTTTTTTTTCACAGACTGGGGGAGGATGATTTCACATGCTACTTAGATCCCACGCATGAGCAGATGAAGCTTTGCTCACTTGCATGGCCTGGTTCCTAATGGGCCACAGACCAGTACCGATCCACAGCCCAGGATTGGGGAGCCTTGTTCTAAAGGACAGAATAATAAACATAATTTTTTGGGTAGAGAAAAAAATACTTATCAATATTTATCCTGGTCCACATAAAATTTCAAATTTCATTGACATTTAAAATTAATTATTGTTAATAGGATTATTCTCCATATATTGACTATTTCCCCCATTTATCATATTAAAAATTACAGAATGTGTTTCGAGGTCCCCAAGCTTCCTGGAAGATTGCAGTGACCCTTGAACCTCAAGCTGTAGACCTTTAAAATTTAGAACTTTAAAATTTAGAACCTTTAAAACTAAGAACTAAGGAGAAATTTCCTGACAGAACAATTAATCAGTGGAACAACTTGCCTCCTGAAGTTGTGAATGCTCCAACACTGGAAGTTTTTAAGAGAGTGGATAACCATCTGTCTGAAATGGTATAGAACCCCCTGCCTGAGCAAGGGGTTGGACTAGATGACCTCCAAGGTCCCTTCCAACTCAGTTATTCTGTTGTGTGTTTTTTTTCTATTAATTCTGTATGAATTTTCAGACAAATAAGATTGGACTCACTTTTTGTGAAGTGCCTGGTTTCTTTTGCAAATAGAAGAGGATAAGCTATAAAATTACTTTCTTTACTCTGCTATAAATATCATATATTGTCTCCATTTAATTCAACAAGACTGACTTTATGGAGAAGCTTCCATAAATGTAATCCTTTACCACGTGTTTTACACTAGACATTTTCTTAACGAAAGAAGCAGCTACCTCTACTGATATTAGAATTTTAACATTTTTGTAATTAATGTGATAATTTCATGCATCATTTAAGCCCAAGTGCATAATAGCATTTCCATTTAACCTTATGAATAGGATGGAAAGAAAAAAGCTTCTTTCTTTTCATTATGAATGGTACAGATCTGTCCACCATTTATAATTATTAAAGGAGGGAAAATGTTAGGACGACTTCTTCCCATAGTAGCAAACCTGAATAGTTGAAGTTAAATTGTTCAAGATTAATCAAGCTAATCCAAAAGAGAGGAAATTCACCCTTCAGTTCCCAACAGATTCTCTTTAATTTTGCAGCCACACTGACAGGTGGCCTCATCACTCTTAGCTATACAGACCACCTTGAAGATATCAGCACCAGCAGCCTTTGAAGTCAGAATAATCAGCAAGCCATTTGATACTCTATCAGATGAAATAACCTTGTCCGAAAAGGCAAGCTCTCAGATGTACTGATTGTCTATCAGATAGGAGGTAGAAGGAAATCACTTGATATACTTACTAGTGCAACGTACGGACCTTATAGGAGAATATAGCAGATGCTTCTTTACAGCCAATATCTTTTTAACATGATGACAACTGCAAATTGCAATAGATTCTTTTAAACCAGTGTTTAAAAATAACAGTGAAGTAATATTGGAGCACCTGCTTATCCTTTATGAAGTCCAAGGTAGTTTATTTTATTTATTTTATTTTTATTACATTTATATCCCGCCCTTCTCCGAAGACTCAGGGCGGCTTACAAGCTTAGCAGTTGAAGCATAAGATGAAGGTATGTGAAAGCAAAGAGGGAGATCTGCATGTGTTTCTAAAAATGCATCTATAATTATGGCAGAAATTAGCTGTAATACAGTATATGCAATAATTTAAGAAGTGATTCTCACCAACCAGGTTGAACAGCTTACATAACACTATGTAGCTATTTATATATACATATCCTGGAAAATTGATCATGGTTCCAGGTTTCAATGTGTGCATGGGCTTCTAATATTCTTTCAAATATTATTTATAGCCTGTCAGCATGTTAATAGTAAAGACCAACTAAGTGCACATTTCCACAATATTCTATCCAAAATAGCAGGTTCATAGTGCATTAAGGAAGGAATGCTAGAAACAAGTCAAGGCTTCTTGTTTGTTTTGGTTTGGTTTCCAGGAACACTTCCTGTAAGGCATAGGAACAAATGTTTCCATCTCTGATACTTTTCAGAGCAACCATTCCCTCACATCTTAACTGCTGTTTATCATAATTTCAATAAATTCTTTCTTTCTTTTGGGTACTTCTGCCCTCTGTTTTTTTTTTCATTCAGCAGCAGTAAGCGTGCTTAGGACTTAAGAATGGTAGAGCCAAGAGTCAGAATTCAATACTATCATAGGAACTAGTTCTCTAATTCCATATTCTAATATTCTTTGACAGACAGAAATACCTGTTCCTCATGTTAATTTTATGCAACTTTCACTTTGTACTTTTTCTGCTTATGTCTTGTGATATAAAATAATGTAGCATTTTAATGCCTTTTCCATTTCTGTACTCTCCAACTTAGAGGTGCTATACACTTTAGATAATAAATTTTATTATATTTGACACATAACAAGGTAGTAGCATCTTCTTTCTGAATTCAAAAAGGAATGATTGCTGTCGAGGGAACAATGAGTGCTTAGCCCCAGAAAGCTAAGTATTGTATTGGCAGTTGTTAGTACAATCCTTCCCTTCAGTGCCTGGTGTTTGCAGATGTTTTATATCATGAGGTGTTTCACATGAGTCCAGAACTGAGAGCTACTGTCTGATTTATGAGGACCAATGGAAACAAAATGTCTGCTATTACCTTCAAAGAATTCCTTGACATGTTTGACAGCCAACACCTGAAGCAGATACTTGAGCATGTCATTATCACAACTTTTTACTAAGAGACGCATGTGTCTTTGATTAGGCTGAAATGAAGTGTTATTTTAAGAAAGATTACCAAACATTTCAGCGAAGATAAAATTCATAATTTGACTCCTTGGAGTAGTCTAATAATAATACATGGTAAATAAGAAATATTCACCTTATGATTAAAAATAGAGTTAATCCTGGGATTTGTTAAATTGGTGATGAAGTTTATTTATTCCCTTAAGTATTTCATGTTATTGATGTTAGCCCTAAGAGGTAGTACAGATAAGAAGCACTACATAACCCTACATTAACACCATTTTGCAACAGTAAAAGCATTTCTCTTCTCCTTTCCCTTTACTCGCTGGAAAACTAGGAATGATCTGTTCTGAAATATTTCCAATGCCATTCTCCCTTCTGTGGGCTGAGATATCTTTTACATGCCAGTTGTCTATCTGCCACTCTTCTTCCTGTTTCACAAGTCATTCCCACATACTATTACACTGATTGATCAGGCTGAATTTTAAGTTTGCATTAGATTGCTGAATATTTTATCTCTTGCTGCAATGATTCCATGAAATTAGACCTTGCACAGTGCATTTCTATGTTTACATGAGATTGTAGAAGATGAGATTCCTAACTTCTAAAAAAGAGCCCACACATTCACATGCAGGCTACCAGGCCTTGAGCCATTTGGAACTGGCAGGCAAGTTCCTGTGTGCATCCCCACTTGTGTAATCAGTGGGGAGTGAGTGCGCATACTCCATTTGCACGAGTGACGTGCGTGCCTGCCTGCCGCTTGTGCAAATGTAGCTCCGTGCATGCTTGTTTACTGCTCACAAGGGACCATCCCCTCTTTCCCCCTCTCTTGCTGGGCTGCAAAGTTGGAAAGGTTCAAGAATTCTGCCCTATACCAATCTAGTCAAGTGGCTGTTCAGTCTCTTCTTAAAATCCTCCAGCGATACAGAACCCACTACCTCTGGAGGCAAGCCATTCCACTGGTTAACTGTTCTCACTGTTAGGAAATTTCTCCTTAGTTCTAGGTTGCTTCTCTCTCTCTCTCTCTCTCTCTCTCTCTCTCTCTCTCTCTCTCTCTCTCTCTCTCTCTCTCTCTCTCTCTCTCTCTCTCTGTATATATATATATATATATATATATATATATATATATATATATATATATATATATATATACTGTATATATACTGTATATATACTGTATATATATATATATATATATATATATATATATATATATATATATATATATATATATATATATATATATATATATATATATATATATATATATATATATATATATATATATTCATTTTTCCTATTTTAGTTCTGGTCCAGCAACTTAACCGCCACCCTAAGGGATTCTTTTCCAATTATAAAAACTATGTAATTCTCTGCTTTGGGTTGCCAGGTGGTGTTTTACCTGCAAGTTAAGATCTTTCTCCATATACATTTCAGTTGAATTTGTTATTTGCTGTCTCTGCCTGTTTTAATCAGGTATTATGATTTTAATCTTGTTTTTGTTTTTTCAAATGATTTAAATTTGTAATTGTAATGAGTCTCATCTACTATGGTTATATTATGCATTTAAAAAGCAGGTTACGTATATTTAAATAAAGCTAGGACCATCATCTGAAAAAATAACCAAAATATACTCTTGACAAACAGTTCCACATACTCAGTTTCTGGACCCAGTGGAACGTCCTGCTTTTCACGTTTTTGTTTACAACTAGAGTACAAAACATATCCCAGATTAATTAAAACAGATTCCAAGATTTTTCTTTGGTTTTTGAATACCCACTTTTTCAAATGTAAAATGTGGAAAAAAGTTTTGTTTTTAAAAAAAGCGATATAACTCCAATTACATATGCTTTCCCCAAGCAACTTTGCCTTATACCTTTGTTCTTGAAACCCAAATTATTTGACTTTATTGCAGTAAAGAAAAACTTTCTTATTACTTGTATTATCTTAACTCTATTTCTATTTTTTAAAAAATATCTTCAGTTTTTATTGCTTTTATGAAACTATGAAAATTAGTTTGGAATCACTGAAAATGCTGAAAATAAAATGTATAATATTTAATCTCTTAAATACAGTATGTAAATGAAACACTGTGCCTCTTCATGTCTAGCAATCTCAATATCCAATGGGAAAAGAGGGTTAATCATAGAACATTATAAAAGTATTGTTTCTTTTCAATTTGAAAATATAAATTAGATAAATTAGACGGGCCCAATTGTTGGGACCCCGAGAGGTGGCTGGGCTTAACTAGGGGCCTCTGGTGGAAACGCATTAAGAGGCCCCTGATACATTTTTTAGCTGGGTATTTTAAAGGATTAGGGAAGGGGAGGGATAGTAGGATGGGGAGGGAATTTTTAATTAGTACTCAGTCTGGGCCTAAGAGGGATCCCGGCGGGATAGGGTTGAGGGGAGAAGCTGCTGATTCTGTGTGTACTGGGGTGGGGCTTCAAATCCCCATGACGATAGGGAATGGCAGCAGATGTGTGCATGGAGGGCCATATCAACATCCGGGATCGCGCCCCCGCTGCTTGCGAGCGGTGACGTGCTCCAACCCTCCGATTAGCACCCTTTTACCCGGGGGTGAGGGTGATCAGGCCCCTGAGCTCAGGCTGGTTTACCTTAATGCCAGGTCCGTTGTTAATAAGGTTCCCCTCATTTGAGACTTGATCGAGGAGGAATGCGCGGATCTGGCATGCATTACGGAAACCTGGTTGGGCTCAGAGGGAGGAGTCCCTCTGATTGAGTTATGCCCCCCAGGTTTCCATGTGCTACACAAGCCACGGGCTCAGGGTAGGGGCGGTGGGGTGACGGTGGTTATCATGGAGACTTTATGTCCGCGGGAGACCACCATTGTCTAGATTGGTGGGAGTGAGTCCCTCCTCCTGAGATGTGGTTCTCGGGTTCAGATGGGCTTGTTGCTTACATACCTGGCGACCAGCTGTGTGGCAACAACTCTGCCCGAGCTGCTCGACACCCTCTCAGGGTTGGCAGTGGAGTTCCCCAGACTCATACTGCTGGGTGACTTCAACCTACCTTCCCTGGGAGGGTCATCGGAACTAGCCCGGGAGTTCATGGCCTCCATGACGACTATGGACCTGACCCAGGTAATTCAAGGCCCAACTCATGTGGGGTGTCACACTCTCGACCTGGTGCTCCTGTCTGGACAATGGTTGGATGATTTGGGAGGTGGTTTACCGGTTGCTACTCCCCTGTCATGGTCCGACCATCATCTCCTGCTACTGGTCTTCCGTTATGCCACCCCCCACTGCTGGGCAGCGGAACCAACTAGATGGTTCTGCCCCAGATGCCTAATGGACCCTGAACGGTTCCAGATGGCGCTTGGGTCTATACCTATCGCCCCTCACTCACAGCCCAGCTGATGTCTTGGTGGATGCCTGGGAAAGGGTGGCCACTGAAGCACTCAACTGTGTTGTACCCTTGCGACCTCTGACCCAACGCAGATCCCGTTGAGCTCCATGGTTTTCTGTGGAGCTCCGGGAGATGAAACGTCGGAGACGGGGTCTAGAGAGCAGTTGGAGGTCCAGCCGTTTCGAGTCTGACCGATTGCAGTTAAGAATTTTTATAAGGTCTTATCTTACTGCAATGAGGACGGCGAGGGCTAACTACTTCGCCGCCCTCATCGCATCCTCAGATAATCGCCCGGCCGCCATGTTTAGGGTGACTCAGTCCCTTCTTAACCAGGAGATGAGAGAGGATCCCTTACAGGGATGGGCCGAGGAGTTTAGTCATCATCTGATGGACAAAATTGCTCAGATCCAGGCCGGTTTGGACTCTGACTGGGTGGAGTCTGACATGGAGGAATCGGACGATCTTGAGCATGTTATCTGGACTGAGTTCGATCCTGTTTCCCCTGATGATGTGGACAGGATCATGGGGAGGCTGAGCTCCACCACTTGTTTGTTGGATCCATGCCCCTCCTGGCTGGTTTATGCGGCTCGGGAGGGGACACGAGACTGGTTCCAGGCAGTAATAACTGCTTCTTTGAAGGAGGGTATCTTCCCCGCCGCCTTGAAGGAGGCGGTGGTGAGACCACTTCTCAAAAAGCCTGCCCTGGACCCGGCTTTTTTAAATAACTATCGTCCAGTCTCCAACCTTCACTTTTTGGCGAAGGTTGTTGAGAGCGTGGTGGCACAACAGCTTCCTCTGTTCCTGGAGGAAACTGATTATCTGGACCCGTATCAATCAGTTTTCAGGCCCGGGTACAGCATGGAGATGGCACTGGTCGTGATGGTGAATGATCTCTGGCGGGCTCAGGACAGGGGTTGCTCCTCTGTCCTAGTCCTATTAGATCTCTCAGCAGCTTTCGATACCATCGACCATGGTATCCTACTGTGACGTCTCAGGGGGCTGGGAGTGGGAGGCACCGTTTTACGGTGGTTCTCCTCCTATCTCCTGGGCCGCTCGCAGTCGGTGTTGACGGGAGGGCAGAGATCCACCCCAAGGCCTCTTGCTTGTGGAGTCCCTCAGGGGTCGGTTCTCTCACCCCTCCTGTTCAAGATCTATATGATGCCACTGGGCGAGGTCATTCATGGTTTTAGGGTGGGGTATCATCAGTACACTGATGATACCCAACTGTTTTTCTCCACCCTGAACCAATCCAGTGATGTCCTCAACGTGATGTCCCGTTGCCTGGAGGCGGTCCAGGTCTGGATGGGAAGAAACAGGCTTCGTCTCAATCCTGATAGACTGAGTGGCTTTGCATACCGGCATCTCAGGCTAACCAAACTATTCCACCTTTAATAATGGGGGGTGAGGTGTTACCCCCCATTGATAGGGCTCGCAACTTAGGCATCCTCCTGGACTCACGGCTCAATTTTGAAGATCATATACAAACCGTGACCAGGGGAGCTTTTGCCCAGGTTCGCCTGGTGCGCCAGTTGCGATCCTACGTGGACCGAGATGCCCTACGCACAGTCACTCATGCGCTCGTGACCTCCCGTTTAGACTACTGCAATGCTCTCTACATGGGGCTGCCCTTGAGGACCATTCGGAGACTACAACTGGTGCAGAATGCGGCTGTGCGAGTTGTGATGGGGGTCTCCCGATACTCCCATGTAACACCTCTACTCCGTGAGCTGCATTGGCTTCCGGTTGCTCTCTGGGTGAGATTCAAAGTGCTGGTGATGACCTATAAAGCCCTAAATGGCTTGGGTCCGGGATATTTGAGGGAACACCTGCTGCCAGCATCATTCCCTTCGTCCAGTGCGCTCGCAGAGGGAGGGTCTTCTCAGGGTGCCGCCGGTAAAAGATTGCCGGCGGATAACACCCAGGGAGAGGGCCTTTTCTGTGGGTGCACCTGCCCTCTGGAACCAGCTCCCGTGGACCTCAGGACTGCCCCTGACCTACGCTCATTCCGCCGGGACCTGAAGACTTGGCTCTTTGAGCTCTCTGACCCAGGCTGAGAATTTTAACTGGGGTTTTATTTTCAGGGATAATTTAATCTTTTAATTCTCTTTTAACTTTGTATTTTATATTGATGTGATTTTAAAATGCCCTGTAAACTGCCCTGAGTCCTTCGGGAAAGGGCGGTATATAAATCTAATAAAATCTAAATAAAATCTAAATAATAAAATTGATTGTACTAGAGTGCCCTTCTACTTTCTAGTGCAGCCAAACTGTCAGATCCTAATTAATCATTGCTCCCAGCTAAAGAAACTTCACAGTAGTGTATCAGAATGAAAAGTGTATTGTCACTCTCATGTATTACAAAGAGTGTTGTAGGCTACCAACCACTAAGAAATTCATCCAAGAATCTATTACTATTTGTAGTAATTATTACTTATATACAAGAAATGCATATCATTGTTAGACCAAGACCGAACACATAAACATGAAATGCAAAAATCTGCCTATTATAAATTTTGCATATGGAACTTTATTCTTCGTAAATCTAAATACGGCTCATTTCTGATGTTTGGATTTAATACTATGTGCTTACTTCCCTTACACAGAATAGTGATCATTACTGTGTGATGAGTTTCACTGTTGATGGATATTCCTTTTCTTTCATTGCTAGAAAGCATTTCATTCAGGGAATTCATCCCCAAACACAAAGGATATGTGATCTATTTTTTTCTCATTGACAAAGCAATAGATTTTGTTGCAGCTGACCTGGTTTAGCATTGCTTTTTTCAAATCCTACAAATTCAGATTTCATTTGTAACAGATTTCAGAAGTTGTACTGTTACTGCTGAGTATAGCAGCAAAATATTTATGCTATAAAATTGTCCTTTCTTTACTCAGAGTTCCCTATTAAATAATGAAAATCAATATGCAAGGTGACAGCCAATTTATATACCTCCTTCAGATGCCTCTAAATATTTCCTGTAGTGTTTATTCTTCTTCCCCACCATTCAAATTAATTCCAATCTTTTGGCCAAAGTAAACTGTTAAATATCAATCATAGCACAGAGTCACTGGCAGGAGACAATATCAGAACATTTACAAGCTGCTGGATTCCAGAATAAATGAAAGGATATAGCTTCGGCACCATCTCAGACTACAGGCTGACATGTCTGTCTGCAGCCCCTCAACCTGACCTTCTTTTAATGTCAGGTGTAACAAAGGCTAGGTTGTCAGCTTTGCTGCTGCACCTTTGAGCAGGTAACTGTATCATCTTCATGAATGATATCTCAGTCACATTCATGGCATGTCAGGAAGTCTTTAAAACTCACCTGATCAAAACAGCAACGTTTTCATATTGACCTTGAAGAGCAGATCAAATATTGTCACTTAGGAATTACAGATTATTTCCTTCTTTAAGACTTGTCAAGACCAGTTTTGAAATTAAGGATTTGCTGCTCTTGACAGACTGAACGGCCTTTGAATGTTGCTGGTTGATTTGTATTTCTGATAGTAGGAACAGGAGAAACATGATTTCTGTTTTCTCATAATCCTCACATAGTGTTCCTAAATTACAGCAATACTTTAATCAGAAGCAAATACCAGCCAGAGCAGAAATATTGTCTATGACAATACTATAATCTGTCATATATTCATGAAATGAAATATTTGTCATCATGTGTGCAAGAATTCTTGGCAGCAACATATGGAAGAGGATGCAGTTCTTGTCTAAATTTGTTGCCTCAAATTACAGTTTATGGACTTTTCCCTCAGAAAATGCCACATGTAAATTAGCCAACTCTCTATGGATTGTTCTATTTCTTCATCTTTATTATTGGACTTTCTTAAAAATCTCCAGTGATGGAGCATCCACAACTGCTGAAGGCAAGCCATTCCACTGGTTAATTGTTTTCGCTGTCC